>NC_064472.1:37142719-37475844 GCF_023343835.1 Lagopus muta | reverse complement strand
ATCCTTCATCACAACAGTAAGAGGTAAACACATAAAAGTCTGTTTTTAATATCCAGGTCTATTTCTCATCCCAGAAACTGCAGCTGCATCCGACTGATGTGACTGACAGCCGTGCTGTATATATTCAGTTGATGACACTGAGAGCCAGGAAACATACACCCTGCACAGGCTGGTGGCTGGGTCTGCAAGCAGTGCAGTAGCTGGCAAAATAAGGCTATTTTCTCCTCTGTTACAGCAGTCTGTATTTATGACGGGCTCCAGCCTACTAAATTGGCAGCCTGACAGGCAAGCTGTCCTTGCCTACTGGTCTGATTGGCCACAAGACTTAAAGTGAACTTATATCTTGAAAAGAGTACAGAGTTGTGCAATTTCAAATGCTTTGGTCAACTATTCTCTTCAAAATGGCTCTTCTACGCTGGGTTCAACCACCTGTCCCCCTGGGAGTTCTAGCCCCTAAAGAGCCACAGACAGCCCAAACTGATTTAAACAGATTAACTCTCAGTAGGGCAATACTGCCCTCCTGCATTTAAGTACTCAGAAAAAAAGAAATGATTGGAGGGCGCACAGGCATTTAAGAAACTTTCTCATATACTTATGTCAGGGAAGATCACTTAAAACCTCTGGATGTGAGATCTAAGGATTTATTTAAAGAGTACATGTTTCCCCTTATATCTATACTCCATATTTGTTATTGCAGTTAAATTTATGGAGCAATGAAGAAATCTTTTGAGCTGTCATGAAAAATTTGTTTAGAGAAGAGCAGCGTGAACAACAGGGTACAGTACCTGCCAGTCTGAGGTAGTGGAGAATACAGCAAACATCATCTTTAACTGTGGAGAACAAGTCCCCCAGGGCTATACGTATCAGCACAAAACTTTCTGTCATGACTAAAATATCTATCAGGCTGCTGAATTCCATGTGCTGCGCTGCTCAGCCAGCTGTGTGGCTGATTCTATGGATGACTTGTAAAAGAATCTGTGTGCTCTTCAAATCACACATATATCTTCAGAAACTTCACTCTAAACAGATTTTCATATCCTGATTGGTCAAGTATGTTTGAAAAGTGATAACTGACTAGGCTCAGACTGGCTGTCTGTCATACAATTCAATTCATTCAAAGTGAAACATGATGCTGATATGGTAAGATTGAGGTGAGCCAAATCTACATACGGCTAGGAAAAGATTCATTCATTCTCACCATAGTTGTTGGTGCAAATGTATGTAGGTTGCTCTGAAACTAATGCCTCCAATTTATTTCCTTGGAAACTACCACAGATCCAAAGAGAACAAAACCACTATTTCATAGAGCAAATTCTCAGCTATAAACCATTGCATTTTTCAACACACTCACTACTATTAGCTACATATCTCACCAGCACTGAAGAAGAGGCTGCATGCCACACTTCTAAAAATTGGCACCAGCAGAGGTGACCCAAGTGTTGCTGTCATCACTGCTGAAACACACCACCCACCATCTTACTGTGCTCACATTCACTGTTGAGTCTCCATAAATGTTCAGCAAGTGTCGAGAAATGTCAATGGGTACAATTTTTTTTGCATGGAGGATTTCAGTTCCACCCATACCTTTACCTCATACTCACTTCTATGTCAGGCACCATTTTGTCACAGAATCATAGAATCAAATAATCATTTTAGTTGGAAGAGACTTTAGTTGGAAGGTCATTTAGTCCAACTCTTCTGCAGTGAACAAGAACATCTGCAGGTAGATCAGATTGCTCAGAGCCCCATCCAGCCTGAACTTGAATGTGTTCAGGAAATCCACCACATCTCTGGGCTACCTGTTCTGCACCTTGCACCCTCATTGTAAAAAAACACTTCTTCTTAATATCCAGTCTAAATCTATATCCCCTCTTTTAGTTTGAAAGCATTTTCCCTTGTCTTATCACAGCAGACTCTGCTAAAGAGTCTGTCCCTTTCTTTCTTATAGCTCCTCTTTAGATACTGAAAGGCTGCTATTATGTGTCCCCAGAGCCTTCTCTTCTCCAGGCTGAACCTGGAGCCCCAGCTCTCTCAGCCTATCCTCACAGCAGACAAGTGCCATCCCTCAGATCATTTTGTGGCCCTCTTCAGGACACACTCTATCAGGTCTACGTCTCTCCTGTACTGAGGACTCCACGTCTGGACACAGTACCCTAGGTGAGGTAAGTAGAGGAAAGGGGCAGGATCACCTCCCTCACTTCTTTAGATGAAGACCAGGGTACGGTTGGCTTTCTAGGCTACAAGAGTACACTGTTGGCTCATGCCCAGCTTGCCATGCACCAGTACCCCTAAGTTCTTTTCAGCAGGCTTGTACTCTATCCTTACATCCCCTGTTTGTACTGATAGCAGCATCTGTCCTTTGGGTGTGTTGGCTACACCACATGTAAATCCTAGGCATTCTTCCTCTTGTCTGTCTTTTTTTTTTTTTTTTTTTTTTTTTCTTTTTTTGTTTTTGTTTAATACAACACTAAAACGTTTAGCTGCATTCTAAACATGTGCTTACCCATTTGTCTTCACTTCCAGTTCTACTATGGAAAATAAATTTGAAATTTTAATTATAGATTCTAATTTGTTACTGAAACTGAAATAGAAATATTGAGTACTATAATCCCACACATGCCTATGGTGCAGATCCCTCTGATTAATGATTTGCTCCTCTCACTTATGAAAGAAAGGCACGTGTCATTCTAAATCTCAGATATATTGCACTTCATTCTTCCACATCTATCTTTGAGCATGTTCCAGGATGGATTTTAAAGTTTCATGGAAGATGGTGTCACTTACATGCATTCATTTACTCTTTTGCATATAAATACCATCAGCCTTTGCTGCAGAAGTGGGCAGATCAACAGTAGTAAAAAAAACCTTTACCTTTTAAATTTATTTATTCATGTTGGGTCTCTACTGGTCTCTATTACTCTCAGAACTCTTTGCCTGATCTAATGCTAATGATGACAGAGTATAACAAAAGTAGTACTTGGATAATTTTCAGATGCATAGACATTACAATTGCAGGGTTTCAAAGAAAGGCTGTGAATGTCTAACCAAAACTAAACTAAAAGACATAGGCAATATTAATGAAATAAAATAGACCACATAAGAATTGCAACAAACAGTTTTCTTAGAACTGCTTCATCCTGTAGATACAGTATACTGTTAATGTCAGTGCCATATAAGCATAGGAAGCTAGTGGCCTGGAAACTTGCCACCACGTGGCTAAAAATTTCAGTTACGCAGTTCGAATGGCAGCAGCTGCTTTAAATTTAAAGGGCAAGAATTAAACAAACCGTGACTTCAGTAGGAGACAAATGAGCCCCAAGTTTGCTTCTTCTATCCTTTTTCTATTCAGCTTTTCCTGCATGGCTCCCTGTACTGAGTTTCTGTTCTTACAGATCTTAATGTGCCTCAAAACCACTCAGAAAATGATGCTGCCAAATCCAATGGCCAATTGTTTTCAGAAAGGGGATATTGTTCCCCTTTGGACATAACTGTAGCCTTATCCTCACTGCAGCCAGCACTTTCCAAGCCTGTATTTTGCTCTGTTGCAGTACATCCAATGTAATCATGTTTAGTACTTTCCAAACAACAAAGCAGATGTTCCCTGTAATGCAGTTTTTGAAGAATGCACAAGAGGCTCAAGCCAGTGACAGTGTAATCCACCAAATGCCTGCAGAGGAATCCACATTGCCTCTGACTAACAAGTTTTCTTACTGAAGTCATTTTAGGGGATGCCAACATTAAGGATAAAATATGCAGAAAAAAAGGCCAGATACTGCCTTGAGGGACCTGTTTGTCAATGCACCAGAAAATACTCAATGACTTCTCCCAGAATTGGTGGAGAAGAAGTGCACATGTGTAAAATATACCTTTTGCACTTTAAGACATTTTACCAGCAAACTGTTTCAAATTAAACTCAGATGAGTAATGGTAAAGCAATGAGGTTTTCCTTGGGTTCAGTAAAAACAGCTGGTATTGCTGCTATTAATCATGTATGTGTGCATTAAAAGCTCTTGTGTGTCTGAGAAAAGCGTCTCGGTCAGGTAGTAGCCATGTACAGCAGCCTTTGGGACCTCTGCCTATAGAAAAAAAAAAACACACCAGACTGTTTTCTGCCATTGTATCCCTGCATGTTACTTCTATTAGAGTACCTTTATCCTGATGGCGTCATGATTAATACTTTAACAGTTAAATGCCCCCCAAGTAAATATATTCTTATATTCGTGAATAACAGAACTTCATGATGCATAGATGTTCATCCAGCAGCACTCAGTATGCTATCTGCAAGACCAGTAAGCTATAAGAGTTCTTGCAGCAGCTCCAAATAAAGCAAACCTTAAAACATCATTCTGAAAAGTACTGTGTGCATATCCACCACTTTACGATAAGAAATGGCTTGTGAGGACTCTAGGAATTTCAGACCCAGAGTTTGCAAAATACATTTATTCCTTAATACTAATAACCCGGAGCTGTGAGTTTGTTTCAACCAGATGTGACTGACAAGTCAGCATAGCCTACATGGGAAAGTCATGAAACCTACATGGGAAAGTCATTTCTGATGTGACTGTACAAGTATTTGCTCTCTCATTAATAATTTATTTTTGCAAAAAGGAAAACATTAAAATGCCTTTCACATTTATTTTCTGCTTAGCCTTCCGATAATGTATTTTAAGAAAAAGCTGAAAATCACTGTTTTTTTAACTTCTGTATTCTCTCTCTACCATGTGTACAAAAAATCATGTTCTAAGGTATACGAGTTACAAAGAGGCTGCATGAATTAAACTTTGTACCTCTCCCACATATCAATCATCACCAGAGGTGAACTGCGAATACTAGAATTTATAGTCTTTATCTCCCACTTGCTGTGAGTCAACTGCTTGGAGCCAAACGTTAGCTGTGTTACAACCACTGGGTTTACACAACGTTGTTTTGTTTGTATAGCTAGGTGGAGGAGTTTCAGACTTTCTCATTTTGAAGCATGAAAGAATGGCTGCATGAAAATGGAATAGAAAAGTGTAATTTTTTTCACAGAGAATACAAAAGGCTGATTCACAACTGCTCAGAGTGGTTAGCCTTGCCATGGTTAGCAAAGGGCAAGTTCTTCATTCAGTGTAGCACAGTGAAGATACACAGATGTGCACACCCATGTGTTTTATCAGCAAGGAACTGATGGCACTCACGATGACACACAGGAGATATTCTAGAGGGCCTCAAAATTCCAGTACTACTTGCTCTCCATTTGATGCATGAATGTCTCTACATTGAAGAATATTTTTATTACATCTTTTCTTTTAGATTAAGCTCTAATTAATATGTGGGTTTACATCTCAATTTACATCTCAATCAGAACCAAATACTTTTGAGCTCTGTCTCCAAAACAACTCCTTCCTTGCAAGAGGAAAGATATGTCATTCTGCCTATCACTGAAGGCCAGGAAGGCATGCAATTCCTCATGTCTTAATAGCCACTGTATTAGCAAAACTGGGTGGGATTATTTAGATGTGGATCAGTCTGGAAAGCAAGCAAGTCTACATTCATTAATAATCCTGAAGAGTAGGACGCAAATTGCTAACACCATAAGTCATAATCACATTCATAAAGCTTAAAGACAATGGTAGTAGAGAATTACTATTCTGTCTGATTTTTATTGCTAGTGAAGAAAGGATAATAATATAGGAGAGAGATGAAAAATAAATGCAAATAGTATCTAGAAACACATTTTCTTTCAGCTTGTTTCCTTCTGTAACACTGAGCCTGTTACTTTTCACTTCAAATTTTCCAGCCAGCTAATAATTGCTGAACTACACAAGACTATTAAAATCAACTAACTTCTGTTTTAAAGATGATTTACAGTCTACTATTCTACAGATAAAGTCTGAGTTTGACATCTCAGAATTCATTTCCACTTAATTTTCTCCATTTCTCTCCCAAAAAAATGATTAGCTTGTGTCTGTTAGCAAAGCTACTGTAATGACTTGACTGATCTTCTCTGATGCTGCAATCTTACTGCAGTTCCTGCAGGCTGACTGGACTGTGAAATTGCATTGTCATACTATACCTGTTGGCCAAGAGCTGTGATCTGGTTCCAGAAGGAGAGGTTAGGTAAATTGCCAGGTCTCCACGTCGAGGGTGAGTAATAGTGATGCGCACAACAACGTGCTCCAAGTAGATCACGTGGTGATTAGGATTATCAGAACAGCCTGTGGCTTTGTAAATTGAACGGACGACACTGTCAGGTCTTATTGTTCTACAATGTAAGCATATAAAACAACATCAGCACTTCTTCCCTATCCTGTAAAATAAGACAACCCAATCATTTCAGCTTAGTACCGAATGTCCTTAGTTTTAGCACTTACTTCCTAGCTGAAACTGTCACTACGGGGTAATTATTTTACTGCAGCTACTGGCAACTGCCATGCTTTCTGTTGAAGGCTACATTGATACGACCACATGCTGAAAGAGAGCTGTGAATAACCTGTAATGGAATAAGTCTCTGGGACAGAGCATTTTTGCAGATTAGTGGCCAGCTGAGAATTGTTGGGATTGTCATGGGATCACAGCTGCTTCTTAAGCCCCAGGAAATGCCTGGCATAGACACAGTCCTTGCTTACGTAATAGCAAATATTACATGTTAACTGTAGCAAATATTGGGCAACCAGTATCTGAATCAGCTAGTTAAAACTGGCATGGCATCCTTGCAGACTATACCAGTTATGGGTCAAGTCTGTCAAACATACCTATTAAACAAAGTATCTTCAATGACCTTAATGCACTGGAAATGAACCACTAGACTGGATATAGCCACAGAACGCACATACTGAATTTTGCTCTTAAGCCTGGTTCTATACACACCCTATCCTAGAAAGAAAGGGCAGTTTGGTCTTATCCTCTGAGACAGACTCTCCTGAGACTGTTTGAGAGAGATACTATCAGGTAATTTATTAATGAGAAGAGTATCTTCCTGCCAGACCTTGACTGATAAGTTTGCACTCATCTTACAAAAATGAATGCAGTTGACTCAAGTGAACATTCTTCCCCTTACATATTCTTCTACTTCTGTAACAGCATTGATCACCATCAAATCTGGCTTGTTTTGTACCTTCAACCTCTGGGACATTCTTTAAATTAAGGCCTTCATCCAGTCATTAGAGGAAGCAACCTTTAGAGGCAAATGACTTGATATCTTAGAAGGTGACAGAGATCCCAAGTGTAGCTTTCAAAATGACAAATTAAACACAGTGCAAGGCAGGGTAAATTATACCCAACTTATTTCCACAAGTTTATGCCAGCAAGAGTTTTGGCAGCGGGTATTACTTGATTTGCCGATCCGTGTTCTCTACACACACATGCTGTGGAGGGACTGTTGTCCACTTTTCTGCCTCTATCACCATTGCTTCAGCATCCATCAGTCCAAATCCATAGAGGTGGCTCACTGCAAGACACAAACAGAGCAGTTGCAATTATAGCACAAAATCTTGATATTCATCATAGACTAATTCAAGAGGGTCAAATCCTAAGAGGAACTGCTTGTTTTCCATTTTCACTGCTTTGACAAAAAGCTCAAAAATCTTTTTGCCAGGAACAATAATGGCTATGTCTAATCTGTTGAATCTGTTCGTAACAAATGACCAACATGAATTATACTGCCTTACCATGACCAAAAGCCCAAACTACAGAATGCCAGTAATACAACTGGCTTAGACTACCCTTGGTCCAAGTGTCTTAATTTAGCCCAGGCCTCTTATACAATCTTATGTTAAAAGATGTAAAGAACCAGAGGAATGTTATTTCTGTTATTCAATTACCTAGCACATACGTGCACATAAATATTGAAGGTAAATAGACGACAGATTTAAGAAGGAAAAGGCTGCATTTTATTCTGTAGAATGCTCTTAGCTTCCTCAATTTTAAGCAGTATGTGGATGCTATTCTACTCCTGTATGAAGTATGAACCCTGCTGTACAGCCAATCAGATCCAGCCTCTCCCTAAAGTTGCCTGCATGAAAGGGGTAAAAAGCATGACCTAAAGTCCAGTACTTTAAAGGTAATCTGGTTCTCATGTAAAGTCTGTGTCAGGAGGATTCCTTCTTCTGCCTCTTTTTTACGTCTGCAGATAAAGGACAGTGAAGTTACTGCTGGAAAGAACTGTTAACATTGCTGCTGACCTCTGATACTAGCTACTGCATATACTGCACACGCAGTGGTGTTGAGCAGTAATGCCTGAAGGTTAGCGCTCTGTCAATGCTCATACCTGTATGCTACCTCAACTTTCGTGCTAGGGAGAGCCAACAATGATTCTACTGCAAGAAACTCAATGCCTTTTATGCCTGAATACCTTCTACTAAAAGAAGTAGAAAGTCTTTAAAGCACCAGCTTTCTAGGATATGAAGGATTGAAATTTCAAATGTCCGGCATCCAGACAAGATATTTCCTGCAGACTTGCATCAATTCCTTACTTCTTGCTAATTTTAAGAATATTTAATTTTACATGACTGTTTCAAGCATTCTATTGGCTTACAAAGTCTGAGAAGTTACATTTACTGAATCAGTTGTGTGTTTGGTTTGTTTGTATTTATTGTTGTTGCGGGTACAATCAAAACAGAAGTTCAAAAATGTATGCTGATGAATTAGAAAGAGCTGCCAAACATGTTGATTTACTGTGACAAATCAGTGGTCTTAACAAAATCCTGAGAGGAGGTGGTGAAAGAAAAAAGCTATGAGAAGGAAGAGTTTAGATCACAAGTAGCACTGTATTAACACACCAGTTTTACTTGTTACCACAGGCAGAGCTACCAGAAAACCCCTTAGAAAAACATAAGCACTATTTTAATCGGTGATGTGACAAGGCATGGTGTAAGTATTTCCAACTGCACTTTGCAGAGGGTTTGTGAAAGCAGCCTCCATTCACTGCCAAACCAGAATTCAGAGGAGTCTGTCCAAGAACACCCCAACCTTGTCAAAAAAGCAACAGTTCAAAGCATAAAAATAATCAGTGGTTAAGGATCCCATCTTCCAAATATGGCAGTATCTAATACTGTCTGGAACTGCCAGTCGAAGAGGGCTCCTCAATGGAAAATCCTGCAAAGCTGTGTAATGAACTGCTCTTTTTTTTTCACATCTTCTTTCCACTCAACCCCTCACTGAAGTGCAAACAGAAAGGAAATCTTAATTTGGAGAGAACTAAACATAGTTTTTCTGCCAAATGAGGCAGGTACCATTTTCAGAAATGAAACACAAGTACTAAAATATATGCAAATAATTAAACTCAGCCTTCATTCATTCTTCTGAATTCTCTTTAATATTTTTCACAAACAAACTGACAGGGAAGGGGATGTCCTATTTTTATTCTGGGTGGACACATCCCGAAAAAGGGCAAAGAAGGAAGGCTTAAATGGAGAAACTCTGTACTGTGAATAGGGTTTTTGAGATGCCATTCTCCTTGTTCACAGAAATCATCTTGCCAAAACAGCATCTGCTGATCAAAGCATGCTTATCTATGAAGTCATTTATCTGTTTATACACTGTATCCATTGTTCTGCTATTCAAAGTTTTAATTAATAATCACTGTCTTCTCAGAAGAGCAGCAAAAGGAATAAGAATGTTAACTCATGGCCCGTAGACAGTTACTCCATATTAGCACCACAGTGCAGGATTAAATTTTAATGAACGGAAGCATCTTTTGAACTAATGTGTGGAAAATGCATGTTTAATTTCTGAAAGAAAACAACCTGACTGGGTAAGTGCTCAGGATGTCCAACTATAAAACAAAGTGTGTTCCACCATCTGTAGGTCTGAAAAGACAGATTTCTCCTCAACTCACCACTGCTTATTCAGAAATGTGGGCAGAGGAGCAGCCTATATTGGCAGGCAGCCTGCTTCTGACTGAAATTTAAAAGTGAAACTGAAATTTCTCATTCCTTGCCCTCACATGCAAATTTAATAACAAAAAACAAAATCGTGAGAGTGAACCTTTTACCTTCTACATTTACCTTCTAGAGCATGAAATTGTTACCTGAATTACTTCCAAGATAATAGTCTTCATTTTTTTTTCATTTCTTTCCATTTCATTTCATTTAGGATTGTCATGATTCTATGATTAAAATTTACCACCCAAAGTTACAGGGTGGTACATTATTCAATGCCATTCAGTGCTTAAACTCTCTTGCATGAGACCAGAGTTGGGAGTACAAAGTTCTGCACCCGATGGCTTTTTTTTTCACAGTTGAAACAGAAGAACACTTTTTCCCTGAAAAGCTTTCCCATTCAAATCAAAACATCCTGACAGTCAGGGGTGCTTCTAAAGCCTTCCATAGAGGAAGATTCCAGACAGCTGACATTTGGCTGTCTGCGATGTTTGCACTTCAAAGCCCTTGATGCAATGGGTTGGTTAGCAGCTGCAGGTACCATGAGAGGCCCATCATTTTCAAAGACTAAATAACAGCAATTTTGAAACCATCACAGACTTAACAAAAACAGTAGATTCCTCATGTCTCAGAAAAAAATAAAAAAAGGAAAAACATTTTGTCTCCTACTGGCTTCAAATTGTATCCCTTCATCTGTGTGCGTGTGCTGGTATTGCCATGAACTCAGTATCAGGATGCTTCCTCCATTAGGACTGACCTTGATTGTCCATCCACACAGGGTCATAAATTTCTTCTGGGAAGCATCCAGAGCTCCCGTTTGTATGCAAATGGTACTGAGTTCACTTCTGTATTTGAAAAGTACTGATGACTGCAGAATGAGATAAGGTGACTGCAAAAGAAAAATGCTCCAGGACCTTAGACTTAAGCGCTCTACATTATCACTGCTGTGATTTAGTACTGGACTTGATTATTGCTTGAGTCACTGAGGTGTTAGAAAGGGCACAGGGCTGCTCTGTACAAAAACATTTTCCTTTCAGAGATTATACAGGAACATAAAACTGGTGCAGAGTAAGCTGCTGGTTAAGAAACAATTCGTTGCTCTTGCTGAGGTGGAGGGCTGAGAACTGATGTGGTGCTTGAGGTGTCAGTGGGCAGAAATGTCACTGAATCCTCTCCCAACTCATGCAGCAATGTAAACTGACCCTATGAAATTTCCATTTTTGAAAAATCACAGACATACACAGATGTGGGGCAAGTTTCAGACAAAACTTGCCTCCTGAAACACAAAGTAAATATTGAGCTTTAGCTGATCTCTTTACTCTTCTTATCACTGCAGAAAATGAAGTCCATTTATTTATCCCTGAAGCAGTTCCTCTATTAGTGCATCATGAAATCCAGGTCTGTTAGATAGGCTTCCCCAGCTTGTTCACAATCCCTTTGTTTTTGTCTGAATCTGCCATTGAAAATTCAATAACTTTCTTATTTATATACCAAGAAGATAGAAAGCTACCTCAAATCTAAAGGCAGAATTATATGTCCTGCCTGACTTGACTAAGAGAAAAAAGAATGGCTGGATCTGATAAATCCAAACTCAGCATCATGCAAGCTTCAGGAAACCTCGGCCAAGACACTGAAAATACAGTATTTCCTGTTCTTCAGTGCAGCTACACTGGATTTGTTAGGCTGCAGTTTTGTTGTCTGTCATCAATGTATCTCCTCAGCTTACATGCTAAACCTCACTTGATATTTTGTTCATCTGATGAGAAACAACACAGAATGTTTTCTCACTGCTCTATTTTTGGCCTTATAAAAAATATGAATATTTTTTACACAAATATAAAGTACTTAACCATTGTGAGAGAAATGTCAATGATTTCAGATTTTCAAATGAGGAATTTTCAAATGAGCTGCCCTAAACAAGATTTAGCTCTTTGCCATGCATATTACTGTGATTTGTTCATTTACGCTACCTTAGGATCCTGCTTTCAAAACAAGATCAGAAAAGTAAGTGTCTCAAATGCTGTTTATACTTTCCCAGCGAGAACAGAAGTTTGATAGTTCACTGCAAATGTAACACTATAAGTCTGTATTTCAGTAAGTTTCTGCCACTTGCTTAGTTTATTAGAATGCTTCAAATTGCAAGCAGAAAAGATAATGTGAAGAAAGCAAAGGGACAAAAAAGGAAAAATGCAACAATTGCACACTGCTTAAATTACTATTACTATATTACTATTAAATTACTATTTTCACAATTACACTATTTTCATTTTGTTTTGTCTTAACTAAGATAGCATTGATCGTGTATGAGAATCCATCTTGTTTCAGCCATAACCCCAGCTCAAAATTCCCTGTTTTGTGTCAATTTATGACCAGTAATGTATGATAATTGGATGTGATTTCTGAAACACGTAACAGCTTTACAAGCCAATAATGCAACTGTGCGACAATATTCTTTTTTATTCTTTGTTGTGAACAAACTCCCACGTGCTCTTTTACATTAAGCACAAGAATTAGAATTTTCTATTTTGCATGGAAAGAAACCTCACAGACAAAACAAATAACAAACTCAGTCCTCCCCTCCTATATGGTTCCCTTAAATCCAGATATCCTTAAAGACTCAGCAGGGACAGAAGAAAATTGAGTTCTTAATCTCACCATCACACTAGAGGAGGATTTAAAGGACAGAAAGCTGCCCAATAAATTTGTCTTAAAAGTGGCTTCTACAAAGATGTACAATGAGAACTTGAGGGCCTCTGTATCCAGAAAGCTGATAGGAGAATATTTTTATTAAGCTTCCAGTTGTGTTTATGTCAGTTACTGAGGTACAGTATCTGTACAAATATTTTCTCCAACAATATACTAATTGTGGAATGTCTCAACAAAGGATTTGACAAAAGTAAAAACCAAAACAAAACAGAACAAAACGCAGCCCTGTAGTTTGTACAGTTCTCCTGCCTGACTGAAGGCTCCTCGTCCTTAATGAAATAAAATACGGACTTCCCAGGAAGACCAGTGGAACAGCTAGTAGAAGCCACACCCCCAGCAGCAGTGTACCTTTGTTAATAGTTTCTGCATGCAAATCTGACACCAGCTGAGACACTACAAACACTTAATAAACGACTCTAGAACACACAACCATAAAACAATAAGGAATTAAATCCAAGATCAAATTTGCATTCACTTTCTGGCAGTATTTACCTGTTTCAGGAATTTAAAACATGTATGGTTATTAAGCCTGGCCACTGGCTGACAAACAGGATTTTTGATTTGATTTTGACAAACAGGAGCAAAAGGGATTTTTGGAGCACCACAATCAGGCCCTGTAAAGAATGACAGCAAGTACCACCCAAATGCTTTCTTCTCTCATGAGTGTTAGCAATTTCAAAGCAGAGGTCACTGCTCTTGGCATGCAGCCATCTCAAAGTCAGTGGTCAGCACTGAGCTCCCGCCTGTGCGTACTGAGCACGGCCATGCCAATTTCAGCAGAGTGAGCAGGAGGACTGATTTACTTCTTTGCCACCTAAGAAGCAGGGCTGTGACAGAAACTGAAAAACTGACTACTGCTGGATGGTGCTCTAAGACAGACAAGCTGCTGCTTCTCCAAGGCAGGATCTGGCCATAAATCATAGAGCATCTACTGGAGACATTTCTTTATATTGCTTAAAATGAGCCAGCTTATGTGAATGGAATAAATGTAAGAATTATCTGCATTTAGAAGGGGAAAAAAAGTTTGCCAAAATAAAGCTGGCTAATGAGCATCCACAGTCATTTAAGCAGTATTTTTTTTAACTCAGAGATAGACTTTTTTATGTTGTGTTTTTCTGAAAAGTGCCAAGATCCATTTGCAAAACATGGCAGCTTACGAATTTTCTTTAAAGAAAACAAGTTGGTTTGTGACTGCACCGTGGTAGAGTTTTTAAGAACATATATTCATTTCCTCTATTAGAGCAAATTTATCCTCAGAGGTACATTTAGGATTCCCCAGTAACTTAATAAAAACAGCCAGATGTCATTTCACCCCATGAAACAATAAAAACACCTTCTGGTGAGAGCCTCTGTGCTAGGCTGCCTCTCAGAACAGATGATGACAGATGAGGTAAAGGCACGGCAAGAGGAAATGCTGACAGACTGTTAGCAGCAGGCACAAAGACAGCATTTCTGTGCTGTCAGGTGCATCAAACACAAGTGCAGAACATCCTTCTCATTCCGTCTTTTGCAGAACTGTCAGTGCTCCAGAGAGATATTTACACTCAAACCAATTCCTGACTGAGCATAGAGCTGAAGCAGATTTAAGCAAAAGCTTTAATGAAGTGTTATGCAAATTATTTAATAACAGCGATGGTGACTTTTATAACTAGATCTACACCAGACCCCAAAGCAAAGAAAATGCTGATCTAGTAAGAAGACTTCACACTGTCCCAACAGAGCTATGTAGCAAATTCTGAGCAATAATCTGAAGCAAAAGGAAGTTGAACAATAAGATAAGTTTGTGCAAGCGGATGGATGAATAGCGCTGTTAACAGATCTTGTAGCTGAATTTCTGCATCCCCTCATTTAAAAGCAACACCCCAATGAGTTCATTTTTCCAGAGGGAAATAGCACAACAGTCAGGCGGTTTCAGGCACCTAACTGATCTGAATTGTCCTACGGCGGCACTTAGCTTTCCCTACTACAACTAGATGTTCTAGATACTGCTGAAATGTTCTAAATGCTTGAAAGACTGCGTAGCAGATGGCATGAACTGCTTCCTAATTGGCTGCATCCTAGGCCCACTAAAGCAGTAGACACACTGATCATAAGTAACTGCCAGTTTTATAGTTACTGCAGTGCACTATAGCAATGCAACAACAAAGAGCCTCTCAACAGCAGGTGTTTGTTGTTTTTAGTGAAAATAGTTTAAACCATTAAACTACCGCTATTAAAAGACGTTCACGATCACCATGGATGTAATACAAGGACAGCTGCATATTTGGCTAGAATATTTACAAAATATCCTGCTTCAACAATTGGCAAATGAAAGGTTCATGAAACTGCATATAATAATCTTGAGAGGTCTTCATTGTCTGCAAATAAAGAATCCTGCTTTGGAGAACTGTATCAATTTATCCCTCATTTCTTAAATTCATTGATTGTGGCTCTTCTTAATAGCACAAAATGGAAATCTACATTTCAAATTAATCAGTAGACTTAGATTCTTAGGTTATGACCTCTTGGGGAAGACTTTGTTACATCATTCTCCCCTTTCTCCCTGTTGGCCTAATCCTTTGCAGAGTTTTGCTGAAGGTTAGAGTTGGGCTTTCTGAAATGTTATGAAGTCAAAGGTTTTAGTCTGTATATTGAAGTATTGTCAGTCCACCTTGCAATGTTGAGAGTACTAGGAGTTGCAGAGTATAGTAATGGTTCACAGCTTCATTTCTGGGACAGAAAGACATCAAATCTGTCAGTTGTGCAGCAGAGGCAATACTTTCTAAAATTCTTGGTCTACTGAGCTGATAATGTCTTGGTGACAAGTCAGAGTTCTAATATAATACAAATTTAAAGTGCAAATTTGTCTTTTGTCTGCTGTTACTCTGGTTTTAGAACCATATAATTTACACTTTCAAACAGATGTAAATTGGACTCATGATATAAGATTCCAGGAAAGCAACAAACTGTGACAGAACATGTCAGTCTCTTTTTTCGTTATGTAACCCAGCACAGACCTGAAGTTTCTGCTTATACTCTATTTTAAATTCACAATTTCTTTCCTTGCTTTTCAGAGCCATAGGGATCAGAGTGCTTCAGAGTGGATGAGTAATGAGAAGCTTTAACAATGAAGAGTGTGAAGCCGGAAGAAGAAATGACATCCCTCTGGCTTCTGTGAGAGACTCCCTCTCTTGCTTTGTACATCTCCATCTCTGAAATTATACAGATGCATTCCTGTTCTTACATGCCTTTCAACTGAAAATAACATAGTAGGGATCTCAATTTTTCCTGAAAACATATATCCAACAACCTTGATCAAGGCTGCAAAATGCAATATATTTTCAAGCTACCTTCCCCAAATCCCAAAGAGATCCTTCAGGTTTCACTCAAACCCAGAATAGTTCAGATACGTAGCTATTTGTTTGGATTTAATATATAAAATACTCAAGTTCCTAATCTAATTTTAATAATATCCTTAAAAAACATTCATAGCTGCCAGCTGAGCTGTTGGATGTGGAAAGGAAACAAGAGCCATCTTTAAAGGTTGCAGTGACCATAAAATAAAAAGTCAGAATCATGTTAAACATGCTAATCAAGAAATACAGACTGCATTGCATTTGCACAAGTTCAGCAAGTAACTTTCTGGCAGCATTCTACGCTGTCTACCTGAACACATCAGTACTATCTTTCAAAAGATAAAGCTATCAAAAAATCATTAATCTAGCTTGCATTGTATAGAGCATTCTTCATGCCTGCAAACTAAAACTAATGCTGTTCTATGTGTTTGGTGTCAGATTCACAAACTACTCCAAAGTAGGATTTTAAAACAGACAAATTCAAGGCCCATGTTCCACACCCCATGCAGCACACATGTGGGCGCTAGGGCTGGGTAAAACCTGATACTGGCTGATGACGCCATATTCAAATATCAATAGAAGCTGTAAAACTGAAGGGTTTTGTTAGATTAACTGCTTCATTTGGCTGACATAATAGTTCACAAATTTCTTGCTATTTTTCAAAAGTCACATGTCTGCTTCTAACAAGGATTTCAAAACATGATTTTAGAATTAGTTAAAATAATCAGCAGGATGTTTATGAACAGCTTGTCTTCTCTGAAATGTGTATGCTGTTGTAAAGACTTTCTTGCTCAAATCTAAATTTGAGCCTGGCTACTCATGTCCCTAAAGAAATTTAAATATGGATAGTCACGTGAACACAGATAATCTTATCACTTCCTCATTTACAGAACTGGTAACACTCTGCTCATAACAAGAATGATTGAAAATTAAAATTAAATTATTAACATATTTTATAACAGTAACAGTAATAATATTATTATTATTGATAATAATAATACTAAAAGTTCATAAACTAATAAGTGACCACTTTTTTCCTGAAGCAGCAGATACTTTTTTAAAATCTAAATGGAAGAGACTTGACTCTGCTACTGGCACAGGAGATAACTCTCAGTTTCTGCAGAAGAAATAACTCTGCAGGGTGGAGAAATGGTCTGAAGTGAAAAAGAAGAGGCCTAAAGTTTTTACTTCCCTTTATCTTTCAGTTGCATTTTATTTCACTGCACTGAAGTGTTATTATATACACTGTAGAGCCAGGAAGCGTGAAGGATGTTCTCTAAAAATCTCCCCACGAGTTAATAGCATTCCTTCACTCTAAATGGCCTGTTTCCACAGAGACAATATTTAATAGTATTTGGAGCTTGACTTACATATAAAAAATTGTTCAGATGATTTGATCACTGTTCTTGAAATCTCAATGTTTTATTCTGCATTTTTTAACCTAGAGACAAGTTGACATTAACATAGCATTCCATTTTTTTGAATGCATTCTCATGCTCTCTTGTTGACCAAACAGTAGACATAACAAGGAGCCTTTGCATACCAATCTGCCATAGAAAAAGCAGACCAAATATTCTGATATCTTCACAAAAACAGATGTTCTCTAGTATTTCTCCTCATACTAAGTTAATTATCTTCTTTAGTTATATAAAAATATGTATCTGTCTAATGACGAATAATGTAAAGCTGACGGGACCAGAAAATATTCTAAAATACATATTCAAGTCTTCTTTTTTGAGACTAGATAGGTAATCAGCTCCTGCTAGGTAATAAGATGCATGTTGGCTAGCAGCAAAACAATAATAAAGAATTACCAAGAAAAAATTCTTACCCTTGCCTGGCTTAACTATTGACATGCATTTAATGAATGCTGTTTACTTGCCAGAAAATTAAACAAATAATGGGCATTGCTTTAGCAAATCACTGGCTGGCTCAAGTGCTTTTCATGAATTAATCTTTCTTTTTATGAATGTAAGATAGAAAAAAAAGGGAAATCTTTCAACCAATAATGACGTCTGTGAACTCCTTCTGTGTGTTCTGTGCAGGGTAGAAATGCAAGTGACTAAAGCGAGGGACAGTGTTGCCATGCAGCTCAGCCAAACAACCCACTAAAAAGGCATGCCGACCCACTTTCAACTACCAGCTACTGCTGACCCTTTGTTGAGTGAGAGGTTCTTCCAAGTTTTCAGTTTTTTTCACCCTTTCGCTCTTACTTTTAAAGCAGCGAGCCTGTCTCTCTTTTTATCCTAATTTTTTTCTTTCTTCCCCAGCATGCGTGGAAGAAAGGAAGATTGTTTCTTGCGACTGCCTTTGCTGTAGTTAATTTAGAAAGAAATCTTTCACCCCTTCCCTTGTTAAGAGCATGCTCTGGAAGAAATACGGATCTTGCCATCAACAAAATTATGATACAATTCCTTAAGGAACTCAGTCTGATCAGAGTAATTCATCTACGAAAGACCATACTTTAATTGTTACTCTTGGCAATAGTGAAGGATAATAGTGTAATATTATACTAAATATTGCCACGTGCAATAGTAAAAAATTGTTCCAGCCTTGCCAGCAGCGGTGTGCAAACCCCCTTTTGAGTTCAGGTTTGGATGTTGAGATTTAATCTAAATCTTTTGCTTCTCCTTCTTCCAAAACCAACAGAGGTTTAAAGAGAGCTGGATTTTTATTGGAACCATTTGCTCAGCCTAAGTTGCCAAAATAATTTAGTTAAAACTAGTGCTTTTATTTGGGTTAAAGTTGATTCCTGAGCTCTACAGAGGTTGAAGCTCATAGTTTGTCTTCCTCTGTTTCAATTCCACCAGAATCTACTGCAGAACTCTGCCAGGTCAAGTTGTACTTCCTGTGTCCAGTCACCCAGTTGAGCTTATCTGTATGTTCCTGATTTTGCAAAAGAGGAGAAGAAAACTTTCTGAGCCCTTTTCCTCACTGTTTATCCATTGCAACACATAGAAAAAAATGTGTGGCTCTGGTGGTGTAAGAGTGCAAATCCTGCTGCCCATGCTGCTACTGCTGGTGTATTAGTGTGACTTATCCTTTGCTAATGAGTGACAGCTGCTCTGAAATGCCTTACACGGTGTTTGGCTCTGTTGAGCAACAATTGGAAAAACATAAAAATACAGAATTTTGGAAGTGAGCTGGGGGAAAAAACACTTAGTTTTATGCTACTTGAAAAGCATTGTTTGAATTTCAGATAGTTCCAACAAAATGATAATACAGTCACAATCTTCTGCCAAAACTTTTTAAATCCTGAGATATGTTTCACAATAACAAAAACTGTAATGTTATTGCAATTCAAGAGGTATAAATTCTTACTGTATTTGTTTTTCTTCGTGTGGGCACATGCTTGTTGTAAATGGGACAAAAGCAGTCTCTTGAATGTTAGAGCCTTCGGATGGTGAAGGGGTAGGAGTCAACTATTTGTTTCTAAATCTATTCTCTGTATTTAGTCTGATTTGGATCCAACAGTGAAAGGCTATGATTTTACTTATTTATTTATTTATTTATTTATTTCTACATTTTGGTTGGTATCATTCAGTTGCAGAAGAAGTATCATGGGTTGGAATGATATATTAAAGATGTTCTATTGTAGCAGTGCCTTGGTCTGGAATAGATTAATACCAGGCTTCAGAAAACAGTGTAAAGATCTGATGGTTCTTGTTCATTACTTTGTTCTCCCAGGAGATCTTAGCACAAAATAGTTCCAATCTCAAGACTTAAACTCATCTTAAAAGAAGTACTTCAGTACCGAGCAGAATTCTTATGTGAAGAGAAAGAGAAATAAGCCACTCTGTTGTTTTGTTTTTGTTATTGTTTTTCTTAAAGCAATCCAGACTGAATTTAGTGAATGAAAGTCAGAAACTAGCCCTTGCTGAATATAGCATTGGATGGACTCAAGGTCCAGTTTTAATCTATCTTATTTGCCTCTTTTAGTGGTGCAAATGATTCCCTCCGCTTGCATTATAAAAGAATAAAAAATAAAACAGACAAAAAAGACATAACTATGATACAGAATTACTAGACTGTACAGAAGTTCTGAAAACTCTGGGACAACCTAGAAATCCAACTGTGTCCTGGTTGGTCCGCACCAAAAGAAGTGTGGCCAGCAGGTCAATCAGAGGTTGATTCTTCACCTCTGCCCTTTTGAGACCCCATCTGCTGTGATCATCTCTGGAACTCCCAGTATAAGAAGGATGTGCACCTGGAAGATCAGGTCCAGAGAAGGGGCATAAATATGATCGAAGGGCTGGAGTACCTTTTCTGTGAAAAGAGTCTGCAAGAGCTGTATTCGACTTAAGGAAGAAATTCTTCACTATGAGGACTGTTACATACTGGTTGCCCAGAGAAGTTGAGGATTTCTGTCATCTCTGAGATCTTCAAGATTAGGTTGGATGGGGCCTTGGGCAATGTAATCTAGTGGAAGGTTAGAACTAGATGACTGGCACTGTAAGGTGCCTTCTAGCCCAAATCATTCTATGATTCTATGACTGTACAACTGAAGACCATGATTTCTTTCCCATTAAACGTAATAATAGCTTCACATTTTATTTTATCCTCAATCAGACAGAAATTTTATATATAAATATAAAAGAAACACAAAAATACTGTTCTGTAATTTTAAATGACAATTGACAACAATCGAGAATGAGACCATGGTCAGCCTTCAGTAACTGCTGTATCTTCAGCTCCAGGTTATTTTATCAGAATACTCGCTACATGAGGGAGATTCAAAAGCACTAGGTTTACTAAGTTCTCTGCCAACAATGTGCCAAATAGGGCTGTAAAGGACTAACAGGATCCGGACAATGCATTTTGTAGCTGCCACTTTTGATTTTAGTAATTCTAAGAGCTTGTCTTTATGGAAGACAGGGCCCTTAAGTATGAGCCTGGAAAGTCTCCAAACTATGTACAGCACAGGGCCATACAAATTACCTGAGACTGTTTCTTCTTCATAAATGTGAAAATACGACATTGTCTCTAACAGAAAGAAGAAAGGAAGCTCTCACCCTTATAACCAGCTGCATTGGTTTTCCAGTCATTAGCATTCAGATGTCCAGCACGAGAAGTCCTGACAATAATGTGTTGTATGTCTCTCCATGTCAGAAATGGACTAGAAAGAAAGGAGAAACATGAAGTCATAGATTATATATATTTTATTAGAACGGAGAGATACAAGGTTATGTATGCTAAAAACATATTCAAGTTAAAAACAACACAACTCTCATTTCTATTCCCTTCTCTACTTTGCTCACCTCAAAACATCATGACCTCACCTTACAGAATTTCGACATGAAATAATTTACACAGCTAGGAGATTTGCATTAAGGAGACTTTAAAAACGTGTAGTACTCCACTGTATAAATTTTAGTGTTTGCTAAGGGGAGATGAAGAAGTGCCTTTCACCCAGACCTAATTCATATGGCCACAAACAACTATATGATGCTATCTGCTTTGACCAGTGTAAAGGAAAAAAGAAAACAAAATGTTGGCTCACTGAAAAGCTGTAATAAATCTTAATAACACTGTGCTAAAGCTGACAATCCCTTCCAACTTGCAGCTCCCACTGAAGCCATCGGTACTGGAAGTCATAGGTGTTCTGTTGTTTTTCATCTGTTTGTTATTCCTGGTCTTGGAATTCAGAGGGGCTCCATAAGTATTCTTCAAAGAAGACCAAACAAACAGCACAGTCTCTTTATAATTATAGAGCAAGTGTGTGAGGAGTGAGGAGTATTTCTTTAACAGATTTCTGATAATCTGTCCTCTGCAACAGTGAAGCAGACTGCTTCAGATTGCTTGCATCCTCACTATGAAAGTAATACTCGTCTACTTTGTAGGCATGGAAGACGACTATAGGCAGTGTTTGTCTAGATCCATCTCAAGGAAATTTGTTTTCTTAGGTGATCACATCAAACTATGGTGGTGCTATTTTTGTTTTTTTTCTTCTAATTTCTCAGTTTTTCTATCATTCATAATCATAATAAGAGTATGCAATTTAAAACTGCAGTTCAGTAGAGGAAAGGACAAAGTCACTTCACTAAATAATGAAGAGAAAAACATCAGACAAGAATCACAAGGGTCGTTGTCATAGTATCATTATTGAATGACACAAATCAATGCAGGTGTAATGATGAAGATAAACCACAACAATGTTAATGAGACCCAGCACTGCCTGTCTATAATGTCAAGTACTAGGCAATCACTGAAAACCTGGGAAACCTCAGTTCCTTAACACACCTTCTGTATTCCCTGAACCAAGATTTCCCTTGGGCTGGCAAACAGGTGACTTACTCCAAAATAAAGAACAAAAACAGGAACAAAATAATTTTAAATAATCTGAAGAAAGAAGATGATTTTAAGATCCTGCTGATTGCAGATTTTTATTTTTTTATTTTTTTTTTGGTAGTTTCTTCAAAATTGTACCATTTCATCATGATTTCATTTTTCCTCACTGTTGTTTTTTGTTTTTTTTTGTTTTCTTTTCATACAAGATACAAGGGTTTTCCAGTGACGCTAATGCATTCTGGCCATTAGCATTTATTAAAGCATTACTGTGCTCATACATGCAGTTTTTCTCTTTTAGTGGGATTTCTCACACAAGACAGTTGGACTAGAATGGCCATAGTTGTTTATTCAGCTGAACTGGTAAAAATGAATGCAAAAAAAATTGTCAGGGAATGTTACAAGCATTCAGGGTTCGTAAGATAGGGTATGCTTGGACAGTCACGTAACATGCTTCAAGAAAAAAAGTCTATATGACTTTATACTAGCTCAGGAATTTCACTAGGAGCCTGTGTAAAGTCTTAGAAAAACATACTTCAGGCCTTCAGGAAGACCTCCAGGAATCCCATGAGCTGCATTCTTTATAATCTGGAATCTAAACAATCTTCCATGAAGCAAACTGTCCATGCTACCGGTGGAAAATAAGGCACTGAAACACTTCTCTCATCTTTAAGATGAGATATTCAAGACAGAGCAGACTCAACTGATTATTTAAAGAGGAATGGTGGCACTGGTAGGCTCCATCTACCTTCAGACAAAGGATTTGAGGCTTTGCCTTGAGGATACGGGCCTCCCATAAACTGGGCTTGATTGCTGAATCAGAAAATGAGACTCTCAAAATTAGGGTTTGCTTTTAAGAACAAAAATAATAGCATATTGCAAAAACTGAGCTACTAACTGTTGTATCTACCATCTTTATCTAAATGCAATAATTAATGTAACAGTCTGTGGCAGAAAACTTCTTTTACCAAAGTTCCAATTTCCAGGATACAGGTATACCACGAAATCAGTCTGTCTTTTATATAGTTTTCTTTTAAGTTTGCTAACTGTAGCAGTCAAAATGTTTTATGTTTTCTTCTCAATCAATGACAGATCGGGCATATTTGTATCAAAGAGATTTAACAGCATCAGAACAATGTTAAAATCAATTTCTGTAGCCAACTATAGGACCTTCATGATACTAAAAATTGAGTTATTAACAGTTTGAAATTTTCTTTCTACAATAGATACCCCATTTGAAAAAAAAAGAGGTCTGCCATTGTTTGCCCATACATATTTATTTTTCAGAAACTTCAGAAAAAAGGAAGAAAGAAATTGGAATGATGTCAAAATCACAGTTCATTTGGAGAAAGAAGGACTTTTTTCCTTTTGTTTTTTAGGCAAAACAGCCTAGAAATCAATTTTAAAGCATCTGGAAAAATCACAGACTTGGTTAAATATTTGTAAAACATGTAAAAATTTGAAGTTAAGTGAGTAAACAGTTGCTTGCAAGCCACTTGGGCCTTAGATCTAGACAAGATGTCACTAATGTTAACTGATTTACCACTTGATTTATCTCACAAAAATTAAAGATTAAACATCTTGAAATGAACAAATACACGAACAAGAACAGTACTTAATCTGCTTGATAATGGATTGATTTCCAAAAACAAGCAAATTCCATCCAGAAAAAAAAAAAATCATGTCTCATCTGAAATTGCCTTGGGATTACGCATACCAGACAATACTCAAAATCAAACCAGAATAAGCAGAAGTGAGAACAATTACATACAAAGTGCTTGTCCAGCAGCCAAAAAATAAATGTTGTGACCTTAATTGACTATTTATACTCTAAGGTACGGTGCTCTTCTTTCAGGTTTCTCAAAATCTTTATGAAACAAATGAGAAAAACATGAAAGAGGACAAGTATATTAAATTGTATTACAGTAATATTCACTTGAGATTTAACTGTATCTTTAAACAAGAACAAATATCATTACTGAAGCTGCTTAGAAATAGTAGGTCATCATTTTTGGATAAATTTGATTTCTTCATTCCACAAGTAGTCTCCCTAGTGACAACTGGACTAATATTGAAAAAAAATAAAATATTCAGGCTCTATTCTTTTGCATAATAATAGTGCCAAAAATAACAATTCAGAATAAGTAAGTGGTGCAAATGGACAATTAGTAAAAAAATATAACTCAAAATAATGATTATACACATAGGGTGCAGTTTGCCTTTTTAGAAAAATGTTATGGTTACCAAGATGAATAATGACTGCTGCATTATTTTAATAAAGAGCAATTTCAGTTTGACAAAGGTGGCCTATCCAAAAAGGTATTTCTTGTCAAAAGAGCAAAGGCTTATGCAAATTGCTGGAAGAATACTTTTACTTCCCCAAAGAATCATGGAAAAAACACAGTATCATAGGGTGCATTAAGATCATATTTCATTTTATAGTATCAAACAATCTGCTTTGGAAATCTTGGCTATGATAGAACTGACACAGATAATTACTGCTATGAAATATCTAAAAACGACTCCCTGTCCTAGACATCTTGTAGAGCTGTAGGAGATCATTTTTTCATGGATATTTGCATAATGCCAGCCTTAAGGATGTTATGATGAATCTATAAACAAAACGTAATAGTTGCTTAGTTTATTCACATGTTGCTATTACTTACAAATCAGCCAAAGTGTCCCATGATACCTACAACCCTATTACCTGTCCTAATGATTCCTGCTTATACCCCATGGACAGGAATATTAGGTATAGTAATGGGAGTCATTTCTCTTTTCCAGGCCACACAAAGAGTCAGTGTGAAGACATCTCTTGCAACGCAGAACTTTAACATAGGTGAGAAATGAAGACAGCTCCTAAATGTGACATTTACCCTATGCTTACATGTCTATATGATGATTAAATAGCCATTTAATTCATAAAAACCTGGAGGTTAAAAAATGGAGCTCAGTATTTAACATCTGAGTCACGCATATATATGGACACACAAAGTATGCACTTTGGACATATCTGACACTCTTATGAGTTCTAATTATCATGAACTCTGCAAATAATTCTATCAACTCCTTGCAGGAAAAGCAAAGAATATCATCTGCTTGCTGATCAGCGAGTATCTTGTAAATACAAGTGTTTTTTTACCCTACTGATTTCTTCTTTATCTGACCTGGAGAACTATGGTTCATTTAACCAGTAGATCAAACAAAATTCTCCTTTATTTGCTTGCTGCATAGTTAGTTGTAAGTTCTCTGCTTACAGTAGTTTTCTGGTTCCCAGAAATATTAGAAATATCTATATCAGGTACTTATCCTATAATTTTACCCAATGAAAACCCTTTGAAAGAAAGACAGAACAAACTCAAGCCTGACTAAAGATGAGACTGTCATAAAAAAAAGCTAATGGCAACTGAGAATACCAGGTCGAATGTCAATTACTGGTTGCACCAATTAAGTCTCTGTAAAAAACAATGTACAATTGCTGAAGTATGGGGAAAGTGCCTTTCCAGGACCAAACTGCATCTCTTAAGACAGCCAAGAAACTGCAGTCCTGCAAATCTGCTGTTCTCGCATCTTCCACATTTTCCTTTTTCTGTAAGGACACAGGCAGAGAAAAACAGAAGGGCTCCCTGCTCTCAGGTCAAAGTCTGGATGGGCAGTGGCAACTCAAAGAGCAACTTTAGAGACTGCCTTAAGTAGCCACTAAAAGCCAAGGCTGGGGAACATTTAGTCAACTAAGAAACTTCAGGGAATAGAGCTGCCAAACTCTTAAAGCTCTCAACAGAGCACATGCCAACTGAGATTTTTCAAAAACTTATAAAAGCAAAGGCATTGCCTTGACACCAGAATAATGGCTAACCACTCATTCTATTTCTAGCTGTTGCTGCAAAGCGCAGACACAGTAAAACTCAATGAAAGGTTAAAAATGATTATAACATTTTGTTTTTAAATCTAGGTTCAGTTTAAGAAATATCTGGAAGGAATTTTCTTAAAACCTTTTTAAAGCAAGTTACATGGAAAATTTCAGACCAAATGATTATTCTTTGGCAAAATTATATATAACTGAAAACAAGACCTTAAAAATGCGAAACACGAGCAATCTGAACTCAGGAAAATACTTTCAATTCAATCTCAACATAATAATTAAAATTCCAAAAGTGACACATGTATTTAAAGCTCAAGAGAAACACATACAAGTTCTGATCTCAGCATTTATTTGTGTTTACATTTTTCAAATACTTCACTGTTAAGAGTGCTGCTTCAAGTTGACTTGAAAAAAAGTGAAAATTCACGAAAGGATTTCTTAGACACTCTAACATCCCCTTTTGTGACAGTCAGTCAATCAGTGGAGCTGAGGCTGCTGCACTTAATTGATAACTTCTCCTTCTCTTACATGGGAATGCTGCATACAGAGGTCACTCGGCAGTACTTCCACACTTTGCCTCAATTGTCTGAATCACTTATGGTCTCTGACTTATGAAAAAATAAGACCTCAGTAACTTCAGTGGTACAGAACAAGTTCTCTGTATTCAGAATTGCTCCTCATCAAACAGTACACTGTTGTTTTTTTTTCCTCTGTTAATGGAGTTTGAAATAAAATCCATCAATATGGGAAGTACCGCAAGCATCTGATCAGCTTTAAGAAATCCGAAGTCTCTTCCTCTAACACTCCCAATCACCTGCAACGTGAGCCCAGTTTTCTTTCCTTCTCAGCGATTATACTCAGTGTTACCCAACTTTTAGAATAAAGCTATGCATTGTCCATATTCTGAATAAATTAGTGGTATCAGAATTCACTGAAATTCTTTATCTTTTTCCAGCATTAACTTGTTCTAGCCCTGGGTTTGTATAACCAAAGACAAATAGAGTATACAGTGCATATGAAGAGAATCATGGGAGGAGGTACAGAATCTCCAGGTCTACAGCACTGATAAAACGTGGAAATATGATAGACTGATTCTTCAATTTCAGGTGCTATTTCTTATTCACTTAACTAAGGTTTATACATCATGGACTGGAAATGATACAAGGCTTTTAACAGTAGCACGTGCAGTTTACTTGGGGATGTATAATGTATTTTTTTGGCAGTGCTGAAGCAACACAATATTTTTTTTTTATTTGGCTTTTCCATAGGAAGGTGGCACTATGCCCACTGGAATCAATGCAGCATACTGTTTCTCCTGGCTGATTCACCCAAATATCAAATTCGAACCTTTGATCAGTGGGAGTGTTTTTCTGATATCAACAGTAGATGGTACTATGCAACACAAATAGTTTATTTTTAGGAATAAGATTACTATCGCTGTTGACTATTTGACCATTACACTTTCTCCCCTAACTGCTCATTTACAAATAGCAAAATTCAGCATTGCATACTGACTATGAAATGCAACATAGAACCAAGCATTTATTCACAGAATCTGAACAGGATACTAGATGCACTGGGAACCCATCAGATAAAACTGCTGTAAGAAAACCGTAGAGAACTACAAGAAGGTCATGGAATATAGAGACTAAAAGTTAGCTTTCTTTTTTGTGTCATGATTTCCCATGAGAATTCCAATCAAACACTCTCAAACTCAATTACCAATCTTAGGCTCCTGAAGGCAGATGTGCCAGTTGGTATTCATATACTGGGCTGAAACAACAACTCCTAAGAATGATGTGTTCACATCATTTTAAATTGGGGTAGTCAATGGGCAGCCCTCACAAAACTCTTTGTTGTCAGGATTTTGGAACCAGATTCCAGTTGGAATGCCATCTAAGTGGATCATTCAAATCAGTAAGCAGGTAAGAGCTATTTGCCAATCTTACTTACCATATGGGGCTTATCAAAGAAAGAAGTGGCAGCTGGGAACAGAAATCTGCCTTGCTCATTTTGCACTGTTTTAATGTACCTTTGCGTGTGAGCTGAAGCAACTTGGCTGTTCTATCTCATATAAAGGCCAGACTAGCACTCCAGTTGACTCCTGATGTCTCTCAAGAACAGAACTTGGCTTCTGCGAGAAAACAACTTTTTTGGCTTCAAAGTCTTCCATGGTATATTCTGTGGTGTTTTCCAGCACAAAATGGAATAAAACTATACATTATTACAGACATATTTGAGAAGCGTTCAGAACTAAGTGCTCCAATTTTTGTGCAGTTCACTGTATGAAGAATATAATTAACCTTGGAAAACCCCTTTCCAACTAATCTTTTTTTATATATCTCACATGAACACTTCTGCTTTTAACACAGGCACTAATGTGGAATTTAAGGAAGAATCTATGCGACAACTTTGTCTGAATGCAGACTGGTCCCAGTAAGTCCTTCTGCTAAGACACAACATCACGTGTAGAGGCTGAACCTGCCCACCAGTATTCCATTATATGTTGCCGCCATGTGACAGATGGCAGCAGAGGGGCAGCCTGACAGAACGGTGTCTGACATGGTAGTGTGTATGGAACAATGGTGTGGAATTGAATTCCTCCAGGTGGAAAAAATTGTACCCACTGACATTCATCAATAGGTGCTGAACAAGCTTATAAACAGAAGGTAGACCAACTTTGTACGTGGTACAATAGTGATAGGGGAAGTGGGGATGGCTTTAAACTAGAAAAGGAGAGATTTAAGTTAGGTGTTAAGTGGAAGCTCTCTTTACTCAGAGGGCGGTGAGGCATGGTGCAGGCTGCCCAGAGAAGCTGTGGATGCTCCATCCCTGAGGGCATTCAAGGCCAGGTTGGATGGGGCCCTGGGCAGCCAAGCTGGTGGGGGGCAGCCTTGCTCATGGCAGGGGGTTGGAATTGGGTGATCTTTAAGGTCCCTTTTATCCTAAGGCATCCTGTGATTCAGAAACTATTGAAAATAATCAAAGTTGATTTCATATACACACCTCTTAGACATTAAAACTGAGTATGTTATGACATGATCTTCTTGCAGTATTTAAGGTCTTCACTTACTTCACAAGATTAAATGTTCCTCCAAACCTAGATGTGGATTTTGAATATTTTATGGGAGAAAACAGCAAGGGAATGCTGGAAAAAGTTTTCCTCCTGTGTTTCACTCCCTTGGCTCCATTTCTGTTGTAAGTACTCTTAAGAGAGAAAAGTTAGTGAACGGAACACAAATGAGGAAATTACATTTATGCTGTTATTAGTGTAAATCCTTTATGTCAAGTTAAACAACCAAGATAAGAGTTAGAAATAAGTGGGAAGCCTCCATATAATGAAACTGGACAGAATCGAAAAAGATAGAAAATCAATACATTATTTTTTCCTCAAATCTTATTAGCACTATGCAACAAATTACTGCAAATACAGAAAAAGTGACTGGCACTTTCTGTTTTCACCACACATAGATACTGTACACTCTTGCCCTTCTTCCTAACATACCTGTTATCACAGAAATTATTAATTTGGGTCAAAACACACTAGTCTGAAGGCAGTAACATGGATTACCCTTCGTCATGTTATCACCAAAGTACACAGAAAAATAAAACACGAAGAGTTTTCAGTTTGTGATAGGACACCACAATAAACAATAGCTCAATTGTAGGTATTATGTGATATTAATTGCCTATGACCTTTAATTACAGTGATTTGTCAAAAAAAATGAACTCAAAAATATTATAAAAAATGCAAGCTGTGAATTACATGGTATGCTAATTCATTAAGAAGCAATTAACAATAACTTTCATCAGAAAGAAGTTTTTTGTACATGCATCTTTATCTGCATGTGCAGATTGTTTAGAAGAAAATTTAAGGGCTTTAAAACTGAGATTAAGAAGAGATTGAGAAGAATGTTCTTTTTTTCAGAAATAGTAACATTTTATTAACTTTTCAAAATAGCTTTGTTTCTAATGACTGAATTAAGAAAATGTAATTATAATGATATTAGTTCTGCACTACTTAAGATTATATCAGGTTTTCAATCACAAACTCTAATTTTCATGACCATAACTCAATAGCAGTGACATGCTCTATGTTGAGTACTGGCTCATGGTTTCTTCAAAAAAGCAACATTAAAAATAGAAACACAACCCTGCTGCTATGAGTTATACACCATTTGAAATGACTACTGTAGGCATAGCTTTTAATTCATTCAAAGGGACTGCCACTAAAGGAAACTGGTTTCCTTCATAATCTAATAGAATAAATCTCATAGCACTTAGAACCATTTGATTTCAAACAAGATTTGGGGTGGAACATTAGAGCTTATTCATGCAAATACTATACAACAGGGTGCAAACTAATGCAAGATGTTTTGAAACACAGTTCTGAATGATAAATCTCCAGTCTCCACCTTTTCATAAAGCAGATTAAAGATATATATTGAAGACAAGGAACAAATGCCTGCTATTGAGAAAAGGTCTAAAGAATTGAAAGTTTTCTGAGCTAAATGTAGAAGGACTGTGGAACTACACTATCCATGATTTTAACAGCTATAGAACTTCATCAAAAAAGACAGGCTTTTTTTTTAGCACACAGAAGTTGAGAATTTTTGTTTTTCCTACAGTGCTATTTTCTACACATGGTAGTTTAACATCTTCTCATTACTCTCCTTGACATTCAAGAACAGACACTGAAAAGAGGAATATGAGGACTACAGAAGGCCTGCAGAGTACAGTGGATCTGAGCAGCACTACGAGGCAACCAAAAGGCACTGTGATCACTTAGTGGAAGCTACCTGTGCATTTCAACACCCTGTTTAGCCTGTCATTAATTTCCATAGTGCTACTGTTCCTGCATATGAAATTGCCATGCTGATCTTCCCCGCTGCTGGAATGGTACTGTGAATTACCACATCGGAGTTTCTAAAGCACTTTGAGATCCCTGAATATAGGTGCCATGTGAGTGTAAAAGATCAGACTGCATGTTTATTATTATTATTATTATTATTATTATTATTATTTTTCAGAGTATAACTCAGATCTTACTTTGCTTCCAGTGCCAGTGCAATGATGCCTGCAGCCATTGGTGCAGAGGCTGACGTTCCAGTATGGCTGTCTGTGCAACGCTGCCTCAGGTCTGTGGTGATCTGGAAGAAATTGAATGTGTGAAATTTAGAACACAGCTTCAGGAATCAGAACAGGTTTCATTCAATCAAATGAGTTACACATGTGGAGGGTATTCACTTCTTTCATTGCAAAGGAAAAAAAAGCTTGTCTGAATACATGATGTCAACATTCTACTCTGATCTCTAAGTCCTTTGTGAACTTGAAGATTGTACTGCACTGAAAACATAAGTTAGTATCCATTTTTTTTCACAGCATGATCAACAAAAAGACTGGTAAATTAAAAAATCCATGGGGTTTTATAACAGCACAGTTAGAACTCTGCCCTATCATTTGCACTTTGCACCATCCAAGAACCTCAAAGTGCTTTACAAATAAAAATGAAGTTCACAATGTTCGCATCATAGAGTGATCAGGTGCATTTTAGATACAGTAAAACCAAGATACAGCGATGTTAACTAAGTTGCTTTTTGTTACGCTTCAAGTATGATGGTATATGTTTCTGCTCATGCAAACTTCTGTGTTTAACAAATGGGCCTTTTTTATTGTTTATGCAATAATTTACATGAAATTAAGCAGGAATAGATCTGAAAAGCCTGTTGTCATAAATTCGTCCTAGAAACCAACTGCCAATTAGTTATTTACAAGTTCTTTACAGAGAGAGTGGTGAGGTGCTGAAACAGGCTTCCCAGAGAGGTTGTGGATGCCCCATCCCTAGAGGCGTTCAAGGCCAGGTTGGATGGGGCTCTGAGCAGCCTGGTCTAGTATTAAATGCAGAGATTGGTGGCCCTGCTTGTGGCAGGGGGGTTGGAGATTCATGATTCTTGAGGGCCATTCTGTGATTCTGTGATATTTGAAGCTTTAAATTGTTGTATGTGCTGGACAATGTGCTGCTACATACTTGTAACATGGAACCCAAGTGGATGTATAAAACTATATAAATCAGGCACGTCCAACCCATAGCCCACAGTCCACATGGGGCCTGGCACAGCCCATCCTGTGGCTACCCGCTGCCCTGTGCCATCATGATTGCAACTCTGCCTGCTGAATGGCCCTAGCTATCCCCAGGCACACACCCAGTGCTCAAAGCCACCAAACACTGCTGCATGAGCATCAATGCCTGGACTGAAACCAGGGCATGGGGAAGGCACAGTGCAGTGCTAACTCAAATGATGGCAAATAATTGTATGCATTTTGACACAGCCCTGTGAACAGCAAAAAAAATAAGCATCCATGCTTCCCATTGTGATCAAGGACTTTGAGAACAGGTTTCAAGACTGAAAAAAAATAAAAAAAATAAAAAAAATCACTTTTATGGTTTATTAGCAACTCAATTTTAAGTCAACATAAGTACACTGCCTGCAAACTTTTGAATAGAATGTATAGAGTTGCAATCAGAAATTCAACTCAAAGAAAAATCTCATCATGTCTCTCTATAGGACTTTTATAAGCCCTCTCTTATCAGAGAAAAATATCCCTTACTTCACAATCACACTTTATTCACATCAGTGCTTTTTGGCAGTATGCGCATTTGTGAACAACTGTTTTCAAGGATGAAGCACAAGAAGAGTAAAATTTCTCCAAAAATCTCCAGTGAACACCCTGACAGCTCTCAAAGAATTGCTGCCACTGCCACTGAATCAGACTGATGCATTAGTGTCACGGAGTTATTTCTAGATCTGACTCTGTGACAGGGGTACAAGCCCAGAAGTAGGCAAAAGAGAGAGGGGGAAAAAAAACTACCCCACTACCACAGTGCAGCTGGCCCTGGCCTGTGACTGATGAGGCAAGGCACTTGCAGGCCTTATGCTCCAGGAGAGGGGGAGAGGTGGAAGGGTAGGGAGATAGCAGATGGGCTTAAAAAAGAACAACGGCAGCAATTTGAGGAGGAATGGTAATTTACTAAATCCAACAAAATCAAACACAATGAGAGAGAAAAGAGTGTCAAAATACGAGGTCTTACACTAGCAGACTGTAAGGGAAGCATGTGCTCTTCTCCATGGCAAACTGAGAGAGAGAGTCAGCGAGAGGGAGAGCAGCCGATGTCCTGCCAGGAGCTCCATCTTTCTATCTCTGCATGCATTCCCTCCTCCCCTCCCCTCTGAGAACCCAAAATGCCCAAAAAAAGGCAGTCCATGGAACAAGAACTTTAACTCTTCTACTCCTGCTGTTTTACATGATGTTCCGATGTGGAATACCAACAAGAAAAATCACAAAACAACAACATTCCACCCCTTATTCCACATCACTACATCATGCTTAACTTACATCTATGTACAGACAAAACAGTAATGAACATGCATTACATACACACATATCTATATACATGGAGTCACTGACTGTACTCCCCCAGCATCAAATTCCCTTGTAGTACACACTGGATGTCCCCATTTTTCTCCATCACCCACCAAGTGCACTGAGGCACTTGTGTAAAAACAGTTCCAAAGATAGGTCTGCCCTTCCCAGAAGCTGGAAGGACCCAAACTGCTTTTCCCAACATGCTTTTTATATGTACCACAGGGACCTTATCTTCTTCTACAGTATGTAGGGAGCTGGACTGCATAAGACCATCTCGACTGACTAATCCTCTAGTGTTGACCAGCCAGGTGGCTTCTGCCAAATACTTCTCCCAGTGTTCTCCCCTGTTCTGCCAGTCCAAGTCTATTTGAGCCACCTCAATTCTGTCAGCTCGATCTACCTAATGGTATTTTGCTGTGCTTCAGTAGTGCTACTCTTAGGCAAATGGCCATCTACGTGACACCCCTTTATAACTATATTTTTTGTTCAGGCAGCAATGTTTTTCCACAGTTCAGCAGCCCAAATAGGTTTACCCCTTCATTTCCAGTTGTTTTGTTCCCACTGCTGTAATCACCCACTTGAGGGCATCAGAGTGTACTGGGCACTGGTGTCCAGCAGTGTTTTATATTCCTGTGGTTCTGACATGCCAGGCCATTGAATCCACATAGTCCAGTACACCTTATTATCCCTTTCCCCCTTCTGACTGAGGGCAGGGCCCCGCTACTTTTACCTGCAGTAATGGGAGCAATTTCGGTAGCTGATCTGTCTTGTAATTCTCTCACCTAGTGCTCATAGTGCAGGAATGGGTTGGTGGTGCCACTTCTTCATGTCCTCTCCATGCTCACGTAAGTAGCTCCACAGGGCAGCACGAGACATAAATTTACTGTGGTCCTTTGCTCAAACAGGGTGGTGTTTGCCTTTGATAGCTGAGACTTTAATCAGTTCAATCAGCTCCTTCAGCAGACTATTGATCATCCTGGTCTTCCTCAGGTGTTTCTGATACAGCCATGGTTCACTGTGATTAATCACTACGGACAATTCCTCCAACAGTGGAATTCCTCCAACAGTGCCTGTTTCTTATCCATTTTATCTATTCTCTTATCCACTTTATCTAGTCTATTACTTTGGAGATGGCTGAAATGGAAGCATGGGATGGAGGTAGTTTTTGTTCAAAGTTTTGAAGTGTAAGAATCAGTTCAAAAACTGGGGGTCTTCTGCCCTTGAATCTATTGAACATTACTACCAGTGTACTGGCGTACCTTTCTGGCGCTGTTCTTGTGAACTTCCACCATATTTCAGATGTACTCCTTACCCTCCAGAACCATGGCTCTGGCGTAGATCATTAGGAACAAATGTGAGATCATACAGCATTCCCACCATGGCTGTTTCGCTCAAATATTGGATACCATACTCAACAGTATTCCACTTTCTCATCTCAGGCTCCAGATTGTCTTTGAAGGGATGTCTTTCCTTCACAGCTAATAACATTCATTCCCAGAGGGTGTTGACTCTGTCCAGACATCTATTAATCCATCTGTTAATAGCTGAGTCTCTGGCAATGCCTCCTAATTGGCAAGCTTCATTACTATATAGGGACATGCTACTGGCCTCGTTGTTCCAACACTGAAGAAATCAGGCATCAATAAAGTAGGCATCAAAAGTTCTTTTTTGTGCCTTGGATTTCAGTCATTTTGAGGGGTCGACAAACTGTGGTAATGGTGACTCCCTCCTCATCACTCTCCTCTCCATGTCTCTTACTTTTCTCAGTTGCCTTTCTTGGTGACAGTGGTTTTGGGGAGGGCCCCTCACCTGGATCTTCCTCTTCTTCTTCTTCTTTGCATGGACACCAGTTTCTATTTCTGCCCCTCCACAGGGGCAACTGACACTGATACTGGTTCTTCCTGTGATCGGTTGGGTTTGACTTGGAGGTTTTTCCCTTTGGTTTGGATCTCAATTTGGAAACGCTCTCTCTCCAGAACAGTATGATATAGAGCTTGGTAAGCCAAGCCCCAGATAAGTCGTTCCTCCTCAGATCTTTCTGAGCTGCACTATCACTTACTCAAACGCTCGCTTAGTTTCTAAGGATTCCACAGGTGTTCAAGAGTGAAATCCCATGACACTGGGGGTCTCAATGCTTCTAATCTCTTTCCTAAAACCATATTCCCTGCCACTTAACATTCTCTGGTTCAGGGAAAAGCTTCCTCCACATAATGTAAAATACTATTGTAGAGAATACATTCAGAGAGACCGATAGCACGTCCATAAGCCAGCATCCCAAACATGCATAAGGAACTGAGAAAAGCACCTGGAAACCAGTCCAAACATCATATCGTCTGTTATATTAGCTAGGATGTATAGGAGCCAGGCAGGTATCTCCATCAGTACTCTTAATTGGTTATATGTATATATGCAACTCTGACTCTGAACATGATGAACTTAAATTAATATGTTCCAAGGAACATAATGGTCGTTAGTCCTCTATACAATGCTCTTAAAATGAAGTTAGAGATTCATAGCTTCTGCCTGCATTCTCCAGCAATAACTGTCATGGAGTTATCTCTAGATCTGCATCTGTGACAGGGGCACGAGCCCAGAAGGAGACCAGAAAAGAGAGAGGGGGGGAAAAAAATCACCCCACCTTCTGCAGTGTGGCAGTCAGCCCCAGTCTGTGACTCATGAGGCAAGGCACTTGTGGACCATGCCGGAGATGGGGGGAGGGGGAAGGGTAGGGAGATAGCAGATGGGTCTAAAAAAACAGATGGCAACGATCTGAGGAAGAACGGTAATTTACTAAATCCAACAAAATCAAACAAAATGAGAGAGAAAAGAGTGTTCAAATATGAGGTCTTATGCAAGCAGACTGCAAGGGAAGCACGCACTTTTCTCCATGGCAAACCAAGAGAGAGCAAGTCAGTAAGAGGGACAGCGGCTGGTGTCCTGCCAGGAGCTCCATCTTTCTTCCTCTGTGCGCCAAGTCCTCCAGGAGTGCCACTCCTCCCCTCCCTTCTGAGAACCCAAAATGCCCAAAAAAGGCAGTCCACGGAACCATAATATTAACTCTATAACTCCTACTGTTTTACATGATGTTCTGATGTGGAATATCGACAATAAAAATAAGAAAACCACAATAATTAGTCTCACGCAAGCAAGGTCAGATGTCCCACTAGGCTTATGTTAATTCTGCTATTTTTATGTTAGAAACGATATTTAAAGCAATGTGTTACATTAACTATATTACGTATTTCATTTGAGGACCAAGACAATTTCTCTTCACATGGCCAAGCAAGCCAAAAGGTTGGATGTCCATGACATAAAGTGTAATGTGCAATACCAATTAAATACTTAGTACTGGAATGTTCTCATCTCATAATAGATTTTCTTGCAATATTTTCTGTAAGATAATAAATCATACACAAAGATTTACTATTCTAAATCTTCTTTCAGGCAATATTAATCTGAATATATAGTCTCTGATCTATTGTCTTTTTTGTTTTTTTCTTTTTTTTTTTTTTTTGAAGAAATATGTCCTAGAAAGTGTCAGGCAGTAGAAGAAATCACTACTATCTAAGAGAAGCTTAAGGAAAATGCACATGGAGTTGCGACCAGTTGCTAGTGAACAGCAGTTCACAGGACAGAAACTTTTCATGAAGGTAGAAAACCTAATGACATGTGAAGTCAAAACTTAATTCTCAAAACTTCAATTGATCCTTAAGATTCAGATCCGTCACTAATAATATATCCACCTGAGAGCCAAAGTTGCTAACACATTTTCTCACCGAAGAACAGAGAATTCTTGTGTCTCCATCTCATGTAACTCACTAGCAGTGTACTTCATCCCCAAAGTGGATGTGCACAAAGATAAGTGAATGAGAGGATCAGAGGATCAAAATATCATGAAGAAGTACAGGACATACAAGAATGTCTGTCTAGTTTTGATACTGGAAGAAATGTAAAATATAACCTGAAAAAACAGACACATTGTTCTAGGTACAGTAAAACAATTACATGTATGAGGTATAGGTTTCACACATTTACATTAGCAATATTCAGTTTTATGTGTACTGCATAAAATACATAAAGATACTAAATGTTTTCATGGGTAAACATACACAAGCAGACACAAAAGACTTATAATAGTTGAGATGAAGCTAGCAGGACCTACGAGTCACTGTTGAAATCAAGCAATCAGCAAATGAAACAAAATGGAAGATTCTAGAAATTGAAAAAGACAGATTAAATCATTTATAATGTCATATCCTTAGATCAGTGAACTCATCAAAGGTCAGAATCAAGAACAATGGAGTCAAGAAGGAATCTTTTTTGTCCTAATAATATCTTTCATAAAAGTACAGACACTTTTGAAATTCTCCTACTATCAGCTAAAAGCTGAGCCATATAAATAAGATTTCTTTGTCTCTTACCTTCTCTCATATTAACTGTGCATTAATTTATACAATGACAATCAAGAGCAGTGGAAAACCAGCATAAACAGAGATTCCATAAATGTCCTGACAGTATTAAGAAAAGAAACTGTAGCAGGAACAAACCTAACACCACACTACCTATCCTTGTAAAAAAAAGATGTGATTTTGCAGCTGAGATTAACATGACTAAGGACTATGGGTTGACTTACAAGCTTCATGTACGCTTTTCACAAGAACTACTCTCAATGTAGTGGCAGGGAGTGTAAGAGAGGCCAGGAACATTGCAGAAAAAGACTGAGTAGTACATTATTGTCTTTTCTGCATTCTCTGTGGCAGGGGCTGGGTACCCTCTTCCCCTGCAAAAACTGTGCAGCAGGCTTGTTCCTCAGGAGACAGAAGAGACAAAGCCTATAGGAGCTCAGGCAGGGAGCTATCACAACTACTTTGCCTTAAGGGACAGCCTCTCAATACAGTGAAAATTGTGCTATCTTTGTTTCTGATCCTCTGGAATAACATGCTTCCAGAGCATTTTATTGTCCTGTAGCTATAGATATCAAGCATAATAAAACCATAACATCTCTTTATTCAGCAGTGTTGTCTCTCAAGCTGCAAGCAGATGTTGTGGCAGCAGCTTGAACTACAATCCCTTATCTCTTCCTTTCACAGAGTAAATATTTCAGCAGAAAATGTGTAAAGAAAGCTCCTTAAGTGGAAATCCCATTTGAGCTATTTCAAAGGGAAGTTACTGACAGGAGCTGAGATGTTTAGGTGTAAATTACCTTCATGATCTAAGGCATATTTTTCAGCACAATGGGTTCACTGTTAGAGAAGTATTGTATCTACCTTGAGAAAAAGAGTACAGGACCGCCAGCAAGTGAGAAACCTTCAAGAAGAAAAACAGTGCTCCAAATTCCTGAACCACATGAGGGCAACATCATTAATCACAATAAAGGGATACAGTATTTGACAGCATGTGAAGCTTCCATTAGCATATATTAGCTGTTATTGTCTTCAACAGAATGGAGACAAACAGGAATTTTTGAATCTGTCATTCAGTACAACATTTATTTGCTTCAACAATCATCATAACAATTGCTGACTTACGAAAAGGCTGGTGACACTATCCAAGATAAGCCCACACAGCACTTTTTTGGGATCTTAAGGTATATCTACTTCTAGCTCTTCTTAAACAACTAGATTTAATGGAAAACAATGAATTTGATGGAAGACAATGATTGTGGTACTGACCTAGTTAAATGAACTCAAAATTAACAATCTAGAACAGACCCTACTGAAAGGCAGGCAGAACTTCTAACAATCGCAATTTAACACAGTAGTGTTAGCTGCCATATATACAAGTCCAACAGCTTTCAGAAAAGGCACAGATTCTTCAAAGAACATACTCTAGGCACACAGTAATAATTTTATAAAAGCAACTTGTCCTGAAGAGACAAGGAGATGCCATTTCTGTACAGTCATTATTAAGACTGCAACATCAATCTTCCCAAAGTTCTACCAGCTGAGAGGTTAACGCCTAAGGTCTAAAATGGGATGTTCCCAGTAAAGAAATTGCTCACTCTTCCTAAGTCTCTTTATTTCTTGTTATTTCAAATTTCAGGACACGAGCTATCTGAATTGACTGAAATGCTTTTTACCTTCTGCTACAATTCCTCAAGATGAGTTGGTTTCTATGAACCTGTGTTCCTAGAAGTAACAAGCATTTAACAAAAATCTTCAGTTCCCTTTGTACAGCTGTACCTACTCAAAGTAAATGGTGTCCTGTTGTGTCTTAATACTCTGTAAGAGTTTCTGAACAAGAGCAGGTTTTTATTTGTGTTTAAGGAATGACAGTTTTTTGTTTGTTTCAACTTCTGCTTAAGGCAAAAGCAAGTCATCAAGGCAGAAGTACGCCTTCAGAAAAGAAAATCAGGAGATGACAAGGCATTTTTTACAAAATAAAGTAGGAGAAACAGAAATACAGAATTTAATTTCAGAAGGTAAGTCATGTAATATGTTTGCAAGTAATATTAGTGTTTTAGTTTCAGTTGGGACAGAGTTGCTTTTCTTCATGCTGTGTCTGATACACTGCTATGTTTTGGTTTTAGGAGAAAAACAGTGTTGGTAACACAGTGACCTCTTACTTGTTGTTGAACAGTGCTGCACAGAGAGAAGGTTTTAGTTTTCTCAGCATCTCCTATTTTCCAGCATGGGGGATGGAGGGACACAAGGAACTGATAAGAGAGGAGAGGACAGAGTCAAGGCAGCTGACCCTAAATAGCCAAAGGGATATTTCAAATCATGTGCCATTATGTGGAAAGAAAGGTAGAAAAAAGAGGGAGTTTGCCATTGTTTAGGAACTGGCTGGGCATCGGTTGGTGGATGGTGAGCAGCTGGTTGTGCATTGCTTGTTGCAAATACATGTATGTATAATTATCATAAATATTATTGTTCTTTCCTCTTCCTTTTCTCTATCTTAGTAAATACTTTTTATTTCAACCCATGAGTTCTACTTTGTGGGTTTTTTTGGGTGTGCAAAGGACCGTGTGGTGTAAAGCTGCCTGTAGGGTTGAACCACAGCAGTGAGGAACTTCCACATATTAACAATGCTTTAAGATGTCATTTAGAAAAAAACAAACTAGCAAATGTGATTCATTTGTGCAACATGTCTGGTAAATGAAAGGCCCATACGGATAATCATACTTAAATAGTACTAGACATACTAGGTACGTGGTCCAGAGCTGAGAAGCCATCTCCCCAGTGTTGTTCCCAATGTTGTTGCATTCAAAATAGCAGAGACAAGAATAATAGAAAAAATACTTTTACAGCTGTATATTGCTGTTACTAATGCTGCACTGTCTCTGTTATGAGGAATAACTGCTACATGGAAGTAGATTTTCAGGGACTTTACCTTCTGTTCATTTGCCTTTGTCCCGGAGTGTGAACTTCTACACCTGCGGCTGTGCCTTTACTTTGCAGCTGCTCCTGAATACACCAAAAATTAATTCTAGTCCTTTTCTCTAAGAGTCTCTAAAATACATACACCAAATCTGCATCTGTGACATATTTGTAATATATGTATCTGTTTGTATGCTGTAGGAATGTTAATAAACGTTGTCCTTAATGGGCTAAAATATAATGTAATACAAATTTGGTGCACCATGAAATCAAGCACATTTTGATTCTTTCCTGAGCAACGAGGAATTCATAAAAGATGCTAATATCATTGTGTTTGACAGCATCTATTAGCTCAAATAATTTCATACCAGAATGTGCTGCCATTTACGTTAGTTCTGTCAATAAAAGTCAGAAAAAAAAACTCCACTTCTGAGTTATATGACAATAAATAAGAATGGGTTATATAAATTTTGATAGTAAATCCAATGTTGAGTGAATTCTTCTGATTAACTTCAGTATTATGTACTTTTCTCCTGTTTTAGATACAAGAGTCTCACTCTCACAAACCAACCAAATGTTCCTTGATCAAACACTGCTGTTCTTTCTGTGTAAAGGCATGAAGGTGAGCTCTGAATGGCTAATTTGTTCACTGATTTTGCATGAATGACTTTGGAGAATTATATCTAGCAATAATATTTCTATTATCCTTTTTTCTTCTATTTTTCACTTCAAGCTTTAAGCATTTTGCACTAAAGTATTAAGATAATCTCTGACAGAAAGAGCAACAGCCCAAACAAAATGTACGATGCAGTGGGAAGGAGCAAGAGAAACACACAGGTGAGAGCAAAGCTCATGTATCCATGAGGGTGCATATTGAAAAAATTGCTCAATATTCTTGATTAGAAGGGTTTCCTCCACAATTTCATGTCTTTTCTGACTTGGCAGTTATGTAACAGAAGCACACAGTCATTATCTTTATAGGTTTAGACACAACACAAGTTGTTTAAATGCATACTCCAGGCAGCCCTGCTTTGCCACTGAAAAGGTAATGAAGACAAATAGGCTTGCCTAGCTTTGAATGCCAAGCACTAGCAGTAAAATGTCCTCAGATGGGACTTTCGTGTGTTTAAGAAGTTAACAGACAATACAGTATTGGAAAAAGAGCCTTGGACGGAATACGTGCAGTCTAATATTCAAGCATTTGAGGTCAGCTAAGATTATGGCACACAACACAAGGTAGCTTTACACAACAGTAGTCAGGGTGCAAGTTAAGTTCCAGTAAACAAAGGATCAACAGACTTAGGTTAATTCTTATGGCTGCTCAGCATGCTTATGCTTTAACCTGCACTGTGCACGATGACATGCTTTGTAGTAACAGTCAAAACTTGGTATATGTAACTGAATTTATCCCAAAAGAACGGAGGATGTGATTAGAAAAAGTACCTAAAGAAGTGATGATTTCAATTAAAAGTTAATAGCAATGTAAAGTAAATGGATAGTTCATTGAATGTTCCCCTCTCAGTAAAATAATCTAAATGAAGTTTTCAGCGTATACAAGAATGATGAATTGTCTTCCTATTCATAGCTATTTCAAATAGCAAGTTTAAATCAGAAGTTTGGAAGCACTAAAGAGTTTTACGAGAGCTGGAAAGGCAACATGTAATATTGTATTGTTTGATTTTACTAAGTCTTTGAACTCTGGAGACGTTCCAGAAGATTGAAGGAAAACCAGAACTGTGTCAATATTTTGAAAGAGTGAGCAGTATTGCCCTAAAAATTCCATCTTCTTGCCAAGTTTTATCTGGTGTAAAATAACTGATGCAAGATTTAAGCTAATGGTTAATTAATTCACTCAATAATAAAATGTTTAATAGTGAATGACTTAGGCTGCTGGAAAAAAAAGGTTGCCCAATCACTGCACTTATTTTGTTCTGGTCAGCACATCTTTTGAAGGTAGAATAGTCAGGATTCTGCAAGGCATATAATGTGATACTACACATCAAAACAATTCTGAAAATGATTTAAATTTAAGAGATGATACATAGATTTAACACAAAATAATTACCAGGTCTCAAAAAATATATATGCATGCTTAAAAGCACATATTCTAAGTTGTTTCTTATCTGGCCTGCTAAGATTTAGTTCTTCTGCTTACAATGACATAAAGCTTGGTGAAAACCCCAACATCATCTGAGGGATGCTGCATCGATACAAACATCAGAGAAAGTGATGATGAGGACTAAGTCTGGAATGAGTCTAAACTAGTACCACCAGAGTCAAGTAGTGTAAGAAGGCCCTCCCACTTGTGCCCTATGCAGCAACTCTGAAAAAGAGAGGCAGCAGCTCTGAAAGTGACTTAGGTTCACACAGTGATGGACATGTAATGTTAACAATGAGGTTTATAGGTCCCAGTGAGACTTACTGTATAAATACAATGGAACTGAGGTGGCAATCACAGATGCACATTTCCAAGCGCATCTGTGCATCTAGCAAAGGCAGGGGAATGTCTGGAGGAGCTCTGTAGTGGTCCTACTGTAGACATTAGTTGTCCGGTCTGGGTACAGGGGCAAAAGACTAATTGAACCAGTGGCTGGTTTTCTCCAAAGTTTTCAGTTTCCCTGAGGATAGCTGGCATAGAAGCACAGAATCATAGAATGATTTGGGTGGGGAGGGATCTTCAAGGTCATGTAGTTCCAACTCCCAGCTACAGGCAAGGACACCTCCCACTAGACCAGGTTGCTCAAAGCCCCATCCAGCCTGGCCTTGAACGCCTTCAGGGAGGGGGCATCCACAACCTCACTGGGATACATGTTCCACTGTCTCACTACCCTCACATTAAAGAATTTCTTCCTAATATCTAAATCTACCCTCTTCCAGTTTAAAGCCATTTCCCCACATCTTGTCATTACATGCCCTTATAAACAGTCCCTCCCCAGCTTTCCTGTAGGCCCCCTACAGACATAGGCGGTGCTAGGAAGGCCATCCCAAGGTCCCCCCAAGAGCCTTTTTTTCTCCAGGCTGAAGAGTGCAGCTCTCTCAGCTTGTTTTCGCAGGGGAGGTGCTCCAACCCTCTGATCCTGTTTGGGCCCTCCTGCTCCAACAGCTTCATATTCTTCTTGTGTTGAGGGTCCCATAACTGGACACAGTACTCCAGGTGGAGTCTCATGAGTGCAGAGTAGGGGGACAGAATCACCTCCCTCGACCTGCTGGTCATGCTTCTCTTGATGCAACCCAGAATATGATTGGCCTTCTGGGCTGCAACAGCATACTGCCAGCTCATTCTGAATCTCTCATCAATCAGCACTCCCAAATCCGTCTCCTCAGGGTTGCTTTCAAGCCATTCTTTGCCCAATGGCAGGGCAGTTTTGTCCAGTAAAGTGAACGACCAGGGGTCTTGAAGCTGAAACGATCTCAACCTATTCTCAAGCTTTCAGTGGGTAAGACACTCAGCTCACTGATGTGGAGCTAGGCCATGGAATGCGAGTGCTCAGTAAGCCACTTTTGGTATGCAGGACTGATGCTATGGAATGAACTGAATGCCAGTTTAAGGTGCTCCATGCTAATGCTCATCAGAGCCCAGAAAAGGTGTTGGTTCACCTAGACAGTCACAGGACAATGACCACAGAAGTCATAACTTGCTAAGGAGTTTATATCAACTCACCTGTCCAGTCAAATAGCCCTGAAAATGGTTGGTGCCACTGCTGGTGGTGTGGAGCCATGAAGGCTACACTGTGACTAGTAGGAGGATTGTTTGGTGGCCTAGAAGTCTGGGGCATCAGCCCTGGTGAAGCCACCACTAGTGCATATCTTGGTGTCAGTAGCAACTATTCAAACAAACTATTAAAGGCCAAAGTGGAGGACAGTTCCATATGAATAGCAGTTGAAGTGGCTCCTGTGCAAAGGGCAGGAACTGGTCCAAAGGTGATGGCCTCTGTTTCCCTCAGCCAACCAAAAGGAAATCGGATTCAGATCTCCCAGACTGGAGTAGGAGAGACAGGTGGCCAGAGTTGCCCAAGCTATCCTGGAGATGCTACTGATAGCCATGGGAAGAGCTCTCTTTTCTTTTCTTTTTTTTTTTTTTTTTTTTTTTTTTTTTTTTGCAAAGGGCTGGACATCCTGGAATATGTTTGTCGCAGTGAGGCGTCCATGCCTTGGACAGCATTGCAAGAAAAAAAAAAGCCAATAAAATATTATTTTGGATGATGATACAAAGCTGGAAGGAGCAGCTGACACATCAGAAGGCTGTGCTGCCATTCAGCAAGACAGGCTGAAAAGTTGAGCACAGAGAAACTTTACGAGATTCATCGAGGGCGTACAGTCCTATACCTGGGCAGTAATAACCACACGAATATGTAAAGATAGGGGCTGACCTGACCTACCAGAAAGGACAAGGACCTGGGTGTCCCGGTGAATATCAGGCTGACCAAGAAGGCACAAGAGTATAAACAGCATGTTGAGGGAGGTTATCCTCCCCTGCTACTTTGCCCTTTGGGAGGGCTATATCTGAAGTACTGTGTCCAGTTCTGGGATCTTCAGTTCAAGAAAGACTGGGAACTACTGGGGAGATACCGGTCAAGGCCTACAGGGATGATTAGGGGCCTAGAAGAGTATCTCTTATATGAAAAAAGGCTCAGACCTGGGAGAATTCAGCCTGGAGAAGAGAAGACTGAGAGGGGATTTTGGCAATGCTTACAGGAATCTTAAAGGCAGGTGTCAGATGGATGGGATCAGGGTCTTCAGTGGTGCCCAATAACAGGACAAGGGACAACAGGCACAAACTGAAACACAGGAAGTTTTGATGAACATGAAGAAAAACTTCTTTACTGTAAAGTTGACGGAGCACTGGAATGAACTGCCCAGAGAGGTTGTGGAATCTCCTTCTTTGGGGAGAAAACCTGCTGGTGCTTTCCTGTGCAACAAATTGTAGGAACATGCTTTAACAGAGGCACTGAACTAGATGATCTCCACAGGTCCCTTCCAAGACCTACAATTCTTTGATTCTGTGATTCTGTTCCTAAGAAAACATGCTTTGCACAGAATGATGCAAGAAGCTTAACTTCATTTATAAAAACAGAACTGATTGTGCTATTCAGTCTGAAAGAAGGATGTCAAACGCCTGGAAATTGAAGCTAGCTAGAGATCAGACAGCAAAGTTTTTAAACGATTATGCATAATTAGGACTACTTACTCTAGACCTGACTGGATATTTTGTACTTTAAGGAAAGATTAAGCATATTTGTAAAAATTACTGATCAACTGACCATAACTACTGCATTTGAAGGAATCAGGGAAGTTCTACAGACTTGGCTATGCAAGAAGTCAGACTTGGAGAGTCACAATGGTTTCTGTTGACTTTACATAATATTAGTCTCACTTACAAGTACATAAGTTGGTGAAGGTCTTTTAAGGGACAGTAAAAGGAATTTAGTCACAGAAGTGAGGACTGCTAGGAAACTGAGTAATTCTTTTATTATTTATCAAGTAGAAAAAGAAACATGCCAGGAACAGAAGATAAGGTTTCTGTGGAGAGAAGTGAGTAAAGAACAGAAAAATTACTGGAACGAAGAGGTACCTCAGAATAAGTTTAAGACAAAAATTAGATCATCTGAAAATAAGGAAGAATCCAAGAAAGCATGGCCAGCATCCCAGAATCCTGAAAGACAAAGCAGACACTAATAAAAAAATAGCTGCAAGAATTTTAACTCTTCACTGACACTGAGAGGTATTTGCAAACAACCAAAAGAAGGTAATGTTAGACCAACACTTCAGACAACATCTGAGGGGAAAAAGAAAAAACAAAAAAAAGTCCACCTCATTTTATAGGTATAAAGAAATGAAAATGTACACTATTCACTGTAATTAATAAGCTAGGAAGAAGACAATACCCAAAAAACTAATTAATAGTTAGATAAGTATATTGAAGACGCTGAATTTGAAAAAGCAGGTAATATTAACAAACCTGGTTAATAGTAATACAAGGGTTTAAAAGTCTGAAAGGAGCAATATACTGATCACTGAAAAGTATATCTAATGCATTCAATATTTAAAATGCAAATTTATCATACTGTACAAATTCTGATGTTATCGATAGTACATCAAACAAAATTAAAACAACTTCTGAGTTTCCATCCAAGACTAGAACATAACTGAAAATGGATGCACAGCCCGTGCAGGAATGGGATGACAAGCAGCACAGGAAAGAAGAGCAATCTTGCTCACAATATACCAGCTACTAGGAATAGGTAGCAATTTGAACAACCTATGTGCAGTCTTCAGTTTTCATACAATAATAAGCACATAAAGCTATCAGTACTCCCTAACAGCAACCAAAGGAGGTTTATGAAGAGGGTGAAGGGTCTAGAGGACAAGATGTACAAGGCTCAAGTTCTGGGTGTGTTCAGCCCAGAGCAGGGCAGGCTGAGGGGAGGCCTGATGGCTGCTCCCTGTGAGGACAGGGAGTGGAGGGGCAGCGCTGAGCTCTGCTCTGTGTGACAGCAACAGAGCCCGAGGAAACGGCATGGAGCTGCATCAGGGCAGGAGCAGCTGTGGGTTAGGGACAGGTTCTGCACCACAGGCTGGCCAAACATTGGTACAGACTTCCGAAGGCTGTAGTCATGGCACCAAGCTGCAGGTGTTCAAGAAGTTCTTAGACAGTGCTCTCAGAAACATGGTTTGATTTTGGATGGTCCTTGTGGAAACAGGATCTGCAGTTGATATTTGTGGGTCCCTTACAACTCAGGTCATTCTACAACTCTGTGGTTCTATACTTCTAATAATTGAGTGTCCATGAAAGTAAAAGAGGAATGATGCTGTATCCAAAGAAATCTGAGAAAACAGGCAGGCAGGTAAGAATACCTACGAATAATATGTATGTTATACATATGTATGTATCCACATGAGATTGAAAAACTAATGATAAATGGATTAAAAAGAAAAAGAAAGGAGGGTGTGTTCTCAGGCCTATTGAACTTCTAGATATTAGTAATGAAACAAATTATTTTGGTGGCAATGGCAATAGGATTCTTGAAAGCACCACTGAGAGCTGGCAGCAAATAACTGAGTGGAAAAGTCTACTATGAACCAGATATACCTGCACTGCTTCAGGCTGCAACTTACTGCTTGCTTTCAAACAACCAGATATGGAACTGAAAGTATGGTGACAGTCACCACCTAAAGTACTGGATGAAGTCAGATTTTCCACATGTATTTTTTTCCTAAAGCAACCTATTATTTAGTGTAAATCAGCTACTTCTCTTTCCCTTCCTACAAAGTCACCACGCAACATATAGATCAGTATGCAACAAAACAAAAATAAAAGACGTACTATTTTCCTGTCGTAGGATTCTCCACTGCTGTATGTTGTAGCTAGTGTGGAGGCACATTCTTCCAGGTACCATGGCTTCTTCCCGCTTTCAGCTGTGCTGCTTATGGAGATAGTGTAGATGCTATTGGTGTAGCCATCACAGGAGCAGTGGTCTCGACTCCTTCCACCATTTCCAGATGCCCAAACAAAAACTGAGCCTAATCCTCTTCGTCCCTGTTTGGAAAGAACACAACAGATTCGAATAATAATTCTTCCCCCTCACGCGTTTAATAAGCAAGCATTTGTACACAAAATCTACCTGATATGAGAAAGACAATAAAACAAGCTTTCTCACTGAGACAAACCTGAAATAAGAACATGATTTAGCAGAGTTTGGAATTAGACATAAATATAATTCAGAAAATGAGTAGGATGTACACAGCTTTAGAAACATTTCTACAGTGCCTATTTGTTGCTCCACATGTATTTTGTCCTGCCTTACTAAGAAAGACATGCTGCAAACTCAGAGAAAACATTGACATATGCTGAGTTGAAACAGGAAAAGAAATAGCATACTTGTAAGTAAAACTCTTCGTAATTCACGCTACTTTTGGTCTATTAACTCTTCTACCTTTTTCTGTCTTCCTGGATTGCCAGAGGCATTAAATACTATTTGTGTAGCACTCGATACTGGCAAACCACAGTTTCATGGTTTCATAGACACTCTAAATCATGACACTCTAAATCACAGAATCACAGAACTTATGAAGTGGGAAAGGACCTCAGGTCATTTAGTCCAATTAATCTAGTCCACTGTAAATACTAAGTGCAAAACACAGTATTTGAACAAAAACTGACAAGAAGATCTGTACAAATCAAACACTAATGCATTAGCTCAGTGAGATATTTTATGCATATGAATAGTTAAACAACTACTTAGGAATATTTGTAATTTGAAATGAGGGCTTAATGTAGGTAACCTCATATTGACATTTTATTAATATGGCAAAGTTATGTAGGGTCCAAATGAATCAAAGCATATTTTCAGTGATGCTGGCAATCTTAAATAGGCATTGATGTTAAAAGTGCAAATAGTAATCTACTTTGCTGATTCATGGCAACTGAAAATTCCCATGACTGACACAGGTCATGTAAATTGAAATTTTCCTGGTTTATATTTGTACATTTTATGCTGGTGAATTAAATTCAGATTCATGCAACTTTATGATCTCCTTTAATTATCAGCAGCCACTGTCTGGAAGCATAAAATTCAGGTAGGAATGCTCAACAAAGTTTTAACTTGTCTTTGATTAGGCTACATACTGCCACCTTCTTTCATAGGACATTCTCTCAAACAAAGGAATATCCTTCTAAGTAATAATTAAAGTAACATTTTCATTTATGCTTCATTTCTCTTAACATACCACGTAATATCTACCTGCGTTCTGTAAGAGCTAGGCCCATCTCTGTGCATGATATTTATGGCATAAAACATCACTTCTTGTGCAAGAATTAATCACTTGGTCATGTAAGGAGCATTCATTTGTTTTTCTAGACAGAGTGCAATTGCTTACCACAAATAACATAAAGACAGGTGTAGGACATCTACGAGATCAACCTTAAACAATCAACAATTCAGAGATTCATTTAATCCAGATTCACAGAGGGGTTTCATTATGGCATTTTGTGTTGAGAACCTACATCAGTGTAAGACAAAACCCCCTCACAGTTCACACCATCCGAGCTTGAGTTCTCAACTGTTGATGAATTCCATTTTGTGAGTTTAATAAAAGTAAAGTACCTGGAAAGACTCTTCTCTCTAGCAAAATATGTTAAATATCAAATTCTCCTGGCTAGTGTTTACATAAAGTTATGTCTCTAAAATGCAACTTCTCATTAAAAAAACATTTCAAGCAGAGAAAAAAATTCCAGGGTGCCAAGTTAAATGTATTATGAAATCCACATTCTCTAGACAATATCAGCCTGACCAGCTGAGAAGTGTAACTATTTCAACTTCTTTCTTTTCCTTTAGTTGATCCTAGCTACTACACAAATAAAATGATGCAAAATAGCACCATTTTTATTGTTTTAATGAGAAGTTTCCTAAAGTGTTCTATTCCTATAGCTCCGTTTTCCCACATTATGAACCCTTGACAAATCAAAACCCATTTTGGTTTGGGGTTCTTGTTCTGACTCCACTTTTTAGACGGAAGATTTTGATTCAAAACTATCCAAAGTCAGTGGTATGTGCTTTGCAACTTCACAGGGCAGGAACCAGTTTACTGGTTCTTTCTCTTTCATTCTGCTGTCTAGTCATCTCCCTTTTTATATCTTTACTTCATTTAATCTGACAAAACAGAATATGACGAGGAAGTGCTTATGAAGCAAAGACATCACAGAATTCCTCACCAGTGTGGAAAAAATTGCACCCATTGCTATTCACTGCCATTTGGTGAATGTTTCTGGAGACTAAACAGTGGATGTGAGCATGATAAGGTGGTGGGTGGTGCGTTTCAGCAGTAGTGACAGTGACAGTGCATCACATCTACAGTGCAGATCTTTGCAAGTACAGAATGCAGGCTCCTGTTCATCGCTGTTAAGAATGCATGGCTAATGGTGGTGACTGTGTTGAAAACTAGTGTTTTGTAGCTGCAGATTTGCTCTATCAAACACTATTATTGTGCTCTTTGTATTTGTTGCAATTTCCATGGAAATAAAACAGGAGGCAATACTTCTGGAGCAACCTACGTATTATCACAGCAGGTCAGGGAGACAGAAATTAGGGCCCTCTGTGTATCTGTGGAGAATGGAAAGGAGGGTTTTACTACAGATACGCTGCTGTTTCTCTACACTTTTATCTGTTCCTTCTTGATTTTTACTGGTTTGCTTCAGATTGCTCCCATCGTCTCTTGCAATTAGCTAACACTTTCCAGCAGTATTTTATTATTTGCTTTCATCTTGTCACTTCAACAGTAATTCTGGCTCGTCTGTCAATTGTGACATTCATTCTGGGGGTCATATAAAGATTCTTGTCTTGACCTATGCTGCTCTTAAAAACCAACTTCTGTCTTGTACAAACCAGTGATGTAATACATGGACAAGCAGGCAGAGTAGATACTGCAAAGCATATCACACAGACACACAGGACTAGTCAAAACATTTCATCAAAATGTTCTGGTGAATTTTTTTTGTCTCCTGAAGAATTTTACATTGTCTCTTTCTTATGCTTTTCCTTTTAACACAGTATTATGCAGCTATGTTTGGCCTACTTGGTACCCCACTGGCAGCACACAGTAAACCACCAGTATGACCAGTGAAGAAATGAGAGCTGGAAGCTATTTTCTTATTTTCTCTAAAAGTCTATCTCACACATTTTGTAAAAAATAATATAAGATACAAAAATGAATACATTTATGCATAGAAGGAGAAGACAAAAAATCTACCAATAATAGTCCACCTTTTTTTTTCTTTTTCTTTTTTTTTTTTCTTTCTTTCCCCCATCAAAGTCATCTGTTCTGGCTGATAAGTCTGTAGACAAAAGTATAACATGACTTGTCCTTCTCATGCAAAGAAAACCATTTCACAGCAGGGTAGGGCTGCAGTTTGTGTGAATTTTGCAGAAGCTGAGTTATTAGCTTCTCCAAACAGAGAATGTGTCCATACTTCTTTAGACACATACTTCTGCTACTGTACTTATCATGAAAAATGAGCTGCAGAAAATGATACACAAGTACATTTTGGGGAACAAAATATAGCCTCATTGCTATATGATGTTAGAAATTCTGCAATGCAGTATTTAAAAATAATATACACTTGTTTTTTTGAACAACTGATAACATGTATTTCTTACACACAAATGTCTCCTGTGAACATATTAGGTATCAACATCTCTGTCATTGCCATAAAAAGTAAGTACCAGGTTCACTGACTAATGGAAAAGAGTATTTACTAACACACAGAAAGAAAGAATCATCATTCCCTAGCACACTGCAATACTGAACATCTTTTCACAGAAAACAGCATTACCTACAACGTAGAAAACATGCAAAATATCTTGCTCCTACAAGGCATTTGGCAAAGCGAACGGCAACCTCCTCAAATCTAAATTTGACCTGACCAAAATAATACATCAAGTAAATAAGTTCTGGTTTACATTTACTGTCTATTGTTAAGCTGCAATTGGTTTCCTCCTTCTCCATGTTTCTAAATACCCCACTTTAATTCAATAGACCCAGTCATGCTCAGGAAATTATAAACTTCCTACTAACTACACCAAACAAGTAATTAGAGCAACAACATCAGCTGTCCTACTGTATGTGAATGCATTTCCCAATTGGTCTCCTTTCGATACATGAAGTTAAATAACATTTGGACTGTGTTACAAAGTTAAGATAAACATACATGCAAGGCACTCTGCAGCTTTTACTGTTTATCTAAATCTATCATCTGTCATCTGCCAGATGCCCAAGGGTGTCAAGATGAAAAGTCAAGCCTTAAGCTGCCAAAGAAGCCATGTGTCATTTATTACTGAAAAGCAAAGGTGCATTTACAGACCATATGGGTACAACTTGGATGAAACTAATACAGTTAGAGAGTTACGGCAGAGGTATGGACGAGGGTGGAAAGGGTGCAGAGCAAAACACACTCAGTGCTTCTCCCATGTTGTTAAAAACCGCCTCTCCCCTTAAGCCATGTTGTGTCTGCTCTGTAATTTGCAGTGGTAGCTACCAACTCCCTCCTACAGACTCTGCAAGGTCTGTAACTGCACTTTTGCATTTCAGTGAACCAGACCATTATGAAATGGTCTCCTTTTGTTTTGTCTGCTCTCTTACATTGCTTAAAATGCCAGATGACTAAAAAAAATAAAAATAAAAATCACATGCTCCATTTTGAAATGAAGTGTTTCACTGACATCTAAGACTTGCTACTGACCTACTGACTCAGTCCAATTTTCTAGTACATTTCTTGGGCAATGTTAGTGTTCTCCACACGCAGCTGACTGTAAATGAAATGGACTCATGTCATTGATAAAAAGAGCCCAAGGCAAAGACTGCACCTGTAAAAGCACAGCCCAAGAACCGTGGGGCATTCCCATTTTTTTTCTGCTAGTACCTCCTTTTCCTTGGTCAGCAAGCTGCAAGGGGGGTAAAGTGATACAAAAGCTTTTTTTTTCTTTTTTTCTTTTTTTTTTTCTTTTTTTCTTTTTTTTCCAATTCAACAGCATGGAAGGGTTAGTCTGCCAAGAACCAGAGCCAGTATGAACATTTTTGTAATGACATCTGCAGAATTTCCTAACACTATTAAAAGAACATCCACCGCTCCAAGTGCATGTGTTAGTATATGTATGTGTGTATACCTATAAAACACATCTCTCTGACTGAATGCCTTACTGGTCCTGGCATGTACCACTGCAAGATAGAGGCCTTCACACTTCAGTCTAAGGACAACCAGCAGGCCACATATTTGCAAGTTGCTTCCAGCACGCTTCCATCTAATAAAAACAGTTTCCATCTACAAGCTGCAGTTTCAGCCAGTAGAGCAAGATTTATTCACACTGTTTTACAGAGTTTAGACTGGCCATTCATTCACTACTTTACAAGTCAAGCTGCCTTAATCCAGCTTTCAGAATCTGATGTTTTCCTGCCCACGATGTAGGACACGAACCCCATCAGCCCTCCCTGTTATACGGTAAGTTTTGCAGTCTTTGTGGAAGTGATCTAATTTACCAGTGCAGAAGAAGGTAAGTCAAAAGGAGCGGGAAATGCATAGGACAGAACTGCTGAACTCAGAGTAATCAGAGGCACAGGGGCTGCAGCCAGTGAGAGGTAAATTGGCAGCAGTATGCTAGAAATCCCACATTCACAAGCACAAAACACATAATGGAAATAAAAAATGAAGAGAACCTTATCCACGGCTAGCGTCTAAACATTTAATTTCCTCTGTTCTCAGTAATATTGTTCTACAATTACTTAATGCTTCCAATAACAAAAAACTACTGCTGGGAAGTGAGATTGATCCTGATGTGGGAGCACAAAGAAGTAAGCCCACAGTAAGAACTCTTCCTTAAAGATGAATTCCTTAAGTGGAAATGCTTGTAACTGAAGTTCTAGAACACAGGTCAATTCTCTGAGGACCTGAAAAATCCAAGTATGCATGCATGGTTTTGAGTGCAGTCACTATAGGGATAGGCACCACAGAACACGGCATCCTGAGAAATGCCTTGTAAGAGACAGTATTTCTTTGCTGCCAGCTTCCACGGGTTTCTGCACAGTCTGGGAGCTGGATGCCACTGCCCTGCGTAGAGTCAAAGTACTGCCAATCTGCTGAGTGGCAACATTTTTCTGTTGAGAAGCTGCATCTCCCAGCTCCCGCTGAGTTTCTACCAGCACACTTAACCTCTAATTTGGAAATGAAAAATACAGTCTGGCACACCACACTTAAAAACTATCTGGCTCTTCTGTAGTCTGCAAAGCACTCTCACTCTGAAGCAGGCATCTCTCCAATGGAGATAACAGCAAGCTGAGAGCCCTAGGCAAAAACTTTGAAGTCCTATCAAAAGACAATCAAACAGACTATTTCTTATTCCTTTTATTTGATAGCCTCTCTGGCTATCAAGAAGAAGAAAAAAAAAAAAACAGCAAACAAACCATAAACAAAAGGAGAAAAATTGGAGGCCGTGAATTCTGCTAACGTATGCATACTTTCAGGAAAATTCACATTTGGATATCAGTTCATTAAAAATGTATTCCTATAATCTCTATGACAGTATGAGTGGTAAACCTAACAGGTGTACATAAATAAAAATGCACATTTGAGGAAATGCTTAAAAGCTAAGTCCCATGTTTGTGTACTAGCATTCCTGTTTTTATTGTTTGAGAAACTAGAAAGCTGGGGAAGAATTTCCTAGTGCTGGAACAAGTGCTACATATACCATGCAAAAGTCTATCACTTAAAAAAAGAAGCAATTAACTTGTTGAAAAGGTAAGTTGTTGCTAGTGCAATTAAACCTGTTGAATACTTCTAAACCAACTTTTTTATATAGAAAAGAAAAAAAATAGTCACAACAAAATGTATTTTGTTAGCTAACATGATTTGACACTTTTACGATGCTGAAGCACAAAAATACTTCAATGTGTGCACTAAAGGAGAATGTACTGAATAACCTCAAGCATCTAAGCAATAACACAGTAATTATTGGGATATATCAGTGGTACATTGCAACATGTATCCTTGCATGTCATGGATTTTTTATTTTACTCTTCACTAGAACAACAGCTTAAACAGCTCCAAGTTATTCCCCACAGAGCTATAATTAGTGCTTAAAGTGCAACCAAAAGAAGTGTTGGCTGAAACCTGAAATCTGAACCTGTGGAATGTTGGAATGAATTTCCCATTTTCCTAAACAAAATAGAGCCAGCTACAAGGCTGCATGAATCACAGTCCTGGTTTAAGCTATCTCTCCTTATCATTATTACTATTATTGTTGCTGATACTGTTACTGAGGTAAAGCAGATTGCATACTGTAAACACCTGTGATCAAACGAGCTACGTTTTCCAGAATTTCTGTTACATGGGGAGTCTCTAGTTAATGACAGGGAGAATTGTTTCTACATGTAAAGCCAAAGAATAGGCACCATGTAAGAAAGGTACCTGTGTTAGGACTGGATAAGGGATAGATCTCACAGGCAAACACTCAATCATGGAGACAGCTCAGGCAGTTCTTGCTACCTTTACACCGCCATGTGATTACACTCTCTAGAGAGGAGGCTATGCTTATCAAATCCACATAACTGTTGTTTCAATTATTACTTCAGCTTTCCCTTATAGAAGATTTCAGGCTATCAAGACATCTACTGAACTTTCAAGGCATTTTCTGGAAATATAGTTCTTTTAAATAGGTGAACAGAAAATAAAGCTGTATCATGCCTACCTCTGTAGTCTGAGGACTGTAGGATTTGGGCAGTTTCCTTCCTAGTAGCATTTCTTTAGAAAGAAGAAAGAAACTCAGTGCATAGTTATTGCCCTTATGATTTTGTGCCTTAAACTTATGTCAAATTCTACACACACACACACAAAATATGTATGTTTTCCCACATGACTCACAGAATTGCATAGATTTTGCTGTTGTTCAAGTCTTCAGAAGTAGGTTAGGGAAAGGAATAAGCCATCTGCTCACATAAGATAACTAGTTTAACATTTCACAACGCATGAAATTTCATGTGCACTCTTTGAAATGCACATACTTCAAGTGTATGGAAAGAGATTCATTTTGCCAAAGCTGCTCTTGAGTATTGGCATTCAAACCATGATTTATCTCACACTGTGAATGGTGTGGGTTTTTATGTTCAGCTGCATCACCTGTTTCAGGTAGAGCATGCAAACCAGAGGCCACTTTGCACAACTAGTCCAAAAGCAGTAATGCTGTTCTGGCTTGCTACAACAGTTTCCATACATGTGTGAGAATGGATGAGGTAACTAAACAGTTTTGGTTTCCAGTACACTTTGTGACATTGTAAGGAAACTGGACATTTTGAGGTATATTTTCCTGTAACTTTCATTCCAAATTTTCCTGCCCTTTAGGACATGCATATTCCAGTGAATGTAATGTAAGAACATTCCTGGTACATTATTTCTTTTTTTGCATATTCTTTTTTCATACTACACACACTGACTATCTGTAAGAAACCTACTTCCTATGCAAAGCAAAGGAGAGGAATTTTAAGATTAGTTTTGTTTGTGTACTTCTAAATGAAAATAAAATGCATAATCTCATAATTCACCCAGGTATTACTGAGCACAAACTGTTTAATTTACTGGAAAGCAGTATCACTAACTCTGCATTGACTGAATGCTGGAAGTTGCCAACTAGGTGCAAAGTAGCTAGTTCAAAGAATTATAATTGGCTTAATGATGTGCTGAGCTTGTCACTTAACCTGATTTTGCTGGGTAATCTCAGTTTGGAGAAAACTAAATCACATCAAGTATGAGCACTCCTTGCAAAAGCACTGAAGTATACTAATGTATACACATGAGCCACATGTAATGAAATGAAGTCTGTAGGTAACACATAGACGATGAACAAATTCTTGGAAAGCAGTGACTCTGAAAGGGAGCTTAGGGTCATGGCAGATAACCAATTGGCTTTGAGTTTCCCTAAAACTTATTCTGATTGTTGGATCTCTAAGCAGAATGAATATGAATACGTGAAGGAAACAGGGAAACCATATATCCCTGTGCAGAAAGAGCTACAACTTCTGTTTCTCCTTTCTGGTAATCCACACTTTAAAAAGATATGCTGGGAAGTAGGAAGAGTTTCAGAAAAGAACTATACGGATGAACCGTGGTTTGGAAATCCTGAATAAAAGAAGGAAACTGAATATATGAAATATTATTGGTCAAAGATTATGAAGAACAGAGTCAATGGAAGTGAGTGAAAATGAAATGTTCTCTTAGTTTAGAAATCCAGATATATTTGTTAACCTGATTTATGCAGATAAACGAATTAGAACCAGTCTATCTGGTTTCTACAAAACATGTAATGGACCATCAAAAATACAATAATGAAATAAAAGAAAATGAAGGTTAATGTGACAGCAAGGTTGAGCTGGGAATGGCTGCACTGAATGGGCTGTGCTGCAGGGCTCATGGGGGTTGAGGAAGTTATGTGAGTAGAATATTCTAATACTGTAACAAAGATATTAGGTAATTTGGAGATTAATAAAAAATGCTAATGAATCTACTATTACTGTTGTCTGCATTCAAGAAAAGAATTCAAGTGGAAGTATGTGTGGATTATCACTATGATAATCAGGGAGATGGACATTTTAGATTTTAAAAGTAAGAGAGATTTGAGTAGCACAGCAAAATGAAGGCTGAGAGAGGATATGACTGTGGTCTATAAATATATCATATGAAAAAAAAAAGGTATGAGAAAAGCTATGTAAGCTGAAGCACAGTTTTGGCACGGCAACAAAGGGGCAAATACTGCATGTGAGTAAATCTGGATTAACTTAGACTACATAATAACTAAGAAAAAAAGTCTCTAAAAGATAGATTAGTCATGGCTGTGAAAAAGATTTCCCCCAGCAGAAATAGGGGAATCTTTTTTTCTAATTCATTTTAAGATAGAAATTGCTGAATATGTTTACAAGACAAGATGCCTGCGATAACAGAGAACTGCATTGGATGACTTACTTGGTCATTTCCTGCCTTGTGTCCCTATGCTCCAACTTAATTTATTTGCGAGGTCACTTGGCCAAAATCTATAATTATTTACAGGTGGAGATTTTTAACACCATAAGATGCACAATAAGTATAGCACAAATGCGATTGTGCACTGGAAAGGAAACTAACAAACTTAAATGAGCAAGAAGTTACTGAGTTTTAATAGTGAAGGTAGTTAGTGATTTCCACAGCTGTGGATGTACCAGGTTTCAGACAAGGCAAGCACACAAAATGCCTCAAATAAAAGATGAATCAATCAATAATTTGACGAAATTTTGCTGATCTGCCTTTACTATGAAGGCTAGGACTTGTAACTGCCTTTTCTGTAGTTAGAAATATGAATATTTCTAGCCAACAGTACCATGTTTCACGATGTCAGAAAGCAGAATTACAGTATTAAAGCTCAACTCCACTTTTCCAATTTTCCTATGCAGTCAATCCCCACCTACAATATAAAGGCACCCAAAGTTTAACTTCACTTGTTAAAGTAAACACAGTATCACATAAAGCATCACAGATACTATAGCCATACACAGCACATATATGCATAGTATATATGCAGTACACATAATTGATGAATGCCAGGACCCAACTTCAGGTTATTTAAGTACAGTGAACACATCTCCTGTGTCCCTAACCCAAGCACAGTATTAATTCTGATTTAGTCTTCAGCAAGTAGGCTTTGGCCAACTGATAAGAACTGTGCAGGAGGTCTTATGCATGCACAAGTAATCTGTGTGTGATCTGAGTTTATGTTAAAACGTGTTCATGTTACGTGTTCGTTCAGTCACAAACTACAGACATACAGGGTTACCAAACACAATTCGTTGTTTAAAAAATATGCTATTAGCCTCTGTGTAGCACAGTATTTTAGCATAGAAAATGACAACCACTTGGTAATTATTTTGGGACATTTGACTGGAATTTTCTTTGCAGAAATTACTATCTTTGATTTTTACCATTCAGTGCTCTTACAAATCTGAATGGAATAACTCCTCTTTGCATGTACAATGCGTCCTATTGAGAATGATGCAGAGATATAAAACAGGAGAAACCAATGGCATTTTCAGATAAATTTAAGAGAAAAATATACGTGGCACAGCACAGGCAGCAAACCTTGTCCTGGACACTTGCAATTGTGAGCAACCTTTTTCAATTTTGGAGTAAAAGCATTTAGTAGTCACAACAATAATATTAAAAATGTGAACTTTTTTTTTTTCTTTTTTTCTTTTGCTTCTCCTTCTGTTCCATTTTCTTCACTTGTTCTCCCTTGCATCAGGGTAGGAGGCTTGCTTACCAATTGTAAAAGAGCCTTCTGCTCTCTGAAAACACTTTGAATACAATCTGCAGCTGAAGTTGGTGAAGCGAGAGAGATAAGAAGGGGCACTGATGATGGGAGGGAAGGCACCAAGCCGAGTTCTCACAAGAGGTTCAGCCACACAGCATCTGATCATTAATGTCCATCAAACGTTTTGGCTTGTGTCCAGCTTGCTAAACAGAATAGTGTCATGGCAATAAGATGAAGGCCCCTGTGCTGACGCAGGCAGAAAGCCAAAATTTCCCATGTAGATTTCAGTGCCTGTCTGCCCTCGTAGGCTGTATTAAGGATGCCCTGCCACTGAATTGGACTACCTTGTGAGTTCTGCACAAAAAATAACACTAAACATGCAGTTGGTGAGCTGATGGGAGAACAGCTCCTCATAAACATAAGGATTGCATTTTCCGGAAACTTGACTATGAAGTCTTCATCAAACAGCAGTGAGAGAACCAGCCAGAATAGCTGAAATGTATTATTCTCTCAATGATGTTGAGACTGATTTAAATGAGAAGGCTTTTTTATATGAACACAAATGAACTAGTTCTAATTCTGTATTCCAGAGTCATGCATCAGAACATGTCCCTACAGTGCTTACAGCACTGTGCTTATAGAGTGTAATTTTCAGGCAGATGTCTTAAAAGTCACAGTTATTTTGCTTTCATCTTTTTGAATCAAGAGAGAACTTTTGTATTCTCCCTTTTGTCCCAGAACCAACAAAATCTTGTTACACGATTTGGCCACAATCATGTTTTGCCATGCTGTGCCTGTTTGTTCTTAACACAGGGTAAGATCTGACACTGTCTACCTAATTTTTTCTTGAATATGTTATTTTGGACATACTGCTCTTCATTCTGCTGCTCTGCATGTTTATCATAAAATTGTTTTTGAAATTATTACATCTACAACTTCTAATGCATAGCATCCAGAAATTTCTGCCCTTATGAGTACACCATTTCCAAGAGAAGAACCTTGTCAACTGGAAGCATAATACAAAGGAAGCTTTCATATTTGCATAAAAATTGCTTGATAGCAAAGTCTCCAAGGTGTGTCTTTGAACCAGTGTATGCAAATTTGATATAATAAAACAAAATACTCTAAAGATGACAGAAAATAATGGTACTCAAGACAGGTTTAAAAATTGGCTTCCTCTTCTTTTACCCGGATTCTAGAAAGAATTTTGAAAGTATATTCTATTTGTGGTTTAAATTTTCATTTCATAAACTCAGTTACTGCTCAGCATCCTTTCTTTAAATAGATTTGTATATTTTAATTTATGGCATGTGCTGTCCCTGTGGAACTTTACAGAAAAACTGTACAGTCATTTATCTTTGTTATTTTGTGACGTATTTGGAAGAAGTAAGCATACTAGCTCAGCAGATTTAAAAATAATAGTAGTTCTAAAACACCTTACATCAGCTATTAATTGGAATAACATGTGCTAAAGACAAATTATACATTTTTTTTAAGGATCCCAATCTGTCAACAAATAGTAAGAAGCCGTGGCAGTTTCATCCATTTTTGTTTTAATTGCTTCATACAATTAAAAAATCATTCAGTTTAATTGTATTCTGATCAAAGTTATTATCCAGCATCATCTTTAATTTTCGTAATTAAATAAATTAAAATTCTTTTTAAAAATCCTGATCTCTTTTTTATTTTTACAATAATATCCAGTCTGAGAAAAGATCCTGACAATTTCTTCTGTAACAGCGTTACTTTACAGCAGAGACACTGCATGTAAGACTGTTACCTCATTCAATATATCCAAAGGAGAAAGGTCAAAAAACAGTACACAGTGCATTTTTGTCTGCTTCTTTCTATTTGCACACTTATTGTGACTGTTTAGGGAAATGTGTGTTTGGCAGAGTATCTAGTCATTACCTTGGATAATGATCTGATTTTAGGAATATTCAGGCAAAGGGATAATTTGTCCTATCTGCCCATTTGCGTCGTTGTTTAAAATGACACATCTTAGAACTGTGTAAAGAAATATAGAAACTGAAAAGCATGCTTGTGGAAGAGAATAGGAACAGGCTAATCCTGATGTTATTTTTGATAAGCCTATTAAGGAATTGAAATTTGCAACCTTTCAGTCTGTATTACATTTTAAAGAACGAAAATTGAAGACTAATCTTAAGCATTTTATTTTCCTATCACTATGATTTTCAAAAAAATCTGAGTTTTGTTTAAGTTTTAAAGATAATATTTATTTCAATTGAAGAGATGAAAAGGATTTCACAAACAGAACTATAAAAAATTTCCATATTCATGGAAATACTTAAGTCTTTTCTGGATGACAAGTTGAGTGGTGAGTTGACACATGGGAGGAAAGGAACGCCATCCTGAGCAAACAGGACTGAAAGATGGGACCCTATGAACTTCATGAAGTTCAGCAAGGCCAAGTGCAAAGTGCTGCACCTGGGTCAGATAGACCACAGACACAAATACAGACGGAGCGCTCAGTGGGGAGACAGCAGCCTCCAGGAGCAGAACTTGGGAGTACTGGTGGATGAAACACTGAAAAGAAGCCAGCAGTATACACTTAGAACTCAGAAAGCCAATCATGTCCTGGACTGCCTCAAAAGAGGGGTGGCCAGTAGGGCAAGGGAAGTGATAACAACCCCGTGCTCTGCCTTTTCGAGGCCTCAATTGGAGTACTACATCCAACACAAAACATGGACCTGCTAGAGCTCTTCCAGAAAAAGGCCATGTGTATGAGCAGAGGGCTGGAGCATCTCTCCTGTGAAAACAGGTTGACAAGTTATTCAACTAGAAGAAGAGATGGCTCTGGGGAGACGCTATTGCAGCCTTCCAGTATCCAGAGGCCTACAGGAAAGCTGGAGAGGGACTCTTCCTCAGAGAATGTAGCGATGACAGTTTTAAACTAAAAAACAGTAGGTTTATATCAGATTATGTTGGAGGAAATTCTTCACTTAAAGGATGATGAGGCACTAGAACAGTTTGCCTAGAGAATCTGCAGATGCCCCATTCCTGGATGCGTTCAAGGCCAGGTTGGATGGGGTTTTGAACAACCTGGTCTCATGGAAGGTGTTCTTGTCCATTAGCAGTGGGAGTTGGAACTAGATGGACTTTAAGATCTCTTCCAACCCATTCAACTATTCAACGAGTCTATGCTTCTGTTCAGCTATGAATGAGCAACTCTGGGCAGAAGAAGAAGTTAATAATATGAAATAGAAGCAAAACCATAAAAAGTCCTCTGGGTACAGAAATTTTGGTTAAACTTCCCATGGTTGTGTTACCTTCATGAAATATATTTAAACTAACACATGCCTGTTTAGACATAAAACTTATTTTACTTATTGTGCTTGAGCAATTCAACAATATATTTCTTCAATTTCCCCCTGCATACTGCCACAGTTTCTTTAGTCTCCCTTCATTACTTCATTGTTTTTCTTCTCAGTGGTCATTGTCAAACAGTAATAAACTGCAATGGAGTGATAGGGAGAACTGACACTCCAGCTGAGAGGAGGATTGATGATGTGTGGGAAGTAGTAACGGAGAGGTATTCGGACTTCTCACATTCTTGTTATATTGCTCTAAAAGCATTTCAATAACTGTTCTGATAATGATATGAAATACAGCAGAGCTCTCTGGAGACAGATTTTGCCAGTGTCCTTAAATGTATTTAACTGCTAACTCCCTAAAATTTCTTACAAAGTCAATTACTTGCATGAGTATTTTGCTTTACTAAGCTTTATACAGTATAAGCAGCATACAGTACCAGTAAAAGCATGACTCTGTAGCTCCACACTGATCACCATATAACCCAGAGAAAGGAAGGAGGTAGTATGTTGTTGCATGGTTAATATTTATGGTACTGAGCTTTCTGAGAGATATTTTTAATATTATGTACCACAGGAAGTATTCTGTCTCTGTCATTAGTTTAGTGTTTCAGTAATTGCTCTTCATAGCTTATCTGCTAGGTAGCTGAGCATGTATTATTCACACTTGGAGCAGGAGAGGGCAGGGACCTAGGTCTATATACTGAAAAGTCTTGGAAATTTAAATAACAGCGAAAGTTTCCAATGTTGTTGCAAAGAGTTAGCATGTTCCATTAACCATGTTCCAGTTCTCCCTTGAGCCAACAGTTTCATGCTTTTTAAACAGATGTTCCCCAGATCCTAGATTTACTCATCTTTGAATCAGCTAATCTACTGCTGCACTCAAAATAATGCTCAGACATTCAAGTTCAAAGCTTTAGAATAATTTCCATCCAGTCCTATATAGATAGGAATTATCTGTACTTGCTTATTACAGAAATTTGAAAAGGTCTGAAATTTTAAAAAGGTGTATATATTTAGGGATAGGGATATTGAGGTGTTTGGGATTTTGAAAACTGAGAGCTGTATCACTGTAATATTACAAACTAGTAGAGAAATGTATACATAAGTTATAAAAATGAGCGTGAGTTCTCTGACACAAGACACGAGGTCTGACTCCTGACCCCCTGTTAAAGCAATCAAACTTCAATTAAGAAATCATGGAAAACAAAATAACAAAATAAAGGTAGAAGGAAAAACAAAAGCTTTTGCTTTAAAAGTTAATTGTAGTTTAGACTTGATGACTTAGCAATGCTGTTGAAAAATAGCTTTTTTCAGTTTCTCTTTTTTTTCTTGCAGAATTACATCATTACCTCTGGGTAGTTTTAAAGGACACAGAAGATGATGTATTTCAGTTGACAATGAATACAGCTATTTGATACGTCAGGAAGTAGTGACTGTCAGGTCACGACACAACGAAACTGTATTTTTAGATTTATGTAAAATAAGCTTTTCTTCTTTCCTTTAGAATCCTCCTTTCTTTTCCCCTATGCTGACCACTCGCACATACTAACATACTAACCTTCCACTTTCACATAATAACAAATCCAGGAGATAGACTTTGATATCAACCTACCATTCGGATGCCATTCTCAAAGGCCTGACGTGCTAGAGAAGCAGGTCCATCTACAGTTTTGCCGTCGTCATCAGGCCCCCAGCTAGCACTGTAGATGTGGATGTGCTGGGGATTAAGGCTCAGAGACTTTGCTTCTACCATGTCTGTGACATCTCCATCCAGCATCCTGACACCTTTGGGATGAAAAATACAATCAACATGACAACCAAACACAAAAAGATTCTTTCTTCTTTTTCTTTTTTCACAGATAATGACTGTGTGGGGCACTGGATTAAGATTTCTAATGTAGAAAACAGAATCTCTTTGGATATGTGTTTCTCCAACAACAAAATTTTCCATATGAAAATACTGTGAGGGAGTAGTATTATGGTCTTCAAGTTTTGAGAACCGTCTTCAAGTCATTTAGCCACCGTATAACCTTTGAACTTTAACAACAAGTTTCTATTCTGAAACAAATTAAAAAATAACTTGAATATTGTTATTGAAATGTTTGTTTATTTCATTTGAAGACAGTATACGCTTCTCACTCTTCTTTCATACTGCAGTGAAACTGCAGAACTTAATTGAAGACATTCACAGTCCTAAGAATGCTGACAAATATAGAAACAGGATATCCACTGTCAGGTAAACATGGGAATATTCCTTCACTGTATCAGATGGCCAGGAATAAGGCAAAGGGAAAGCTTGTATGTACAGATAATCATGTAGCAGCATGGCAACTATAGGAAGCCACTAGCAAATACTATTTACTACACACTTCTGAAGTGAATGGCATCATGGTACTTTAAGATCACTAGACTAAGTAAGGTAAGTTTAAATTTGGAAGCTGAAAAGATCCTTCAGGTTTTTCTTTTGACTAAGATTTTGATCGAAGTTAAATTCTGTCTGAGAAAACCACCAGTATCAGTTTTAACCTACACAGGAAAGAGGACCTTCATACAGTTAGTGTAATGTTTGATCAAAGGGATATTAAATATTGCATCATAATTAGTATGTAACCGTAGAGAGTAATGATCACTTCCAAAATTAAATGGTTTGAGGCTTATTTCCCTTTAAAAGTCCACTGCTATTTATAAGCCAAATTTACATATTTTAATTACAGACACATTGCACTTTGCTCATGAGTTCAGACTGCAGTAACTTGAGTGTTTACAAAGACCCTGACTTTCAATTAACAAAAAAGTATAGAGGCTGCTTTGTTGATAGAGGGTCTTTTTTTTCTTCATTCTAATTGACTCAAAAATGAAAAGTGATCATATTTCTAAGTTCACACAAAAGCTGCCTATGTTTTGTGAGATAATAAACTTATCCAAACAGTGATCTCACTATGAACTTTACTGTATAAAAAAGCCATTAAAACAACTTTGGGAATCTCAGGTTTTATTTTAATTCCTAAGCATAATCTTAGAAAACTAATGATGGTTGGAAGCTACGTTCTCATTTCTTGCAAGCATATTCAAAATAAAGAGACTGAAAGGAACAATGCATTCAAAAGAAAGAAGATAAAGCTTCTCTTTATGTTTCTGTGACTGTGTAGCAAACCTAAGTCATACAGCGTTTACCCAGTGAACAATAATACCAGACGCTGCCATGGCATCTAAGTAATTCACACCAGGTTTTTTAGTTGATGGTGAAGTGGTCAAATCTAAAACAAGATGGACAAGGCTGTGCCTTAGGTGCAGCTCTGTTCTGCCCACAACTGGCAGACATGCTTCAAGTGTAACTTTGATCAAGGATATCTCAGTGGCTTTTTACAAAGCACAAAAGAACACACTCCTTTCTTTCCCTCTCTCTCTCCCCTTCTTTTATTTATTTATTTTTTTTTCCAAATGTCTGGAAGAGTTAATTTTGCTGATCACAGAACCTCCAAACTCCATTTGGCATGTGGTGATAGCACAACAAAAGCTGTCCAGAAGGCAATTAGCAGACTGTGTTTCCAGACTGTTCCACCTAAGACTTTGGAGCTCTGTAAACTTTTTCCAATATCTACAGTAAGTGCCAAAATGTAAGTGGCATTTTAGTCAGAACAAACTTTCAGCAAATCACAGGAAACATGCAAAACTAAGCTGAAAGAAGGTTTTCTTTTAAAATGTTTGTCTTTAATCAGCATCTGACTTAAGCTTAAAGAAACAGCTGAACTAATTCCTCGTCAGCTGAAGACAATCTACATCTGTTGTGCCATAACTCAGTGTAACTGTTTTCCTGTCAGGACTCCAGCCCAGCCAAGTAACTAAGCACCCAAATCCCTGCAGAGGCTTTGCAACTTCCACAACCAGTCTGCAGCAATAACAACAGCCTAACCATCCTTTCCTATGCAAAGTCTCACAAACTCCTTAGGTGGTAACTTGCTATATATGACTTCCATGGAGGGTCACACACTAAAGAAACTACCCCTTTTTTGCAAGGCATTGTGTTTTAATAAAAGGGGCCTGTATCTGAGCTAAGCACAAACTACAGGCATATTGCTTAATTTTTTTTACAAGAAATATCCCACAAGCTATAAAAGAAATGAAGGTCCAGATTGCATTTTTTACTGATTTTTATATCTGCAGATTAAGTCTTGATTCAAAGTATTGCAGAAGGCTTGGACTTTTTGAAGAACTTGTGGTTAGAGGCTTCTGCATATGTGAAAATGATCGCAGAATATGACCATATTTAGAAGAAAAGTGGTGGATCTACTTGTTAACAATCTTCCATCACAACGATCACTAATCAGACTTGCTTAAAGAATCACAGAATGGCCCAAGTAGGAAGGGACCTTAAGGATCATGAATCTCCAACCCACTGCCACATGCAGGGCCACCAACCTCCACATTTAATACTAGACCAGGTTGCCCAGGGCTCCATCCAACCTGGCCTTGAAAACCTCCAGGGATGGGTCATCCAGAACCTCTCTGGGCAGTCTGTTCCAGCACCTCACCACTCTCACAGTAAAGAAACCTGACATCCAACCTATATCTCCCCTCTCTCAAAGCCATTTCCCCTTGTCCTGCAGTTATCCACTCTTTCAAAGAGTAGACTCCCCTCCTTTATATATGCTCCCTTTAGGTACTGAAAGGCTGCAGTGAGGTCACCCTGCAGCCTTCTTTTCTCCAGGCTGAACAATCCCAGCTCCCTCAGCCTGTCATTGTAGGAGAGGTGCTCCAGCCCCCTGATATCTCTGTGGCTCTCCCCTGGACCTTCTCCAACAGCTCTCTGTCTGCTCAGCTGATGGTATTTGATGTAATGTTGGTGGGAAGGATTTATTTTTCCTTTTGCTTTATTTCCTTGCTATCCCTAATGTGTACAGAGATATAGCAACTCCCACTTTGATTTAAAGTAAAGAATACTCATCTCATGCCATGAGATTTCTCATGGCAGAGAAAATTCAACACCACTGTTGGCAGGTGTTCCTCTTAATAAGGAAAGTGTAAGTGCTTTACCTTCACTCTACTTTTTCTCCAAAATAGCGAAAGGAGGGTCTTTAAATCTGTGGGAAATAAGTGGGCTGAATACTAGTTCAGTATAATATGATTCAACGTTTTTACATAATATCTGGCCTGTGGAGAGGGAACACAACCACTGCATACTCACATGTGTAGGTTATGGCTTTTCTGAGTGAAGGGAGGGAGCCATGCCAAATACAGGTCAGCAGCGAAATTCCTACATGAGAGCACCTAGTAGAAGGGAAAATAACAACCCCCTTTTCCACTATCTCTGAGCTCTCTTTGGTCTCTCACTTTCTGTGGATTGTCTGTTGAGGTCCTATTTTCAAATACCAGTAATGTTAAGAGGTGGTACATGGTCATGCTGCCACTCTAGTATTTTCCAGCTCTCTTTAAATAACGGTGATGCTGATGGTCCACCAGAGTTATTGTGCTGAATAGAGAGGATAATTATTTACTTAAACTAGAACAGTGAAAATTCTTGAAAGCTGTTATATTCTTAGAACAAAATAAATAAACATTATGCAAAAGGCACACATATGCTGCCTTTGCTTTTAACGAAAATTGTGTCCATACCATGTCCATCTGAATCAGTTTTCACATTATATTTAGAAAAAAACAGTGATTCTGCTAGTATGCCTGTTGTTCTGTTGTGTTTTGTTTTTGTTTTTTTTCTTCAAAAATATTGTTACTGCAGATTCCTGGTGCCAAATAAATAATAACCTATTAGGAAGCTATTGTTAATAATGAAGAGCTTCACAAGCACATGCCTAGGCTTTTACACGTCATATCAATATCCAACCGGGAAATGAAAATTTAATTCCAGAAGTCACCTTTTATTTATATCATTGCAATAACTCTTTTCAGATGCTAGTTTGAAGCAGTAAATATGTTCATAGCTGCTGGTACATGATCAAATGCCCTGCCCACATGAGACAATCTGTTCATCTGCCACAAGCTCACTTGGCCAGCTTAAATATTTTAAAGCCTTCTGACACAGGAATTTTGTGCAGGCAGGCTCTTTGCCTGAAGTAAAATTGTTTATCTGCATCACTCTAGCCTTATGATGGAACAGATACTGTCTTGAAGCTAGTAGGAAAACAGAACTATCTCTCTGCTTTGGCTAATTTGAAACATAGTTGTGTTCACATTTGATTTGGATCAAACTTGTACTGATCCAGTAGGGAAAAAATACAGTAGTGTTAATTGTGTTAACAGCCCCAGTCCTGCCTGCTCATATTTTTGAACCATCTTCTGTGATATATATGTGTAAATATATTTCTGTTTTCATAAATAGGTTTCATTTTAGAACAGAAAACTGACAGCTAATGAATTTGAGCTACAGATATTTTACTGAATGCCAACATACCAATCCCATAATTCCATCAAAAATGGAACAAGGTAAAACTTCAGTTGAAGCATTAAAATGTGGCACAGGCAGGCTACAGCTTAGAAGAAATGTATTTGACATCTTTACAGTCATTTCCAAGACCAACTGCCAAAAGTCTTGAGCTGCTATTGGCTAAGAACTGATAGAAATCACCTGGAGCCTCTTGGCTGAACAGAGCATGGACACATTACTGAATCTCATACTTTAGGCAATAGTCCAATCACATCCAGGGATTAAAAGATACTCTTCAATCATGGCCAAACAACACAACAAAGTTTTCACAGTGTTCTTCTTGAGATCGATACGCAAGGCAATATTCCTTATGTTTACATTTACTTCTGATTTCTCCAAGCTCATTACTTACAGCTCTGGATCTCTAAGAAAACGCAGATGGTGTAGTTCTGGGTTCTTTGTTTTCACTGAACATCTCACTTTCTATGTTACTGTGTTTACTGACAGGCAGTGTTCCCAGGAGCACTGGAGAAGTGTCACTGAAGGACAAACTCCTTCAGTACTGGTCTTCAACCATCACTCTACTACTGAGTTAACGCAGCAATTACCTGTATAAACCTCTTCCTCTTGTTGAGAAAGATGAGAATGTAGCATTAAGCACAAATGTCTCTTTGATTTCTTTTTTTGTGGTGGGAGACTGTTTCACATACCTCCAATCTTGGCATTAAAGGCGATTCCCACTGTGCAGTGTGAGTTGTTTGCAGTGGCTGCCACTTCTCCAGCACAACGGGTTCCATGCCTAGAGTCAGACAAACATTTTTTCAAGTAAGCACAGACCGCTGGGATTTACAGGCATCGGCTTTGCTTATCCTCAGGTGCTAAAGGCACAACTATCCACAATGTCCTGCACTATTTAAAGCCCCACAGTAATTTATACCCACATTGCAATATTCCTTTGAACATATTTTAACATCATTATCACTGTTAACTTAACCTGTTCATGGCAGGCTTCCTAGCTACTGGAAACACATGTAACAAAGGCATACAAAGATGATACATGATCCCACCAACAGAAGGAAGACTTGGGCATCAATTCTTCATTTTGAAGCAGTTCCTAGGTTATGCACAAATTGCTGTACTGCATTCTCCCATAATATCCACATGTTGCTAGCATACACATCTCCATTCAGTGAGTACCCTAGGCAGCCACAAGACCTGCCACACTTCCCATGAAGATGAGACTGTGCTCTGCTGTGCACTGCTGTTCACAGGCATGCCTACAACTGGCTGCGAGCCAGGTGTAATCAAAGCTGCCGTAAAGGCATGTCATAGTCATGTCTTGGGCTAACCCTACAAACCTGCTGTCTTTCCAGGAGCAGAAAAAACAGCTGGAGTCTAGTTTCACATCAGCATTATGGCCTGCGCCTGGGATTTGGGCTGCAAATGTATGATCTTGAGAAGCAGCTGAAAGAGAATGCAAAATCTCCAGTAGTTGCTTAAACTCTTCTGTGCAGTACAAGGCCAGAATAGGATACCTCACCTAGCCCTGATCCATGCCCTCTACAGCTGTAATCACTATGGTAGGAAAGCTGTCCCTGGTTCCTGTGATTCTTGTCCGCAATACAAACTTCCCACAGTGATTTCCATCAGTAAATTTTGCCCTCATCCTTGTGCAGCTATGCAGCTCCACTGCAGAAATGTGACATAACTAACAAGAAGCAGACAGGGAAATTCATATTGTTGCCACAGAGAAGAGCTATGGAGTTTCAATCCAGAAAGGAAAAGAGATCCAAAGTTGATGAGATGAAGATAGAAAGACAATGTGGGGCTTGGCTAGCCACAAAGAAAGAACTTAAAAATTGAAGGCTAAAAGTAGATAATGAACATGGCAAGCAGTTTAGGTGAGGTCAGTTGTGTACACAAGCACTCTTCCACTGGTGATGGCTGACAGACTGCTTACATAGACATCTGGAGAACACGGGTGTTTTTGAACTAAGGTTGACGCCCACATTACAGACAAGAATCACAGTTGCCTTCTCTTGGTACAAGTTGTTTTGGATAAAGTCACTCCTTATTTCCATATTATTAGTCCAATTTTTTCCCCTTAACCTTCTGAGACACTTTGATGAGAAATGTTACGACAACATGTAATGTAAAACATGAACAACATGACTAGGAAAAAAAGAGGAAAAAAACAAGGAATAAAGTGATTGGAGTTAACCTGTTAGAATTTTGAATGAGACAATTAAATTTATCAGGTAAGCTAGAAATATGTTCCCTGAAAAAGTGTGATCTTTACTAACAAAACCAAAGTGATGATATGGATGCTGATGAACTCTAAAACTGGATTAAAGTTTCACAGTTACATATGTAGCTTCTTGCATCACTTCCTATTATCTGTTCACAGTTCATCATTCAATTGCCAAACTTGATCAGAGATTTTTTCAAGACTTAAAGTTTACCTTTCATAGGAAGCTGAATTTTCAAGCCAAATTTTCTTAATTTGGAGAAAACTAGTCTAGTTGAAATCGATACAGCAATACCCTTCTATTGAATTACTTTCCAAAGCCTGAAGTGCATCGTTCAGAAATCACAAAGCATAGATTACTACAGCCTTTAAAACTACACATAACACCCCAGTGCATGAATTTCAGTAATAAACCATTTCCTGCATGGTGAAATACATATGGATGAGGTGCAGCTTCCCAGAGGGAGACCGTGTTGGTGAGGAACCCCTCCTAGGTACACAACTTAAAAAGAGCATCAGATGAGAGTGAACAAGGTTTTTTCAGCAGAGAAAAGAAACAGATAAAATCCACATCTGGAAGACTAAGGTTGCCTGAAGAAGAATGGAAGAAACATCTGCAGTTTTTCTGGAGTTCACAGCACCTAAGCACCAAAGGTTAGGGTTCCACCAGATCACCAACCGGACCCCAGGATCAATGTTATGTTTATACACGGCAAACAGACGATGTGTAGCGAGGGCCTGCATGGGATTCAATGCAACCTGAAACTGTACCCCAAATTCTACCTGAAATGGAAGTAGCTGCATGCCAGATGTACTTCTAGTATCAGTAAGAAACAGCCAAAAGTGACATGGAGGTACGATAACGTGTACTCACTGAATTGAAGAACAGTATGAAATTTCATGTGAATTTCAGATACAAAAAGGAAAAAAAAAAAAAGCCTATTCTAGATCTTTGGACAGTTTTGTGATATGCAGGTTAAATTAACTTTGCTGAATATTTCACTAATCTTCCTGCATTGGAAAATCCTTTTTATCATCTTTAGTGCAGTAATGTCATAAATTTATTTTGTTAGCAGATTTTTATGTTAGACTGTTGCTTCTCTGCCAAGATTATTGCTAATTGCATTCCACATTTATATGGGAAATGACAAAATTAAAAGTTGTTTTATTCATTTCAATGTCATATGTATAAAACTGCACATCTCACAATCAGCTTCTCACTGTGAGAATTAATCATATATGCAACTCAATTTGTTTTAATATGTTATCTTTTATGGGTCCTTTAAGTAATATTTCAATTATGTTGTGAAAGGAAAGACTTCATAAAATCTTGCATATAAAACATAATGTTCTTTCTACACTGCTTTTCATTTTCTCTGTCCTACATTTTTCTTGATGTCTACAGTTTCAAAGAGACTCTGAATCCTGCAAGTGAAATTAGAAATGCCTCCTCGTTAATCACTACTATGATTACTAACTATTTAAACAAATATGATGAAATTGATGCTTGAGATTGATTAGGTTTGCTTTTGAGCTATGAGAACTTCCATGGAGAATGAAATCCTCAAAATTCCAAATTACAGTTTATGGAGACATATTATAGGACTTCACTACTAATAGGAGGAAAAGCATGTAAGGTGCTTTCAAACTAACATTTTTTGTGAATGAATATATTTCAAAACACAACAATCTCCTATATTGGTAGGATGCTTGCATCACACCAACTTGTTTAAAAAAGATAGTGCAGTCCTAGAACAAAGCATGACTGCCTTTCTACAAAGGCCTATCTTGATAAACTTCAAGGGTCAATGCTTCGTTCCACTGTATCCCTTGCCAGCATATACTGGTGGGAAGTAAGTTCCCAGACTACTAAATAGCACTTTGAAGAGACACTCAGCTAAAAGGCACAGCACTTGTCCTTCATGTTCATGTCAGTGTGATACAGTACTACAGAACAGAAACACAAAAGAATGTTTGGCTATGAGATATTGAGCTTATCCACGAATGGGTCCTCTACCTGACGTCTGAAAGAAAGAAAAGGAATGGAAAGAAGAAAAGCTTTCTTTTGTTGAGATTCAGAAGGAAAGACACACAGAAAAAATTGCCGTTCAAAATGATATCCAAAGTTTTGGGCTCGAGATGCTACCAGGTAAAAGAAAGATGTCATATCCATTATCTTAAAATTGTTGTATTTAGACACTTATGAAATTGGCTAACAATTTCTACCATAAAATTTACTTCTCAAACGATTCTGATTATCTTCAACTACTGCAGCTAATTTTTTCATTCAGACAACTATGCAAACCTTTTTTAGGAATGTATTTATTTTCATTTTTGTCCATGTGATAGAAAGAACACACACACACAAAGAGAAAATGGAATTCAGATTGATTTTCATCTCTCCGTATAAAGTTCATCAGTATGTCACTAACAACAAGCCAGTAAGTTGACAAAGACCTACATTAGAAGACCTTAGTAAAGATGAATTCTCTGCCTTATGGTGCCTCTGTCATTAGAGGGATAAATTCAAACAAATTGTCAAAGAAATATGCCTCTTGTCTGAATAGATGTATGCCACCTTTTGTGTGCATGAAAAGTGCTTGAGCACCTGGACAGTAAAGGATCTTTTGATGGCTCCCTGAGAATAAGATAAGCAAGAGAAATGTAAGAGCTGCACTCTTCTGTTATACAACGTGCCTTTTTTCAGTAATAGATTTTACTAGATTTTCTCTAGAACAGGAATGGGTCAATACTTTAGGCAGGGGATGGAAAGGGATAGAAACGTGCATGTTCTGTGTTTAACTATCACTCTCCATCGCAGCAACAAATAATTTAAACATACGGCATCTATCTTTCAATGATCAGTCTTGATGTGACTTTCAGAAGAGGAGGAAGGTATAAGGAACCAGGTAAGATTAAAGTTAATTGCTTCAGAGCTTGCCTCTGAACGTTTGGAGTAAGAAAATGTTCAGTTAAGGAAGAAAGCTGCCAGTATTTTTAAAATCCCCTTCCACATAAATTGGCTCTGCTTTTCAGAGTCTCCATCTCTGACAACTATTCACTGAACCCAGCAAACACTCTGAACACACACTTCTTTGCAGTATTTTGTTCTTTGGAACTCACCAAGTATTTCTGAACACAAAAAGCTCAGGAGACCGGAGGATTTAAAGCCCTACAGCTTTTCATGACACTAACATTACAGTCCAACCCACTTCAACCTGTCACCACAGAGTCTTTTCAGACTAGGAACTTAAGGAAAAAGAGTTTCAGAGTATTTCAATGCAAGCCCATCACAAATGTCTCTGGTCATACCAGTAATTTTCTGAGGTTTTCTAAGAGATACTCAGCACAGAAATGAGCTTGTGTAAAGAACAAAGAAAACAGAAGCTTGTTTGTTTGTTTTCATCGGGGGAAATACTGACAGAAAACTTCACATCCTTTGCAAATTCTGTACTGCACACGTTGTGAGTGGATATCAAATAACTGTAAAAAGATAGAAAAGATAGTCTAAAAGTTCGCATAAAGTTACATTCATGTTAATAGGCTACGCTTGAACAGCTGCTCCTTCCTCAACAAAACCACATAATAAACACATTAAGCTATGCATAAAAACAATGCATTGATATAAGGGTAAAGAAAAAAAAAAGTGTTTACTACAAATTACAGTAGAATCCCAGTGCTGGAAAATGTAACGTGAACTAATCTGGATTTCCATGAACCACTAACCAGTCAGTTACTTTCTCTTCTACCTAACAAAATTACAAATTTTACATTGAATATATTTTACAGAAAACTAAAAATTACAGATTTAAATGAGCTTTATAGGTTCTGCTTTATCCAAATCCAAAATTTTGATCAGCAAAGTTCTGATTCTGTTGCCGCAGAGAGATACTGCTGCTATTAGTCAGGGGACAAACCTGAAAAACTAGTTTACACATGGTAACAGGGGCTGAAAATTAACTACCACTGCCTATCAGTATGAACTATATGACTGCCACCATTGTTTCATTTATCCAAGTATGGTTCACCTGTATCATTCTGAAATCCAAACATCCACAGTTACATTTGCATCACTGACAAGTGAATAACAAATGTTAAATAGTTTTTCATACCTCTGCGTGGAAGAAGAATGGAATTTTAGACAGCTATTCTTATGTGGAAGAAAATAAATCAGTTGTCATTTGTTTTTTCAAAAACTCTTCCTCACCTGAAGTTTGAAGTGTTCTCAAATATCTCTCTTATACTGGAATATATTTGTAAGTAGGTAACTGTGATATCTGAGGCACTTCAGTGTAATAACTGCTGGGGAAAATATGTACTTTAACAGCAATCATCAGAAATGCATTTTGTCAGAAATGAATTTCACTGCATTCTTGAATAATGCCTTACGTAATGCAGAAAGAATTACATCTTAGACCTGTTCACATGTAAATGGTCTTTAATCTGGAGGATGAAAAAAATTTTCTAAACTGGCCCTAGGGTGGGATGTTATTCTTGCAGTATCTGAAAAATGGCATTCAAAGGAATTCACAGAAGTTGAAAGTATAGGCGCAAGGGAAAAAATATGTTGCCTTTAAAACACAATCTGCTCCTAATGAAAAATAATAAGAATAAAGCTATTTCATGAAGGGGAGATATCTGGAAATTAACAGTGGAGAAAGAAATGACAGAGTAAATATGAAAAACAAGTTACACAAATCTTCAATGTGAGATATCAGGAGAAATGCCAAAGACTTGGGTGTTGCATAGCACAGACAGGATCCTGTTTGTGAGCATCAAGTAGTGTTGTAATGTGGTTACAGCACAGGACTGAAAGCTGGCTTGAGTCAGGTTCCCCAAGGCTAATGACTTTTTGCATGATTATGGGAAGTTACTTAAAGAATAACTTGAAAACAACTCATCTGTTCCTCACAAAAAATATCAACAATGACAGCATTAAAACAACCACATGGAACACTTCACATCCCAGACATTTTAAATTTAACAGTATGGGTAACAGTGATCCTGCCATGCCATTCCTTATAAATTCATTTTCTATTAGTAGCAGGCAGCTAATTTGTCGCAAGTATGAAGTTCTGATGCAAACACAGCAAAGGAACGTGGTCCCACAAAATAACCATTTGGCAGTTTGTTTGTGTGAGTGTGTAAATTAATTGCAATGTTTAAAACAAATTGGACTTTTCCTGTGTTTTCTACCAAAGAGAAAACAAACAATGAATAATAGGATTGAGGGAACTACTGTATCATGATATGGAATGAAAAATAGGCAAACAAAATCAGCAACTAATCTATTTAGCCATGTAAGTAGTTTTATGTATTCTATATATATTAATGCACACACACACACTTACAGATGATATTCTAGCCCAGGGTTAAAATTTTAATTCAGATAGCTTTCTGCAGGGAAAAAGGTGTTGGTGGATAGAAACAAAATAGCTTAAAAGATACCAAACAGCAAAACAGGTGAGTTGTGTTGTTTTTTGTTTTTTTTTTTTTAAACAGCCTCTCATATTCCTTCTAAAGTCAGGAAAACCAATTATTTTTCATTAAACCAAATCACAAGTATAAACACTTCAGTTACTATGCAGTGGAATTAAAGCTGTTTAATTAAAGCACAGCACTTCGGCCAACGCTATCTTAGAAGAAGCTTGCTATATCTAATCAAAAGGACAATTACGTTTGCTTTGGAAAGAGAATAATTATGAGGCAGTTTTTACTTCCAGATGTTTCCCCTGACACATAAGCAAAATAATCCTTTTTTCACCTAATTCAAGTTGTTGAAGATGCTGTATGAGAGATGGAAAGTCACAGAATGAGGAAGACATGCCCCATGCAATTTTATCTTCTTAAGCATCTGAGGTTGATTGAGCCCTCTTTGTGTGCAGCCCAAGGAACAGAGGAGCGTATACACTTAGAAGGTGCTACATATCTGTCTATACTTCTCACATCCTTAAATTGAGACATGATGTTTCATCTGTTCTCTCAAGACACACAGGGAAGAGGACAAATGAAAGCCCAAATTCAAATCTCATACATATGGAACCTGGTGAACAAAAGTGGTATAGGAACAACTGTATTATACATCTTAACAAGGAAAAAAGATGTGCAAAACCATTTTTTTTACAATAAGAATTCTTGTAATCACCTTACAAAAATGGCCAATGTAGTTATTTTTTTACACTTGGACATTGTGGTTCAATATAGTAATTAAACTGGTCCTCCCATGTCTGAAACAGTGTCAGGGAACAGAACAGATAATCAGTTAAACCACAGATCATAACTCTGCATCATCCCAATAACTTTGGCTTTTAGTAATGGTTAGATAACATTCTACTCTCGCATAAAGAAAGGAATCTTTGTGATTTTGCTAAAAATACAAAATGGAATTAAGGAATCATAGAATCACCAAGACTGGAAAAGACCTCCAAGATCACCTAGCCCAACTGTCCAACTGCCACCAGTATTTTCTCACTAAACTAAACTACGTGCTTTAGTACAACATCTAAGCATTTCCTGAACACCCCCAGGGCTGGTGACTCCACCTCCCTGGGCAGCCCATTCCTGTGTCTGACCACCTCTTGGGGGAAGAAATTTCTCCTAAGCTACTCCCAGTATCATCTCCTTCTTGGTTCAGATACAATCTTGCTCACAGATATTGTCAGCAGATGACAACAGTAAATAATTTACATAAGATCATTCAGTGTTTCAGGTATCTCTGGTGGAAGACCACTTTTTCTCCACAATGTTGAAACAGCTTGTTTCTTTCGGAAGAAGCAAGAATACATGCAGGTCTGTGGCTGCCTCTTCATGCTTCCTATGTGAGCAGGGCTGGCACACACAGGTAATCTATGAAGGAGCAGCTCACAGCAGCTTCTAGAGATACATCTCATTTTTCAGTTCCATTTCAGCATATGGATAATGCAAGCAGCATATCAAATGAAACTGAAGATAATTTTCTTTCTCAGAAAAGTGCTAATATCCAGCCACAACTAAAGTGCCTATTGTTTGCCACCAAATTACCTGCTTCAACATGACTACTCTGCTGAGAAATTGCACTTTTGAACCTTCACTATCTGAACACAAGCATGCTGGCTTTATGCATGACTATGGAGGATTATTTGTCCCTTACTTCAGTTGTTACTACAGTCTTATGATTTGGAAACTTATGAAATGTATTTGAAATGCAAAGCATTGGACACATTACGCTTTCATATCAATGTGACTCTAATTCTGAGACAGAGCAGATAGATGGTAGATAAGGAAGTGCTAGAAAGCTGAGGGCGAGGATACAGGACAAACATGGAACACACAGTCTTCATGCCTCCTCTGTCTTACATCACACTGCCTCTCACAGAAGCACCTGTAAGATGATGAATCCCTGAGTTTAATTGTAGAGAATAATACCTGGGGAGCAAACAAACTGCCTACAGAAAAATAAGATAAATCCTGAAGAAGAAAGCTGCAGAGGAATTAAAATCTCTAACAGTTTGTATTCTCATTCCACAGACAATGCACTGTCCTCTAAAATAAAGCTTTATTCAAGTTGAAGCTTGTAAAAGCTGGCTTAAGCCAAAGCAACACTGTGTATCTAAACTAAACAGATGACTAGAAAATAACCTTGGCAAGTGCCTCACAGGCACTTTCTCTCTTTCCACTTCTTATTTCTGTGCAAAAGACTGTGAGATCCATGCAAAAAAATTAACTTACAACATGATGATAATCTTGGAATTTTCAAAGCCAGCGTACTACACAGGCGTGTGATTGCAAATCCAAAAATCCCTACATAATCAAGCAAACAAGCAAAATTGAAAACATCCCTACCTCAGCATAAAAAGTGACCAGAAAGAAATGTGTATCAATAGCAAACTTCAGAAAACTACTAGATATGTTTCTAGATGTTGTTATCACTGCTTCATCAACACATATTCTACTAAAAAGCTGCACTGATTTAAGTGCAAAGATTTTAAATTAAACATGGTTAAACAAACAAGTAAAAATCTTTGCTGCTAGATTCCTTTAGGATTTTAAAAGATGTGTTAATTACAAGAATCAAAAATTCAAATTAACATAAATGTATTTAACAGATGAAATTTCTAAACAACTCCTTATTTTTATCATGCAACTACATGGCTAATGAGCATAGTGTAAAGTTCGGCTAGTGTTTTTTTAATTTAGAATCAATCCTAATTTGGGAATAAGGCCTCAGATTGCAAAGAAAGTTAGTGTAATTCCCAATATTACTTCACACAAATTAGAAACTCTTGGTATGCCTTATGAATGATTCCTATTTACCAAAACTGTGGGTTTATTTAGTAAGCTTCATTAATGAACTGCTACTAATTTTTATGGTTATATGGCTTCATAAAGTTGACAACATATTTATAATTTTCAATGGTTTTAAAATGCTGGAATACTGACACAACAACTATTTTCGGTAAATCCATTTGTATCATAGAATCATAGAATCACAGAATGGTTTGGCTTGGAGTTTGGTTTGCCAGTATGAGACTATAAGAAACACCTCTACTAGAAGAAACACAGCTTAATAATTACAATTTTCAGATTGAAATGTAAATTTGATATCATTCCCTTAGCTTTCTCTAAGTGCTGCATCTGTAAATAATGCAAAATTAAAAGCTGGGAATATCTCAGTCTTTCTGCATAACTTAGCAAACTCTGTAAAGCCAGTCAGAGGCAGGAGTGTTTTGCTTCACCTCTGTACTGAGCAGAAATCCACCCTGTTATTTAAAAGAATTTACACTGCAACCAAATGATGCATAGAGATACCTAGAACAAGGCATTTGGATCATTCTGTGGTAGTATACTGTTCTCTCATTGTTGCAGTGTTCATTTCTTTTTCCTTAAATTATCTGCATTTCAGACAATTACATGTTCATGTCTGTATGTGCAAAGAAGGGTATACGAAAGAGATACTGAGGGACATCCAAGGAAATTTTTGTGCTCATTAGGAAGATTACTTTCTATTTCTAAATGAGAATGTTCTGTTACTTTGTAGATCTCTATTTTAAAAATCCTTTCTAGACAGAACAATGCATGTAGGGGTACAGGTAAAAATATCTTCCATTAAAACATCTGCAAATTGGGTTGACCCCAACAGGCAGCTAAGCCCTTTTTCTGGTTCCTTCCTTACTCCCCCACACTGGGATGCAGAAGAGAAACAGAAGGGTCAAAGCATGAAAACTTTTGAGTTGAAATAAAGATGGCTTAATAGAGAGAGAAAAAAAAGTGATAAAAAGGAAATTGCTCACCACATCCCATGTGTAGACAGATGTCTAGTTCACAGTCTGAGCAGCAGCAAGTTTGGAAAAATACTCCCTTTCCACCCATTTTATTGCTGAGCACAATATTGCATGTCATGGACTAACCATTTGGTCATCTGGGGTCAGTGATCCTGACTCTGCCCTCTTTCAGTTCCTTGCTCAAAGAGCAGTCATAAATATGACACTGATGATACATAATGATGACACTGAACAGGCAGTGCTCAGCAACAACTGAAACACAGGTGAGTTATCAACACCATTTTGGTCACGGATTTAAAGCACAATACAATACGAGCTGCTGTGGAGAAAATTAACTCTGACCCATCCAGATCCTGTACAATCTGGTGTAACTATGAAAAACAAGACATAAATATGAGATAGCAAACACTTTCTCAGGACTACCACATTCCAAGACTGCCATGTCTAAAACAAAGTAATGCTAATGCCTATTTATCACCTTATATTTGAGCTGTGAGCGTTTTGTGTTATACATACTTAATACCCTTAGATATTTTACATTCTGTTCCATATGTTCTGCTTCACAAGATCTTGTATGATCACAGAATCATAGAATTATAGAATGGTTTGGGTTAGAAGAGACCTTTAAGATCACCTAGTTTCATCCCCCCGCTATAGCGAGAGGTACCTCCTTCTACAATAGGTTGCTCAAAGCCCCACCAGCCTGGCCTTGAACACCTCCAGTGAGGGGGCATCCACAACCTCTGTGGGCAACCTGCTCCAGTGCCTCATCACCCTTACAGTAAAGAATTTCTTCTGAATCTAGTCTGAATCTACCCTCTCCCAGTTTAAAGCCATTTCCCCTTGCTCTGTTGTTACATGCCTTTATAAACAGTCCCTCCCCAGCTTTCCTGTAGGCCCTCTTCAAGTGCTAGAAGGATGCTTTTCTAAGCTGAAGAGCCCCAATTCTCTCAGTCTGTTCTCACAGGGAGGGTGCTCCAGCTCTCTGATCATCTTTGTGGCCCTCCTCTGGACTTGCTCCAACAATTCTATGTCCTTGTGCTGGGGCTTCCGAACTGGACACAATACTCCAGGTAGGTCTCTCAGGAGCAGAGTAGAGGGGCAGAATCACCTCCCTCAACAGCTAGGCTATGAATCTGTGGATGCAACTCAGGATATGACTGGCCTTCTTGGCTGCAAGTGCATGTTGCTGGCTCATGCTGAATCTTTCATTAGCCAACACTCCTAAATCCTTCTCCTCAGAGCCACTCTCAAGCCATTCACCAGCCAGCCTGTATCTGTGTCTGGGATTACTCTGACCCAGGTGCAGGACCTTGCCTTTGGCCTTGTTGAACTTCACGACATTGGCATGGGCCCACCTCTCCAGCCTGTCCAGGTCCCTCTGGATGGCATCCCTTCCCTCTAGAGTGTCAATTGCATCACTCAGCTTGGTGTCATCTGATAACTTGCTGAGGGTGCACTTTATCCTACTGTAATCAGCCACTGTATCAGTCACTGTTTAATCTAACTCATTATTTTCATCCTTCTGAGATCCCATCTGGAGTATTTTGTTCAGCTCTGAGGCCTGCAGCATAAGGACCCAGACATATTCAAGTGAGTTCAAGACAAAGATGCTCAGAGGGCTGAGAACCTCTTCTGTGAAAACACAGCCTGGAGAAGAGAAGATTCTGAGATCTCATTGCAGCCTTCCAGTACCTAAATAATATAAAAATATAATAAATAAAAAAATAGGACCTACAGGAGTACTGGAAAGGATCTGTATTGCTGGAGTGTACAAGGGGTAATTACTTTAAACTGAAAGTGGCTATGTTTAGATTAGAAATTAGGAAGAAATCTTCTACTCGGGGGGTGGTGAGGCACTAGAACATGTTGCCCAGAGAAGCTGCATACCCCATCCCTGGAGGTGTTCAAGGCAGGGTCATATGGAACAAACTAATTTAGTGGATGGAGATCTTCTTCATGGGGGCAAGTGGGTTGGACTAAGCGGTCTTTAAGATTCCTTCCAACCTAAAATATTCCTGATTCTATTATTCTATGGCTCAATTGATAGGTAAATAGCAGCTGTATATATATCAAGTACTTGATATATCTCCTTTTACCTAAAATTCTCTACAGTAAGCCCTATAATTTCTGTGTAATCAGAAATGAAATGGAAAAATTACAAGCTTCTAAAAATATGTAGCAGCTGAAATCTTTCTACTGAAAGCACAGATAAGCAGAACTAAAGCACATCATACCGATACAAAAAAGCAGATCTATACTTTCACGTCTAGATGTGCTTCGCAGCAAAAGCAGTCCACTGTACCAAACCGAAACACGGACAATACTTGTGGTGGGAAAGGTGTATTTGTTGCTTCATACAAGGAAGACATTGACAGCTGTGAAAATCCTTGGGTTGTATTTTCACAGAGGAGTGGCAATACAGCGAAAGGCAGGCAGACCATGGATAGCTCTTTAGCCATTACCTACTCTGCATACTCCACTGGTAGCAGCGTATGACTGCTTTTGCAGTGTGGCAACGCTTTGAACAAAGAAATATTTTATAACTCCGAATCTTCACCAAGTTCTAGCTTAAAAAAATATTACCTACCTGTTTTGAATACTACAATTTCAATGAGACATTCACTGTGCTTAATCCTAAATTCCATTTAGAGTGAAATAGAAGTAGCTATTCTGTAAAGATGCCTTTATGAGAGCACAAGAGCTCTTTGCCCCCCAGCACAGGAAAACAGGCAGATGAGACAGGAAACCTGAATGGCTGCCCAAAGACCTGGTGAAACTGGCAGATAAGAGGGACATGTACAAGAAGTGGAGGCAGGGAAGAATAGAGGACTACTGTCCAGATATGCAGAGATGCAATTCAGAAAATCAAGGTGCAGGTGGAACTGCATTTGGTGGCAAATTTCCTGGGTTTTTTTTTTTTTTTTTTTAAATTAAGTACGTGCAGGAGGTGAGGCAGTTATCATTTACAGGCACTGCACTTTAAAGCTGAAACATGGCTTTACACACAGATTCACTATAAACGTGACAGTGACAATGGTGATTTTCCTTCCATTTCAATTACATCACTTTTATTTTCTATTCTTTCACATTGATAAAAAGCCCTCACAATAAGGTTGTGAGTTTCTCTGTCTTTTCCTGTTTGCTTCAGTCTTCACTGGCAGTCAGGCTTTCCATGCCTCTTTCCTGAGCCTCCAGGCAAGGGCTGAAGGAGCAAAATCCCTCCCATTGTAAGAGAAGAGCAAGTCTGAGCCTGCCCAATGAGACTGGATGTGTACAAGTCTATGGGGCCCAATGACATAAATCCCAGGGCCCTGAAGGAACTGACTGGAGCCACTCTCCACCACATTTGAAAATACATGGCTGTCAAGTAAAGTCCTCAGTGACTGGTAAAAGAGAAACACTGATCCCATTTTCAAGAAGAGGAGAAAGGAAGACCCAGGGAACTACAGGCCAGTGAGCTTCACCTCTGTACCTGGGAAGATCATGAGCAGACTGTCCTACAAGACACGCTGAGACAAGGAGGTGAGGCAAGGAGGTGATCTGAGGCAGCCAGAAAAACTTCACCAAAGGCAGATTGTGCCTAATCGGTCTGGTGGTGATCTTCTATGATGGAGTGATGGCATTGGTGGACAAAGGAAGTGCAACTGATGTTGTCCATGTGGACTTGCAGGGCCTCTGACATGATCCCAAACCACATCCTTATCTCTAGATTGGAGAAGATATGGATTTAAAAGGTGGACTGTTCAGTGGATAAAGAATTGGGTGGAAGGTCACAGCCAGAGGGCTGCAGTCAATGGCTCCCCAGGTGGAGGCCAGTGACATGTGGTGCCCCCAGAGGTCCAGTATTCTTTAACATCGTCATCAATGACACAGATGAGAGGGTTTGAGTGCACCCTCAGGGACTCTGTGGACAACACCGAGTGATGCAGTTGATAAAACACAGTAAAGGGATGATGCTGAAAGGGTTCTGAACAAGCTCAAAAGGTGGGCCCATGCCCACTAATGAGGTTCATCAAGGCCAGGTACAAAGTGTTACACTTGGGTCAAGGCAATCCTAGACATACGTATAGACTGAGGGAAAAAGAACTCCTTGATAGCAGACCTTCCAATGAGGACTTGGGATCCTGGTTGATGAAGAATTTTAAATGAGCTAGCAGTGTGCACTTGCAGCTCAGAAGGCTAAAAGTATCCTACCCACAGAATGAGGGATTTTGAGATTCTCTGATTTTTTGTTGTGCACTAAAATGACAAGCCATTTCTCTTCAGGGCTATCTCCATGTCAAAGTTCAGTGACGTAATTGTCAAAATAAGTTCAAATCATACTCTTAGTGTGAGGTTTTTTTGTGTGTGTTTTTTTTCTTTTTTTGTTAGTTTTAGTTTGCTTTTTTTTAAGGAGACATATTACTGATTGAGCATGAGCAAAGTTTCCTCATGCTTTCTGGTTAACAGGAATTAGTGTAAAATAGTTAATTCTCACACACTCATTAGGATTAGAAACAGATTAGCAGCAGTTCATTTGCTGTTTATGGAGTGTTAAGAAGCCTAATGCAGGGAAATAAGTAAGATGCAGGGAAAGAAGTATTCTTATTATTATTTACTGTCTTATTATTTACTGTTGGGTACTTTTTGGTCTCATCTATCAGACTTGCTATCCTACATGTTTGAGAAATAAATAGATCACAGCCTCTAAATAAGTTTGCTAAAATCAGGAATTTGATGATTTTTTAGGCCTCCATAGCAAAACAGTTCATTTTCAAAGCAGGTTAAAATTCTGTAGTATATAACACAGCAGCACAATATACATTTATGATGGATACTCATTTCTTCACTTCATCTGAAATTCCCTACCTTGATTGCTTTCCTTCAGGAAAAAAACAGTAACTTGCCTTCAAGAGAGAGATCTCATTTTGCTTTAAGTGTCAAATGAAGTAATTTGACTGTGTATCTTTAAGATAAATTACAAAATCAAACAAATGTAAAACAAAGCTTGAAATAAAAAACCCACCTACAGCAATAAATCTACACAGATGCACATTTTTTCATTTGCAAAAAAAAAAAAAAAAAAAAAAAGCTATACCTGAAAGTTTTATCCTGAAAATGTCTTAGAAAAACATCTATTAAATTCATTAGAACATTTGCTTACAGCATAACTGCAGAACTTGCCTGTTAAAAACATGTTTTATAGAAAAAAAAGCTAAAAAAAAAGAGGCTTTTGACACTGGATTTACAATTGCTTTTTTGAAACTTGTAATTAGAGGTTTGCTTTTACTGCCACAAGTAATAAAGGGGGAATCAATCCTACACTTCGTACACGCTGTCTGAGAAGTCTCAGTGAACCACATTTTGCACTGCATCTGACTGAGTTGACTACTGTGAACTCAGCTGGCAAAACCAATTACCACAAACAAAACACAGATTAACTCATCTACTTTCTCTAATACCTACAGTGTGAAAAAGGAATAAAATAGAAAAATGGGGTTTTGCTCTCAAATTCCGCTTGGCTGTAGACCTATATGTCTAAATGTGTGGAACCTGAAACTAGTCCACCATTGTAGCAAATCAAAACTTCTGTACAGTAGTGATAGATTCTCTCCTGCTAAGTTCAAAACCTCAAAATAAAGATTCATACTTAGAGGAAAAACCTACTTCAGGAAAAAGACATTCTGAAGAAAAAAAAAAAAAAGAAAAACAACAACATAATACACAACCAAACCACCAAAACAAACCACTTCCATTTCTAACTTCAGAAAAGTGAACATCAAAAATATAATAACTGTGCAAGCTCACATCCCTTCTGTTGTTGATTTTGAAAAGAAAGGGAAGATCTGACTCATTGTTATCAATAATTTACATAAAAGAACTAGAAGCAATTGCATAATGTTTCAGAATGTCATTTTACTTGTGAGCTCATTGTCTGATACTTCAATAATCAGAAACAGGAAAGAGTCTTTCCTGTAGCGTTGTGGTTGTACATTTGAGATTTTGAGAGCCTTATGAAATTGGAAAAGGAAAAGCACTGCACATCAAACAACAGTAACACACTGAAAAAATCGCTCAACAACTTATACCAATGTATTGAGAAAGACATTGAGAAAGTTTTCTTCTGTGAGCAACTGGAATTCCAACTCAAATTTGTTTTTCACTCTGTTTGATTCAGTTTCAATGATACTCTAAGCAATGTCTTTCCCTTGGCTCTCAGAAAATTCTAACTCAAATCATTTGAGCACTTCACAAGGGATTATGTAATGCAGTGTGGTAATGAGGAGATTAGACAACTTTACTAAAAAAAGGCAATTTTTGTCAGTTTGACAAATCTATATTAGGGTAATCTCTACTTTTTAAGTTGGAACCCAGATTAAAAAAGCTACTGAATCAACACTGTAGTCTCATGATTTAGTCATTATTTGGTTAGAATGAAATGTTCTTCAAAGTGACTAACCATGGAGACCAGCAATGAAGATACTTGTTGTGCATGAATGGATCAGACTAATAGGGGCTGCTTCCACTCCATCACAGCCAGAAGTCCTCAGCTACTAGTGATTGAGGTGTCTACCTTACTACTTCTTGGAATCCTTGATGAACATGTTTTACATTGGAGCAAGAAAGTACAAGAATGTCCACACTTTGCTTCCTTTCTGTCCTAACGTTACCTGTGGATGTTACCTCTTTTCCTAGAGTAATGTCTGTTTCAGATTAAAATGAAAACATAATCAAGCGCGTTAAGTGGCGACGATTCTTGTCCCATGTTCTTAAAATATTTTTCTTTCAAGGAATACATTTTTTCCCTTCCAGAAAGGTTACAGACATACATCTAATCCTTATCTGAATGAAACAACACATGGATGAGGATTACCACTGGGCTATGGCCATGTAAAGGACGGGTATGTTCACTGAATAACAGTGTATGTGGACTCAAAAGAACAGTTAAAATGGGAAGGAAGAAAAATAGTCTCCAAACTAATCTGTAGAGTTAGACTACTTCAGCAAAGCACAATTTTGCAAGCTGAGCTTTAAGACAATATTCACCTTCCTAATTCTCATAGTTACTATACTGGGACCATTAGCAACACAAATCTAATATTTCATAATCTCCACACTGCATCATGTCCCTAAGCACTTGGTTTGGTGATTAGATCATGACTTTGAAGCTAGCTGACGAATCACAACAACTGCCCCTTGTAAAATGTGTCAGAGCTCACTATAAGCTGACAGATCTTGAACCCTAGTTCATTATTCATATCTGCTAAAACTGCAGTGCAATAAGATATTGGTCATAAGGGCAGCAAGTTTAAATTCAGAATAGAACCAAAATATGATAAAGCAGAACTGCAGTCTCTGACTGTAGCTTCTATACCATCAGTCTCTGTGTTATTTCGTTGTTCGGTTTAGACCAGATATGTCCAGTCTGCTGCCCACAGGCTGCATGTGGCCCTAGACAGCTAGTAATTACCCCTATCCCTGCCCCACACCATCATAGTGGTGGCTCTTCCCCACCGAGGGCCCTGCCTTGGAACTAGGCATGTGCTCATCACCTCAGCAATAACCAAAACATTGGCCAAGGACAATTTCTCTTCATTCATGTGGCCCAGGGAAGCCAAAATGTTGGACAGCCATAGTTTAGAATTGGTTTTCAGAAGTGAATACTTCGTCAATTCTTGAAGAATAGAATCTAAAATCTACAGTTTCCTGATAGCCCTCACTAAAATCCTGCATACATGGAGGAATGCATTGATTTTTTCTCTGTTGACGACAACAGGACCTGAAGAAACAGCATGGAGCTGAATCAGCAGAGGGTCAGGATGGGGCTCAGGAACAGGTTTTTCACCAAGAGCACAGGCGGGCTCTTGGAACGTGGAACCCAAGTGATCATGGCACCAAACCTTCTGGAGCTCAAGAAGCCTTCGGACAAAGCTCTCAGACACATGAGCCTGTGTGGAGACAGGAGCTGGGCTCAACGATTCTTGTTGTTCCCTGACACACTCATTGTAAGCATACAATCTATTGGTCTGAACTACATATATCAATAAGTTAATTCTCTACTTTAAATCACCTCCTTATTAAAGAACATTTATCTGTTTTAAGAGAAGATTTGCTAGCACTGGATAGAAGACACTGCAAGATTGCACCATTACTGAATTCTTCAGCTTTTCAGCCTCTAGGTGCTGGAAGAATTACATTACAAACCAAGAACAGACACCAAGAATACAGACGCCCTCTGAAAAATACTTTATCTTAAAAGTTGATACCTTGCTCCAAGTTATCTCCATAGCTCTCTCGACAGCTTAAGCGTTAGCTTACCGAGGCCCTCCCTGTAGATGCAAACTTTGTGATCCACAGCTCAGTGCAGCTGGAAAATCTTGAGCAGGCATAGCAGAAAAGAAGCGACTAGTTTATAACTTCACTGAACTTTTTTTTGTGTGTTTTCATGACTAGCCATCTGACAGCAACCTTGTTTTTTCACACGTGATACAGAACTAGATGGTGTAGCAGTGCTCCTCAGTACAGCTTATCTTCCCCTAAGTTCTGTCTTCAACATATGACACAGTCAATGGCAAAACAATAGCAACAGCTGCATACTACTAATCAAGCCAGGAATGTGCTCTTGCAGTCCAGAAAGCCAACTGTATACTGGGCTGCATCAAAAATGTCCAGCAGTTCACAGAAGGTGAATCTGTCCCTCTACTCTGTGCTGCTGAGGACTCACCAGGAGTACTGTGTCCAGATGGAGAGTCTTCAGTGCAGAAGAGACACAGACCTGTTGGAGTGCATGGAGTGGGGACAGACTGTTTCACAAGGTCAGTTGTGACTAGACATGGGGAAATGGCTTCAAACCGAAAGAGGGGATATAAATTTAGACTGCATATAAAGAAAAAGTGTTTTACAATAAGGGTGAAGAGGCATTGGAACAGGTTGTCCAGAGATGTAGTGGTTGCCCCATCCCCGGACACATTCAAGGTAAGGCTGGACAGGGCTCTGAGCAATCTGATCAATTCTATGATTCTGTGAAATATATAAACTCTACAGACAGCCAACTCCACTTGTCAGCAACTCCTTCTATCGCAATGCTATAATGGAACCTTTTTTAAATGATCATTCTAGGCAGCAGTGACAGACTTCATGCTTCCTGTGTTTGACTGTGCTCAGTTTCTCAGACACCTGTACTGAATAGTGTCACAGCAGTCCATAAAGCTTTTTACTTCTAGCTTATTGACCATCAAGGAGACAACAGAAGGTGATCTCCCTCTCAAATATTTGATGTCCATTCTGATTAAATGGCTTAGGACATACTAGAGGACTCTGACGTAAGTAGCTGGTACAAACTAGCAGCATGCCACTGTTGGAAAAAAATTAAGCCTGTGGCGTTTTATTGTGCAACTACATCCATTGATGTGACTGGCAAAAGAAAAGTAACAACGAATTGGAATGGATGTATTCGTCTGCCACTGAAAAATAATGCCAAGATGCTGAATCAAGCAGGACTGAAACTTACTAAATCATTAACTTTTTTGTTATTGTATGGTAAGACGTAAGGCTGTCCAGGTTCTGCAAACTTTGAAAGTGAAGAAATCAAGGAGTAGGTACAATTTTTATGGCTTTTGAAAAGCAAAACTTATTGTCTCCCAGATGTCTCATTAAAAGATAACTGAGAAGGTTTTTTAAACAACTTCTTTATGTAAAGGGATGCATTACTGAAAAATGTTGAAGAGGCATTCAAAACAGTCAGCTGGTATATACAAAACAGGAATGATGGCTTACTTTTAATTTTTCCTACCCAAGCTTAATAAAAACAGCATCAAAATCAAGAGTTATTTAAAAGAGTTTTTTTAAAGGTTCTGTTTAAAAAAAAAAACCTGCCTGCAGAATCAGATTTAAGCTCTGAATTACCATCATGAGAAATTTCTCATGGAAAACGCATTCTAGTTTGGCCAAAATAACAAAGCAAATACATACATACATACATACCCATATATATATACATATATATATATACACACATATAGATAAATAGGTATTTAATTTATGTAGCTATATAATGAGCAGAATACATTTAAGTGAGTCCATCTGCTTTCTGATCAAGGACCTGTGATTAGCAATGCACAATTATTTACAGGTATCTGTAGAATAACAGAAAAAGAATTAAGCAGCAGTGCTCAGCAGTATATCAAAACAAGATGCTTTGCATAGCAGTAACAACTTCATCCACAGCTGACTGCTGTCTCTAGCCTCTGAGCAAAAGGAAGTTCTAGTATAGGCCTGTACTATTTACAAGCTTTGTGATTTGCTGCCAATTTGTAGAAACCAAAGTAAACCTCTGGCAGGACTCCTACATACCATAGTAGTTAAAGAAACTATCAACCCACCCTGATTTTGACTACAAGCCTTGAGAGACTAATCTAATGTTTCTTTCTAGTCTCCTATTCTCTTTAGCTAATAGAAAGATTTAATTTAAATCTTAAAGAAAATCATTCTGGAAAGCACTACTCTGTTTATCAACAGCCTCTTCACAAGGCCTCAGTTTTTTTTCTTATACTCTCTCCACCATTAATAAGCAACAGAAAGTGTTCACCACTTATTAAAAGTGAAAAGCTAACAAACAGACCTTGATATTTTACAGATGCATCCAAAGCAGTCCAGAGACACCTGTTTTTTTCTTACAGCATTTCTTTTCTAATCCTTATCATTCCATCCTTTAAAGTGTTGTTACAACATGAAACAGAGTACACTAGATCATTTCATGAAATTAGTCCATTTTTACATTCCAATATTTACTGGATGACACAATCGGCCATTACGTAATATTATCCAGTTTCTATAGCAGGATGTGCTAATCAACTGAACTGATCATGCACATTGCTAAATCTTTGCAAAATATGGTTTTCAGAATGCTCCCTGGTTGTGGTTAGCTCACCTTCCAGGCAGAACTTGAGGTGTGCCAAATGACCACATGCATTGGATAATCAGAATTCCCGTCCTGAATTCAGATATCTAAAAATATGGAGTCCTAGATGGGCTCTGATAGAGCTCTAGATATCAGTGCCTATGTCAATATGTAATTCTTGTTGAGTCCAAAGAGAATTAGGGAAGGAATTGAAGGTACTTAGGTACTGTTTTCCAGGCTAAGTGTATCTGCTAATCGGAAATACTGAGCACCTAAGCAGAGCACTCACAGCACTGAAAAGACTTAAAATTCTGACAGTGCACCTAAACTGGGAGGCCTCTGAGCATGCCATCACTGTGTCCCAGCTCCAAGGACAGAAGCATCATCATTTACAGGGTGAGTCCCCAAAGTGTGTTTTTAGGGAATGAGGGCAGCAGGACAGAGGATATGATGCAAACTGGCAGCTCAGCTGTGAGATAGGCTGACTGTCACATCTTTCCTCAGAATTCCTTGGAAATTATTGCTGACAACATTACTCTCAGTTTTGTAGACAGTAGTCATGGGTGCTTGGGGCGTTGTCACCTTATCTCAGTGAAACTGGTCATACCAGTGAGAGGTGTGGGTCATCCTTCATTCTCCCCACTCACGTCTGTCTAGCTCTCTTCTGACCTCGGGATGAGCTGAATAAAGAAACTGGCTGAAAATGAAATTAGTTGTTGATGTTCTGGTAGCACGGTTCACAGCCTGATTAATTCTTTACTCTGGTAAATTGCACAATGGCTTGAGAAAGGGAGGAGTAATGAAAAACATGGGATAAGAAGTGGAGGTCACCATTTTCACTCTTCCAAGCTCAGTATGGGTATAAAATGTAAGCATCTAGTTCAAAGCGCATCTGAAGTAGTTAGCCATACAAATTAGTTGTTGTAGCATGCTGACTGGCAATGCCTACAGGCTCCAGGCTAAAAACAATTTATGGTGGTATGTTACTATTCCATTTGAAAATGACTAACGCTTTCAGAAATCTAGACTGCAGTTCTAAGATTTATCATATGCCAAAACAAAGATTTCTTTTATTATCCACCAAAAATTTATAGCACATTTGCTGATTCTAGCCTTTTGGCACTCATGGCAAGTCACCTCCTAAGCTAAAATAATAACAGCACATGAAATTCTTCAGCTGTGCGGAAAAAAAAAAAACAACACATAAACCAAAAGAACTTGGAAAGATTAGGAATTGATATTCTTTTTTTTTTTCATTCCTCTTTTTCAATGAACGTTTGTCTTGAGGATATCTCCTAAAAACTTCAGTGTAGTATTAGCATTTTCATTACAAGCATCTGGTTCTGAAATTCTTGGCTTGCCACTAAGTGAGTCAATACAGCCACTGGGTCTTTCTACCATTTGTTCCGCATCAACATTTTCTTCCTTGTATAAACTTAAACTAGTCAGCACGTGCAGCATGTTTACATATTTGAAAGCAAAGGGTGTTACTGAATTTATCTATTTATACTCTTGTGGTACTCTTGCTCCAGGAGATGTCTAGTGAAAAAGAGATAGATATGATTCAGTAATCTGAGATTCTATGTGAAAATAGGATGAGAAAGACATGCCTAATGGGCAAAAGGGGAAGAAACAATTCTTGTATGTACTTGTTCCTAAATAAAAAAAAATTGGCAATAAACAGAATCAAATAACTGAGTGAGAACATATGCTGATTGAAGCCACCAACAAATAAACTCTTATTATGATTCAAATTAACACCATCATAATACTTTTTATGCTAAACAGGATTTCTAGTCATGCATATATGAATATTTATTTCCATGCTTTTTTTTTTTTGCTTTTTTTTTTAAGAGCTAAATTCTTATGTATTTCACATCTCAGCCAACTGGTAAGGATCATGCTGACTGAGCAAACAAATATTCATCAGGAATAACATGAAGTTTTTGTGGTTATTTCATCTTAAGAAAGTACCTACAGTAGCTCCTTGAGATTTGCTCTAAGATTAGTCTGTCTGTACGTAACAGGTAGCTACAAACATTAGGGTCCTGTTCTTCACCATATTTATGTATTTTCCCTTCTATATTGAGAAGATGGGCATTCTCCCACCCAAGTGTGATCCAAGATTGCTCTAATTGGTTCCTGCAGTCATATTAATGCTAAATGTTCTGTTGACTCTCAGTGAGTTACCTAATACCTGCTACATTCTTCTGGAGAAAGTTTATGGAATTGCAGGGGGAAAAAAAGGAAAAAAAAAAAAAGGAAAAAAAAAAAAAGTGAAAAAAACCACACACAAATTCAAAAGTATTTGTGTAAAAGACAAAGTTTCACCTTTTGCATTCAGTTTTTTGCAAGCAAGTAGCATTAACTGCTTTCCAGAACTAAGAAACACCTAAATCTCAGAAAACAATATGCTCAGACAGCATTTTGACAGCTACCAGGATTTCTCTAATACATGTGATTCCACATAAAGGTATTTTTTTTATGCCAGATACACAGTTAAAATAAAACTGCCCTCAAATACCCGTTGGGTCAGAAAGGAAGCCTGCCACCTGAGGGTGAGGTGTCCCTGCCAACTTCCCTCCTAGCCTTCAAAATCTGAAGAGCAGAGTTAGAATGACAAATACCAGGAAGCTAAGTTCTGAAGGAGAAATGCATCGCTCATGCAGATATATTCAGCCAGTCATATAACACTGATATTACAGCTAGCCAGAATTGCTATTAGTGCTATATATAGTTTCTAGCAAACTTTTACACGTAAAATCTCCATGAGGTTAAAAGACTGATTATATTAGAAAGTAAAATCTTACTAACTTACGTATTCTTTCAAAACAGAAAGTCTCTGAAGTCTAAGGAAGTCAGAAGCCAAGACAGTTATCACACACAACAACCTGCCAATAACTCAGAGAGATGGAATATAAGAATGCTAAGAGTCACTGCTTATATTTTGTATCCCAAAAGGATTGAAAATTGTTCATTTCACACACACAGAATTCTCAAACTATTTTTAATGTGTTTTTGGATTGCTCCAAATGCATTCAAAGAGCAAGTGTCATGCAGTGTGAAAGGAAGAGAAATAAATACATATTTCACAAATATTTAAATGCAAATCACGCTGCTTTATTAGGGTTCAAGTTTCCTTGGCTTCTGGAGCAAAACTGGTATTCTTTCTTTGATGAACAGAACTGAAAATGTCTAAGTGTCATAGTGCCTTACTTGTTCTCGTTGCTGGCATCGTATCGAGGCATAGGGTCAAAATCATTTCCATTGACATCAAAACTGGCTTGCGAATCCTGTAGCCAACAGGAGAAAGAAAACCATTTTCTCATTAATTAGCCATTGAGTCATGTGGCCTATAAATTCTTCAGCAGGTTTCTACAAGAGAGTAATTAGGTTAACTAACATTCCTGTGGTTCTATGACGATCACTTTTTTTTTTTTAAAGGAAAGGATTATATATTTAATAATTACACCATTTACAGACTTTATTTTTAGAAAAGGGAAGAATATGAATGCTCTGAAAACATGTAGTTCTGTTTGTAGAGAAGAAAGCGTCATTTCATTAAGCAAAAAGACTATACTCCTTCTAAGAATCTTTTGGAACTTGAGAGAGTTCATTCTAAAAGTTCAGATTTTGCTAAACATTTCACAATTCAATAAAAATTCTTTGCAAGGTAATGACCAAAATTTCAGTCATAGTTTCAGGGAACAACGTAAGTTTCTTAAGGATATTGTTATAAAAAGTACAGCTTAATATGTGACTTAGATTGCATTCCCATTTGTCTGGGACTGTAACTGTTTCAATTACAGCTACAATATCTGCACACTTTTGCTCCAAATTTTACCAAGATTATTCCAGCTGAAAATAGTTTATAGAGTACATAGCTGCTGGTTTGTATGGCTCCCATTAATCTCTGTGGAAGCATGCAGTGTGTTGACATGGTTAGCAGTTCTTTCTAATCTCTTCTTTTTTCAAAACCAGTTACCACATCCACCTCAAATATTCCTGTTTGCAGTCACACCAGCTATAACCTGACATATAGAAGGCATCTGTCATCAAACAAGCAATGTGTACTGCTTTAGGGGAATTCCTTCTTGGCAAGAGGAAAAGGAGAGAGGAGGGAATAAATAGATGCTTTAAATTCAGTGGAAGGACAGTACTAGGATGAAATGAGACATGATACAATCTAGGTCATTCAGTGAAGGGATAAAGTTATGCTTGGTTTGTTTAAACAACTTTAGAGATTAAAGGGAAAGATGTGACATGCATTAGGATCAACTATATACTGACAAATAGGGCAAAGGGCTCTCATTTTTGTTTATGCAGTCCTACCCAAGTATTTCAGATCTGAGCTCCACATGCAATGTAAGGAAGGATACACATGTAAGTACTGCTAATTTAAAATAAATGGATTTAAACTATGAACATGGTTGTAGATTGGTTGTTAAAGATGTAATTGTCATGTTTATCTCGTCAGTGTTTTTCAAGATGGTATGCTTCTTGGGAAAAAAAGGCTCGGGTTGGAAGGAACCTTAATGATCATCTTGTTCCAACCCCCTGCCATAGGCAGGTCTGCCACCTGATCAGGGCCCCATCCAACCTGACCTTGAACATCTCCAGGAATAGGACATCCATGGCTTCTCTGCACAGCCTGTGCCAGTGCCTTACCACCCTACTTGCTTTGCAATAGTCATCTTCAACAACTGTACTTAACCCAACTACATTTTCTTTTTCTTATTTCGTGTGAACATACTGTTCATGCACTTCTTTTGAGAGAAATAATAAGGTTGCTAAGGTCAAGTGCTTTCAGGTAAATGCCTATTTCTGAAGCTCAGGAAAAACCATTCCAGCAAAGCATGGCCCTGACACACTGAGCAGCTTTAAACTCTGAGGGTAACAAAAGAAGTCCACACTGAAGAACCAGCTTCTCCTAGCATTATGCAACCCTTCCGAAATATATCAAAACAATCATTAAGTATGATGAACCATAACCAAACAGAAATCTTCTGATGTGACACAAAATATCTGACATAGTTTAAAAAAAAAAAAAAGAATAAAAATAAAAGCACACAGATCTTCTCCTATAGCAAACTGGGAGAAGGCTCACTGAGATTTAGAGGGATTTACTATAAAGACTCCAAAATATTCTACACCTGTTTTTAATTGAGTGAGTCATATCCTTTTCCTTTAATATTATTTCTAGCAGTAAGATAAATAGCTTTGAAAATAAATACATGGAAGGATTCGCCTAACATTACAGCCTTTGAAAGAGCTACTGTCTTCCTAGCTAAATGAATTGGTCAAGAATGGACTTCAGCTGCTCATGTTAACTGGGGAAAGCAGTTATTCTGATCCTAAGTTCTGAGTGTATTAAGATATTTGATAAAATTATTATAGAAGAGAAAAAAACATCTGATTATTAACTCCAATCCTTCAGAAATGTAGCACTAAGTTACAAGGTGCATTCAGATACTAAAGACGTTCAGACTCAATAAACTTTCAAACTAAAGGAATACAAATTACCAAAATTCATCTTTTTTCCTCCTAATGGTGTTATCATATCAAGAGGAAACCCTCTTATGAGATGTTTTCCTTCTTTCCTCCTTCCCTCCCTCTCGCCCTCCCTTGTTCCCTCCACCTTTCTAGTAATTTAACCAAATTTACTTCAAGTTAACAATAAAGCAGCAAATCAAACTGCAGACACTCACATAATTTTGCATCAAGTCTGGATGGTTTCTTTCAATGCCGTCATCCAAGATGGTCACCACAACATTCTTTCCAGTGTAACCTCTCTTCCAAGCACCTACGATATTCATATCTGATTGGCAATGGTGAGTGTTATCACTGCAGTGCTGGAGAGAGAAGAAATAAAAATGTTGGTTGCTGCAGATTAGTGAGCAGCATGAGGTTGAGATATTATCCCACTCACATTAACATTATCATTTAAATTAGCTCAAGCATATGACTTGAATAACAAATCTACAGGATCAATACCTTTATTTATAAAGAAACAATTATGAAATAAATGCCAAATTTTATGAAAAAATAAGCCTGTTTACTTTTTTTTTCAAACTATTCTTCATGTTAAGCAACAGCAAAAGGAAGCACCTAGCCACACTGAACCACAGAGATCTGTGTGTAAAATAAAGCAACTATTCTCATCTTTTAAGCATGCTCATTTGAAATTACATTTGAATTATTCCAGTTTTTTTCAGAGAAACAAACCATATGCAGATAAAAGGAGAGAAAAGCCTGTATTGGAATGGCCATGGAAACAAAAGCTGCTTTCTGTGCTGTATAATTTCTTGACAGAATGTCTGGAAAGTAATCCAGATTCAACTCCATCTACAAAAGAAGGCTTTTGGCAGGTTTTGTGTAGTATCAGCAGGAGATGAGCAGCAGTTAAGAACCTGTAATCAAACACTCTGAAAAACTTGCAGCTGAAAGTGTCTGAAGAATTGCAGATAGCACGACTGAGAACAGCCTGGGATACAGCATTCAGTGCACTAAGTCTGGTATAGTAGACAAAGAAAGTTTATTGTAATTAAAACTAGAAGCCTCTCCCTCAAAAGAAATGCATCCTGTTCATGTGGCTTGCCATGACAGTAAGATACAACCCATGGCCATTTGCCTGTCTCACGGGTGGTTCCAACCCACAGGCAGAGCTGTCGCCAGGGACACAGGTTCAACAGCCCGTCATTGGCACTGCCTTCCTCCAGCCCCTCTAAGGTCAGTCAGAGCTTCAGGAGTGTAAGAGGAGAAAAGCAGACAGTGGGATGAAGGAGAAACAAATGAAAACAGACCAGTCTTGGAGCCTGCATTGTAACAAGTGTCCACAAGAGCATGCATTGGCACTCGCTTTCTGCCCCGTGGCCCTGTACCTCCATCTGGCATTCCTCAAGTCACAGGCAGTACAAAAATATTCAGAGTGATGCACTTCACCTTGACTTGGCCCAACTCATTCCTCCATAGCGTCAATGCACTGAATGCTAATGTGCAAGAAGACACCAGGTTGCTGTCACATTCTCCTCATTTTTCTCCCATTCATCAACATGCCTGCACTTTCAGACACAAACCAGTGGATTTAAGAGTGGACATTTGCTTTTACTAAACAAAAACTACATTATTTAGTACTAGGATACATAGCATGCAAGTCTCCCTTGATGTTTTCCCTTTGTGGCTGCAGTTATCCACCTGCCAGCCTGTCTGCCTTTCCATTCCCCTGTGAAGGCACTTGAAGTCTCTCAAGGCCCATTTCCAAGTAATCTACAGATCTGGCTTAAAGCTTCTACTCTATGTATTGCTTGGAAATGTTCACACCGCTGCATTTATGAAATTAACTACAGCCTAAACTAACCATCTGTACAGTGAATGTAATGACTGTACACAACAGACTTTCTAATATATGAACAGCGGGATTAGAAGTATGTGATGCTTCCAGGGCTTTTGCATACTTCAAAAGCATTAATGAACTAAACATTGGAAAATGCCTACAAAAGGAACAAGTATCATTGGTCACATTCTACTGGTGTGAAGACAGATAAAAAGTGGAAGCACGTGCCCCCAGCCAGAGGGCAAACCCACAAGAGTGGTAATGCACAACCAAGATTTGTAGCCACGACCCTGTATTAAAATTAATTACCCTGCTCCTCCATCCTGCTCTCTGAAACGCTGAGCAATCCTCTGGCTGTTTTGCTGCCTATCTTATTCTATCTTCATGGGAGAAGGAGGTCACTGGTTTGCTTCCCACCTTGTCAAACCACACAGGCTGAACAAAACATTGTTAATGCCTTTCAAGCTCTCTCCTCTCCTCCAAAAGATGACTGTTTCTTCCCTTAATGATGCTAGCACAATCAGCTGCCCCCACTTACCTCACCTGAAGTGCTGCTTGGTGATCATGGTAAAAAGGGACTAATTAATCAGCTGTTTTTGTATACTTATGTAGTCAAATAAAAGGGACATCGGTTGCTTTACCATGTGCTGTGTTAGTTCATGCAAGAGATGTGCCAGATCAAATTGATATTCAGATTATCTTACTCTGCTCTAAGACCGGACACAAAGCTAGTAAAAACAGAATCCTTCTGCACGAAAGAAATTCCTGGGGGTAAAGCAGGGGTAATGGCATTCCCACTTACAATGCTAGATTACAGAATATATATGTTCTGTATATATATATATATATATATACATATGGATAGAGATCACAAAAGCAGTGAAGATGCATCCAAACAGGAATAGTTGAATAGCAGATGGTGAGGTCAGTCCTTACAGTTACAACATATTACTTACCCTCAAGTCTTTTTAAAAATAGCATCTATTCCTTACTATTCTTTGTCCTCTCACCTCCTTTTTATCTGTGCCCTTTTCTCTCTGTTTATATTCTCTTCGAATACTATCTTATCAATGAAAATCCTGTTTTGTTTGATTCAACATCTGATCTCAGCTTCCTAAATTTTAATCCCTCGGGATTAGGCGCATTTCTTTCAAAGATTTGGCTTTTATCAGAAATGTTTTAAATATTAGCGGCAGATTACTCTTCAAACACTACATAATACAGTATATGTCACCATTCCATATTCAATAGCATATAACATGCCATCTATTACTTGGTTTCTGTGCATTCTTCCCTGTCACTTTAAATTCCTCTTACCTTCAGAAACATTTATTGTAAGGAATTTTCCACTGCTGGGTTTCATTCTGTTATTTTTCTTTAATCATGTGCTGCTTCTTTACTACTTATCCAAATTACATTATCAGCTGCTTAGCAGAGAAATGTTTTCAAATGAATTTGGAAGCACCATTTCAGTTTTCAGTGTTAGCCAAATGAAAAAAACAAAACAGTGTCACAATAATGAAAATTATGTGCGTCACAGTGATTGGATTTTACATCAGTGGGCAAATTTTCAATGTATTTTTCCAGTCCTTTCTTTTTAGAATCAAAAACACACTCTCTCACATTAATGTACAAAAGCTGTGGGTTTGCAAGATTTTTACTAGGCTAATCTTTGAACCATTGTTTTTGAATTTTAAGAAGAATAGTATGCACTATATTTGGAATACAGAATTATGGAATAAAATATTTTATGGAATTCTCCCCCAGTTCCAGCACATCAAGTAATTTAGAAATTTGCCATTGGTATCATATTGCAGTAAGCTAGCATCATTTCAGCATACATTGGTTTCGTCTATTGCCTAGAGGTTACCGTCAAAATGAATAAACAACCTCTTACCCAGCTACTATTAGTAATCTGATTGAGATTTTTAAAAGACACTCTGATTATGGTGCTTGTCATCAGACTTTTTAATTGGAAAATGTGAATGATACCACTCATTGTTTAATAGAAACACTTTACAGGGTTGAAAGATGGCTGAAGGACACACAGAAAGGGAAAGGGCTATATTAGGGAAAATGCGTAATACAGAACCTTTCTCATACTTGAAATTCAATTATTATGAGTGAAAAAAGACAAAAGAATAAGGCATCTTTGGATAGACAATTTGGAAGCCTGACTGCAATTAGCAAGTAGACACAACATTAGAAGTGTTTTCTGTTTTGCATGGTGCTTTCAATGTCAGCCATATGTCTGGAATCTCTTAACTATACTGTGAAATTTGCTCTGAAAACTAGCTTATAGTCATTACGACTATTTTAACGTCAGCTGTTTGCTGCTCTAATTTTGGTAGCCTTGGTGATCAACTAGGGATCAATAGCAAAACTGAATGGGAAAGTGAGTAATGAAGAATCATACCGGCCAAAACCTTTTAGAATTTCAGAACTTAAATTCAACTTAAAAGAACAGTGACTATGAAACTCTATTCTTTCTTTTGCCAAGCCTATTAGTGTAAAAAACAGAGTAGAAATAAGTATTTGATTTTGTTACATAGTTTCTCAAAGATGATCCTCCAAAAGTCTTCATAAGGAATTGCTTTCTTGCGTTTTGGAGTTTCCATGACTTCTCTGACAAGATCTTATCAATGTATGAGGAAGAACAGAGAAACAAAAAATGATAAACAGAATGAGACAATTTTAACAAACAATCTTGAGGTGGCAGATCTTGAATCTACTTTAGTGATATGTTATGCATGTTTCTGATCTTGCATACTAGTTGCCTGAAAGAGGTTAGAAGAGATGGACCATTTCAATATTTAAAACATAAAAAAGTGAAATAATAGGATAAGAATAGTAAACATTAATAGTGAAGAAATAAGTAAAATAATACAATTTTCTTTTTTGTTTCACCTTTAAACGATTTCTCAGTACAGTATTGCACACAGTATTTTAAAGATCTAGGAGGAGCAGGCAGATAATATAAGATCTGTTTCATCCCAAGCAGATTTTTTTTTTCATTAAATAATAACTCTTCTGAAGTCATGCATGCCTCACTGAATTGTTGCCTTTTTTTTCTATATCTGTCTCTGTATCAACAGAAATATTCCAAGAGTATACCATATTAAATATTTAACACCAATTTTATCACTAGTGCAACTTTAGATGGCATAGTTCATTTACTTCAGCAATGAATTTGGTTCGTAAGCTTTACCAATTCCTCAAGTAAACAAACAAAAGTACAATTAGAGACCACTATGAACAATTGCAAGCATACATTATTTTATGCCTGTTTACGCAATGAAGGAGAAAAAGAAATCAATACAGAAGAGTTTGTTGTATTCATTGGATTAACCAAAGGCTATGGTCAGACAAGAATCATTTACAAAGCTATATTGATGGGTTTTTTTCAGTGAAAGATGTAACGCTCATAACTCTTATTCTTTGTGATTACATCACTATTCTTTCCAAAAATAGAATGATTCATAATGCATTAGATTTATTTTCAAGACAACTCCATTGCTTATCCAACACAGGTACTTTCTGAAGTTAGTTGGTTTCTTCCGTAACCCATGTACTGGCTCAAACACAAGTTAATACAGGAAAGCCCTGCATGTTCATATTCCATAAGCTGCCAGATTGATGACAGGTTTTAGGAGTGGGAAAATTCTCCTATTTCTGTCTTCACAGATGGCAGAATTTCTGTCCCTACTGCAAATTCTGTAACCTGTAGAGGCACAGAAACAGCGTGCCTCTTTGTTCCACATGGGTCACAAGTTGTCATTCCACAATTCAAGATGCTTGACTAGTCCTATTTTGTTCCCGAGAGGAGACAATAGGAGCAACTCCTTCAAGGCCAACACAGAGAAGAAACTAAAACTGCCCTCAGGCCATTGTACATGTCCTGCCATCTCCACTAAACAAATATGAAAAAAGCCTTCATAGAAATGGCATAAAAGTCCACCATGTCCTCCACCAAAGACTAAAGCCACATATACATACAGAAAGAGAAGAAAGGTTAAATAAATAAATAAATAAATAAATAAATAAATCTGTGAATTCAGACAGCTGGAACATGTTCATTTTACTCTGGATACACCAATCATCTATTGAATGGCATATCAAAGATCTGGTGCACCTGATGTGTCATTGAAACAGTGCTCATATGCTGTGAGATTTGTGTCAACATACAGAGAGATTCCTGTCTGGAAAGCATTGGAAAAAATACAGGAACCTGATGCAAAACATCTTTGGAAGTCAGCAAAGGACAGATAAAAGAGGAGAGAAATAATTTCCATAGGCTGTGGGTCCTGTTTAATGCATGAAGAGAAGAAGCATTCATGGAAATATCTCTGTCTCTACAGCAGTACTGTCTCAAGATGCCTGTATGATGCCTGTTACTACTACTACTGCTCCTGTGGCCAGCACTTATAATAATACTAGTATATAAATAGCTGACTTAGCAATAAAAGATCAGAAAGTGAACCAAAAGTTAAGGCGTTTTTACCTGCCTAAAATCCTATCTGAAAAAGAAAAATAAATAAATAAAGAAACAAAGCACAAAACAAAACAAAGACAATAACAGCAAGAAAAGAGAGAATGGCAATTCTTTCATTATTTGGAGGGAACATATTAAAAGTACAGCTGCTCCCTTGCCCCAGCTGTGCAGCATCAACCCTGGGGATCCGGTTTTCATGAAGGATGAATAATTCCTCAGAGAGACAATTCTTTCCATCCTGCCATTTTTTGTGGCCTTTGCCTCATACTTTTATTTGACCTCCTCAAAGTCCCAAAAAAGAAAGGAAAATAGGGCAGTTTTACAGAGGGTCCCAACATGCTTCTTTATTTCTTTTAATGCATCATTTCATGGAGTCTATATGACTGCATGACTGAAACCCTGAGTGCTCATGCTTTTTTAAGATTATTTTTTATTCCTATTGGATGTGAACACTACAGTCTCAGATCACAAAAGACTTTTTTTTTTTTTTCCTAAGCTCTTGATTTTATATGCAAATTCAAGACTATATTCTGGACATATCTTATGAGCTTTCAGTGCTACAGACTGGTAATTTCTCCTTAACTCCCTAGCTTCCTTTACAACCTGCACGTTCTCAATCAGAGCCATAGATTTTGTTTATCACCAGAGTAATATAAACTGAAAATGTATAAACAGCGACATGAATCAGTGTATCAGCATCCAGGTTAAAGTTTTGTTTTGGATTTCTGAGTTTTCTTGCTTTTATGTTCTACAGCCAGCCTGGAACCTGTCTCATTTCCAGATTTGTGAATACAGAATGAGCTAGAAAAAAGCCTGATGGGCAACAGAATTCTTAGAGAATTCTGTTTATTCAGTGTACGTACTGCAAGACTTTGACAAGTGGTAAAACAGCAGCATTGTAACAGCGTTGAAAGAATTAAAAGAAAACTAACTACAGACAATCAAAAGGAGTTTCTAGCCATCTTCTAAAGATGTTTTTCTAGTTTTACTATTATCTGCTTTCAGTGACTAGTTTACAACTTTTCATAAAAAAATCCGTGTTCTCAATTTTTCAGTCAAAGCACAAGAGTAAAAATCAATCTAAAGATAGCTTACAGTCATCTAGTAGACCAAGCTCCCCTCTTCAGTAATTAAGGCTTGGTGTTTTGGTTATTCCTAAAACAACTATTAAACAGAGAGATGGTAAGGCTTACTTTAAAATAGCTTTTTCATAGCTTTCTAGGGATTCTCACTAAGATATGAAAGACACATTCTTCACAACTTCCTTTTATGCTATTTATAAGTCAAAGACTATTACTCCTGTATCATGTTGGTAAGAAGCATAGGAGAGGGAAAGGGTTTTTATTTAGACTTTGTGTGAACATATGTGACAGAACCAAACTCACTACACAGAGGGAAGACTCTGAACAGATGGCTCTAATTAATCATCAACCTTCCCACAGACTGATGAGAGCAGGAGGAGCCTGCAGCTTATACAAACCCACTTTGTTCCCCTTCCTCTCTCTTTTTATTCTACGGTGATACAAGGAAACAGTTTAAGAAGGCTTTGCTGCTATACAACTGTTGGAGTAAAGGAGGTCTGATTGAGAAGGACATAAAAAAATTAGTTTTTCTAATAATGCTTTGAACTTGTATGGATGAGAGGACTCATGAGGAAAAAGATGAAGAGATGTTGGTTCTGAATGCTCAGATGCAACTTTGTGAGGACTGTTGCGCTACTGCAATCCCTTTTTCTCTATTTTACATTGTGGTCAGATCTCTTTGATCCATGAGGCAATAGCCTGGTGACATCTGGTGTTAATGGTAGCAGGATGTTGTGCAGGAGAAGGAGGGAGAGAGGGACAATGACGGGGAGGGATATGAGACAACAGGACTTATTCAGGAGTCTGAGGGAAAGATGCATGTCTCCTTTTTTTTCCTTGAGGGATAAAAGAGGGAGCAGAAGCGAGGCATATGTCCTTCAGAATATAGAAACAGTCTCACATTCTGTTCTAAGTAACAGAGAAACAGTTTTTCCTCTTCCTCCTGTGGGCATATGAAGTTCTTGGGGCTCCAGCTGTATCACAGTGCCTTTGCTACTCAATACCTTACAAGCCTTTTCCCTAAGAGCCATAAAGAGCCATCAGCTTATTGTACCCTGGGTTCCATTATTTGCTTGGGTTGACATGTCAGAGGAGATTATAACTTGTCAGAGGACAAACTTTAAGCCTAGTAAACAGTTCTTCTGAGACAGAAGTATAAAAATCACTCCATACCCTCTTTAGATAGCCTTATAGAAATATTTAATTTAACACTAAAATGCATGCTGTGAAAATTCATTAACAGTAGAGGATAATACTAAGATAAATGGCTGCTATTTTAGTTTGCCTATAGGGAAGTAAGTATCCTAGGTACCAATGGGCTGTTCACCATTTGAATGTACTTTGGTTGATGAATGCAAGGCCTTCTGTGTATTATAAGAGAAATCTGGGAAGATAAGGCCAAACCACTAGAGGGAGTGGCTAGTTATATTTTGCAGATGATATCAACTGGCAGAAATCTGAGAATTAGTCCTGAGAAATCTAAGGAGGCCCAAGAAGAACTATTCAGAAAACAAAAGTTTTGCATAAATTAAAAAGCACCACAGAGTTACTCCTTCTACTGTCTCAGAAAATTTATCTCTGCTGATTAAGCATTAAAGTGCTTCTGAAATGCTGGAGGAACGCAGGACTGTGCTAAGAATAGAATACTGTGCAAAATAGAGAATGTAAAATTGCTGTGAAAATTGCAGAAAGTATTAAAAGAAATGTCAGCAGTGTCAGGATTCCACCTGTATCAGAAAATACAAAAAATATATTGGAGAATACAAAGGAGAATACAAATAATGATCTGGAGAACTGTATTATATTAGTAAACACTGATTTCATGGAGAATTGGGCACAGACCAATTGTCTAGACCAACATTACTTTCTAGTTATAAGACTGTAAGCATCTTTAAGAGTTGCTGTTAAATTAAACCCCATCTTTACTACTAAAGCCCAATAAAAATAGAATTGAGAATAGTTTTGAACTGATACTGGAGGAATCACAGAATGGCTTGAGTTGGAAGGGACCTTAAAGACTGCCTAGTTCAAACTCCCCTGCCATGGGAGGACTACAGTCCCACTACACTCCCACTACATCAGATAGCCCAGTGCCCCATCCAATCTGACACTGAACACTTCCAGGGATGGGGCATCCACAGATTCTCTGGGCAATCTGGGTCACCACCTCAGCACTCTTTATCTAAAGCATCTAACTTAAATCTCCCCTCTCTTTGCTTAAAGCCACTCTTCCTTGTCCTATCACTATTAGACCACAAAAAATGTTGGTCTCTCTCCTAAGTTCCCCTTAAGTATTAGAAGGCGACAACGGTTTCATACACAAATAGATCACTCTATCCCACTGTCTATGTCATTGATAAAGATGCTGAAGAGCACCAGTCACACAGATAACCCCAAGGGGACACCACTCATCACTGGCCTGGACATAATTCCATTGAATTATTATCACAGCTCTCTGGCTGTGACCTTCCACTCTTTATCTACTCAACAGTCCACCTTTTAAATCCACACTTCTCCAATCTAGAGATAAGGATGTGGTGTGGCATCATATTGTGGGGGGCAGAATGGCGAGGACGGACTCTTTTCAGTGGTGAGTGGAGAAGGACAAGGGGAAACGGCTGGAAACTGGAGCATAGGAAGTTCCGCACAAATGTGCGCAAGAACTTCTTTACAGTGAGGTGACGGAGCACTGGAACAGGCTGCCCAGGGAGGTGGTGGAGTCTCCTTCTCTGGAGATGTTCAAGACCTGCCTGGATGCCTACCTGTGCAACCTGCTGTAGGGAACCTGCTTTGGCAGGGGGGTTGCACTCGATGATCTCTGGAGGTCCCTTCCAACCCCTACAGTTCTGTGATTCTGTGATTCTGTGATTCTGTGATTCTGTGATATCAAAGGCCCTGCAAGTCCACGTAGACAACATCAGCTGCATTTTCCTTTGTCCACCAATGCCATCACTTTCATCACAGAAGCCACACCAGGCACAGTCTGCCTTTGGTGAAGTTGTTCTGGCTGCCTCAGATCACCTCCTTGCCTCACCTCCTTGTCTCAGCGTGTCTTGTAGGACAGTCTGCTCATGATCTTCCCAGGTACAGAGGTGAAGCTCACTGGCCTGTAGTTCCCTGGGTCTTCCTTTCTCCTCTTCTTGAAAATGGGATCAGTGTTTCTCTTTTACCAGTCACTGAGGACTTTACTTGACAGCCATGTATTTTCAAATGTGGTGGAGAGTGGCTCCAGTCAGTTCCTTCAGGGCCCTGGGATTTATGTCATTGGGCCCCATAGACTTGTACACATCCAGTCTCATTGGGCAGGCTCAGACTTGCTCTTCTCTTACAATGGGAGGGATTTTGCTCCTCCAGCCCTTGCCTAGAGGCTCAGGAAAGAGGCATGGAAAGCCTGACTGCCAGTGAAGACTGAAGCAAACAGGAAAAGACAGAGAAACTCACAACCTTATTGTGAGGGCTTTTTATCAATGTGAAAGAATAGAAAATAAAAGTGATGTAATTGAAATGGAAGGAAAATCACCATTGTCGCTGTCAGGTTTATACTGAATCTGTGTGTAAAGCCATGTTTCAGCTTTAAAGTGCAGTGCCTGTAAATGATAACTGCCTCACCTCCTGCACGTACTTAATTTAAAAAAAAAAACAAAAAAAAACCCAGGAAATTTGCAGCTGACAAATACAGAGAAAGCACTAAAGAAAGTTGTGGTAAGTGCATTGTAAGAATGAAAGATGATAAGCAACAATAACTAAAGATAAAAGTTCTTAATTTTGTGATGGTTGACAATTCTTCTGCATCCTCCACTTTTCCTAGTATTGTAGCAAAGAAACACACTTTGGGCTCCTCTTCTCTACATTTTGCATTCTTTCTTGCCATTCCTAGTATATCTGTTAAACTCTTCTGTGATTCCTGCCAGCTGAATCTTCTGAATCTCACCTGTAAATGCATCTTCCTCTCATTATTGTTTCATTTCTCCTACTGGCTCTTCTGTATAACTGAAAATACTATTTTGACATGAACAGGTGCCAAAAATACTTCAGAAGGCTTAAAGGGTCTTTAAGTAAAACAGGGAATCCTCGTGGAAATATAATATACCTCCAATCTAACAATCTACTGGGTTTTTTTTAAGCTGTCATGTTCTATCATGTAAATGCACGAGGAAGTTACAAAAATACTTTTATATACTTGAAAATGTAATGAGATCTTTGAATCCAATAGAGAAATAAAACAAATCTGTAAGTATTTAATAACACAGCCGCTCATAAGGAAGTTTGCAGAGGGCTTGATATGTCTGTCTGTACTTTGAAGCCTTTATGATGAATTAACAGATATTGCTAACTCATTCTGTTTAAGAAATCATTAGCCACCATGTGCAATTATTAAGTCTTAAATTTTGAGAGGCTAGCAGCTTTCTATTAATATGGGAAACTGAAGTTACATTCTCTTACAGCATGCTCTCAAATACGATGACACAAACAAATGGAGTGGGAAATAATTACAGCAGTAGAGACAGTGCTAGGGACTACTTGTGAATGTGAACCTATTTAAACAGTGTGCTTGCAGTATAATTTTATATATATAAAATCATAAAATTATGCAAGACTAAGACTGCAAGTCATAAAATGAAAGTGTCCAGAAACAGAGTAATAGTGAAAAGGATTTAAGGGGCAAGGTAGAAAGTCACCTGTAAATTCAAAATGTTCTATAAAACCATATTTGTCTTTCGATAGGTAAGCAGTGGGTTAAGAAGAAAAGTGGGTTAAGATACTTCTTAAAACGATAGTAAGGACACTTTCTGGATTGATGTGCATACGTCTAGTACTGAAGTTTCAAAAATGATGCTCTTGGAAAAGGAACAATGAGTCCTTGCCACTTGTTTTCAGAACCAAGAGCTGGAAAAACAATTTAAAATGATTCTTAACAAGCTCAATGTATTTATTTCATCTGAGTGTGAAGACATGACTCAAATGCAGCATGCAAGTAACTTGAAGGAATTTTTGAAGATGGAAGATTCTTTAAACTGTTAGGGAGAAGAGCCTAACAAAAGTACAAAACAAGACAAATATGCAACTACATGGTGTAAGTTAATTTACGTTAATTATTAAAACAATGTTCTTATTCCTTCCCAGACATGATCTTTTACCTAATGTTTATGTCTTACAGGAAGCTTACTGCACTTTAATTAGAAATTCTGGGCTTGAGAATGTAGATTACCAGTTGTAGTGACTGTTGATCAAACTAAATGAACATGACAATTCTCTCTCATACCTGGGAAATGAATGAACCAAAGTTCAGATCCTGATGCAGGCTGCTATGAGACACTATGAGCGGTGTGTTAGACTCCACAAAACACTCAGTACAAAGTAGAGTCTGGAAGAAATGAACCTTTTCCTGCCATAAAACTGCTCTCAAATGCCTGGAAAGACAGTCTTGGTGTCTGAAGTTAGGTGCTGCTTTATGCATATCCTGTACAATGTTAACTACTCTCAGAAATATTAACTAATGTGAATAGAATGATCTGTGAAATTCAATTAAATATACAAAACAATACTGTCAAAGGAGAATTAACGTGACACATTCTATTGAGATGATGTTTCTTTTTTTTTTCTATCTCCTTTAACCTTTATGAGTAGGTGACAAATACTTGGTAAAAAAAACTGTAATACTTCTGGAGAAAACTTTAGAAATTTTAATCCAACAGCATCTCTGTGAATAGATACTGACTGTTCTAAAAAAAAAAAAAAAATCCATGTATGCAACTGCTCTGTTATTCATAGTGAAAGACAAAGACTTTTCCAGGCAAAAAGGTTTCTAAACAGGGCAGGGCAAAACTTGGTAATCACAATAGAAGGTATATTTCAGCACAGAGTTTTGGGCAGCAGGAAGTTAATGAATGTTGTCCCAGGTGGACAACTAAAGCTGGTAACAATGGACAAGGAGAAGTCTGAAGTACTCGACAACCTTTTTGCCTCGGTCTTTTCTGATAAATGCTCATCACACAGCCCTCAAACATTTGATTTGGAATGAAGGGTCTGGGGAAGAAGTGTCCCTCTCACTGAAAGCGAGGATCGGGTTCCTGACCACCAGAGGCACCTGAACATCTACAAGTCCGTGAGTTCCAATGAGATGCATCCCAGAGTCCTGAGGGAATTAGCTGATGTAGTTGCCAAGCCATTCTCAATGATATTTGAAAAGTAGTGGCAATCAGGTGAAGGCTCTGGTGACTGGAAAAAAAGAAAAGTCACATCCATTTTTATGAAGGGTCAGAGGTGGGCCACAAAAACGATCCAACGGTAGAACCTTTATCCTACGAGGACAGGCTGAAAGAGCTGGGGCTGTTCAGCCTGGAGAAGAGAAGGCACTAGGGAGACCTGATAGTAGCCATTCAGTATCTAAAGGTGAGCTACCAGAAGGGAACAGACTCTAACAGGGTTTATGGTGACAGGACAGGGAGAAACGGTTTCAAGTAGGGAAGGTAGATTTAGGCTGGATATAAGAAAAAAGTCTTTCACAGTGAAAGTGGAGAGGCACTGGAACAGGTTGCCCAGGGATGTGGTGGGTGCCCCATCCCGGGAAACTTTCAAAGCCAGACTGGGCAGGACTCTGGGCAACTTGATCTAGCGCTGGAAACCCCTGTTTGTTGCAGAGGAGATGGTCTAGATGACATTTAAAGGACCCTTCCACTCTGAAGATTATATAATTCTGTGATTTCATCATCACTCTAGAGTGGGAGCATGTAGAAACTGCAGGAGACTACTTTAAAAGCAGGGAAACTATATGACAAATGCAAATTTATCTAATAATGAAATCAAAACCAAGCATGTCACAATCATCAGGAAGGTTGAAAGAATCTAATCTCTTACTGGTGTTAGAAATGATACTCTCTCACCCTCAGTTTCTTTCTTCTCTACTATGTTGCTTCCCCTGGGTATGTTCAGTTAGTCATATGCGATGATGGAAGAGAACGGGACAGGATTGGAGGTGAAGAGAATATACAGAGTAGGCTGTGAGATAATGAGTCTCTAGGATATCTTGGAAAACGTCCTCATTAGAAGATGTCACTGAGGAAGTTTTCTGAGGCATGGAGTACTTGGGGTACAAGAATTCAGGATGTTCTTCTAGAATCCCATTTTCTGTATGTGTACTGATTCCTTTGCAAATTCTAAGGGCTATTGGACTATTTAAGTTGGCTGTATTAATTCCTTTGTCTGTATTTCAATTCACCTAAATTAGGCTTTAGTTAATCAAGAATAGATGGATTTCACTGTTGCAGTAGCTGGGATCACTCATTCAAAGTGGGTCTGTTCATTCAGACACTGTTTCTGAACTCTTACATTGGCTTATTTGAGCCCAGACCATAAGACAGAAGGAAAAACATCTGATTCAATATAAAATGTGGAGGAGCACATGGGAGTTGAACAAAAAGGAAGTTATTCAACGTCTTCATAAATTTAGAAACTCTTTTTCTTTGCTTAATATTGTCTCTATTTTTTTGTAAGTGGGTTTTCTGGCTTCCAAATATAATCTTGTAGCCATGAACTAATATTATAAAACAGCATCTTCCAAGAATAGTTTACCATTCATTAATACTCTATCTTGTCCTAAAGACACACAAGAGGAAAACCTCAATGCATATTTAATGTGTAGTCTCTTATGTATATTTAGATTTGTCTCTCCCTAGGCCTTTACGCTTATGCTATTTGAACTTAAAGTAGTTTTGAATTGCTTTCAAAACTGAAAATAACCTTCTTGTTCTTTTAGAAATTCACATAAAAATAGATAAAGACAGGGCAATTGCATGTTCAAAATGACACGCTCGTTCATGGATTAGTGGATTCTAATAGAATAGAAAGGGCAAGACAAAAGTACTGTCAACAGTGTAAAAGACTCACATTCGAATCTCTTGGGCCTGTATGAGGGTCTTCCCTCCTGCACATTTCCTTCCTCTCTCTGACTGGCATGCATTTCTGCTGTTTGCTAGAAATAAACTTATTTTGAAACAGCCAGTGTTTAAGCTTTCACAGAATTTATAACCTCTGTAGCAAAAGAGCAAGCACAGTTATTGCCCACATTGCTCCTCCCCTCAGTATTGGTATTTCTTTCTAAAAGCAACAACCTGTTTAAGGAGGCCTTGGATTTTGTGCTGACAGACTCCTCTGTGTTCTGAGTCTCAGCTCAAAGTGATCGCCTCATTTACGTTAAATTTCACCAGATTTGTATTTAAAAGACAGCAAGGACCTTTCCGATGTGAATGTGAACACACTTAGTGGACTTCTCACCGACATGACACGGATGGAGTTTGCTGTACTTTTACTCTTCTATTCTACTCTTAAGTAGCTGGAGCAGTAGCAGCTGGAACTCATAGCACAGATTTTATGGCATTAGAAGTACCATAAATAATGTCAATGCTCTACTGAAGGTTCTCTCCTCACTAAATTTTCTTATTTTTTTAAACATGGTCTAGGGAAGCCTTAGGGTCAGCAAGGATTGTGATCTTGGCACACTTATAACCTTAGCTACAGTGCTTTCTTGTGAGATACAGGGGAAGAGAGCATAACTGCACAAATGTAGGAATCAGGAAAGCTAGAGTTTTGATACCTCAATTCTCATGATAGCCTGAGTCATACATCATTTGTCATCAGTAAAAGAAAAAGATAATTTTTAAAAATGGTCTGATACCTAACATCTTAGATCTAAATTGTGCTACTCTCATCTCTATTTTGCAAAGAACACTTTATAGATCAGGCTTGCTTGGGTACAGAGTACTCAGAAATTTGTTTCTTGTTTAAGTGCTCCCAGACAAAAAACCTAAAATACATTAAATGTATTATTGAACGTATACAGTATAGAACATTTTGTAGTTAATCTAAGCAGTTTTCTGTCTGATTATATTCCAAATCTATTGTTAGCTGTTTATTTTGAACTGAAGATAAATGGAGATATTTGTTATAGCTCATTAGAAATTCAGCATAGATTTTGTGGTACTTTAATTGCAGAAACTAGCCAGTAAAATTCAGTTGAAAAAAACTGTAACTTTATACACAGTATTTCATAGAACAAGATGGCACAGAAGAGTACCAATTTCTTAATGTGGCTTAGCTCTTACTATGAAAAAATTCACATTTTAAATATTTTTTTAAAGTTAAAAAAAGAAGAGGATACTCTCCCTCTGAAGACTGGTAGAGGAATATGAGTTAATGCTGTATGATTTATTACCAAATCTTTGACACCCAGAGAAGCTCTTCCAAATGAGTATGAAAATTATTTCACTGTTGCTGCTTTGAGGTTCAGTGAAAATGCTGGTGCGATTTGTGAACATTGCTGGCTTCCACTTTGTGTTTTCTGTAAACTTCCAGGGATGCTGACCTGTAAACCATAATGGAATGTCCCACAGGAAAACATCAAGTAGCCTATCTGGACTTTAAACCTGCTAATCCTGCTACAGTAGTTGCATTAACAGTCTCTTTTCAGTAGATAAGGTTAAAACTACTAATATTGTCTTTTTGATTACCTAAAGTACGTTGCTGTTTTCCAGTCTTGAATGAATTCAGGGCAAATTGTGCATTTCATGACTTTATGTTTCTAGTTCTACCTTGTCCACAGAGAACAACAGCTATGTTTCCCAGCTACAGTTTTGCAAAGTGATATTTTGACAGGCAGTTTGATTCTTCCTAGTGGTACTTCCACAGAAGTCATAGATTGTATCCTTTCTGAGAAACTAAGGGCTCAATCTTCATGTGCAAGAAAAACCACAAATGCAAAAAGCGTATGCAAAAAGCAATCCAAGTTTCAAAATATGCAAAACACTTAGAAATATGTCATGCCACCTCAGGAGGAACAATGATTTGGCTTTAGCTATGTAGACAGAGAGAAAGAGAGAAAAATTATTTTGAGAACAGTAAGAAGAAATTGAGCTTTTTCTTTAGCTACTAATGTCTGACACAGGTGGGCTTGAAGTAAACTGCTAAGCAGTAGTAAAGATGGTAAATATTAATTTGTGGCAGGTGAAAATCTGTTCCAGATTCTGTTTTCTCTGTGCTTGGGCTTAAAACGGGACCTCTTCTCTCCCCTCAGCCTCCCTCACCCCATTCCATCAGGCTTCTTCATTCCTTCTTTTGTACTCCTCGGTTTCCTTCCTCAGTCCCACTCACCTTAGCTGACCAGGGTCCTAAAATCCTTCAGCTCTGCCATGCACATTTGGAGTTGCAAGGGAGGCATAAGACAACTCCACACAGACATCAGCAGCAGCACAGGGGAAACAATTGGCTTGTATTACTTTTTACCTCCACCATATTTCAGGCCAACAGAAGCCTAGGAGGCTCACATTACTCACTGCTGGGAAAGTCTTATTAGCCGTACTGTGGCGGCCCTTGAGTATAAAATATACAGCACCAGAGCAGGAGTATTCTTTTCTGTGAATGCTAGTACAGCTCACCTAAGGGCTCACAAATAAACTATCGGTCTGCTGCTGTACAGCACACTAGAGAAGAAGATCCTTCACCAAAGCTCAAAGCAATGCTCACATCAGAGTTCATGTAGAAAGCGAAAAGTAAGCAACATTTCCTGAGTTTTGGTTTCATCATCAGAACTGACGACAGCCAGCCCTATATGCAACTACTCCAACTACTTCAGAGCTCCTCAGGCTGTAGAGCTTTCAGTTGTGGTGTAAATGACACTGCATATGTCTGTACCAGAAATCTAATTGGACAATTGTGAGGGTTCCAAAAGTAATACCTCCTATTTTATTGTGTTGGCTCACAATGTCGGAGACAGATGTTGGTGGTATGGCAGTAGAGGCTGAACCTTCCCAACAATATTACATTTTGTTGCCATGTGACAGATGGCAGCAGAAGGGCGTCTGACATGGAAGTGTGTATGAAGCAAAGGGGTGTGATTGAATTCCACCTCCACGAGGAAAAAATGGCACCCAGTGACATTCATCAACACTTGCTGTACATTTCTGGAAACAAAACAGCTGATGTGAGCACAGTGAGGTGGTGGGTGGTGCGTTTCAGCAGTGAAAACATGAAACACAAGCCATGTTCTGGACAGCCAAGCACAGCTGTCACATCACAAAATGAAGAGAGTCTTGCTCAGCTGATCCATGTGATGCAGCAGATTAAGATGAGGGAACTGTGTATGGGCTGAATATTGGCTTCAGTGTGTTAGAAACTATGTCAGTAGTGTTGAATATCAAAAAGTTTGCAGCACATGGGTCCCGCAGGACATGTTCTGTTCTCTGGCTCACCAGTAACAGAGTGAAAACTATACGTAAGTTTGTCAGAAACTACTGAAACAATATGAGGCTGAAATTGACAGTTTCCTGGATTGCATCATTGCTGGTGACCAGATATGTTGTCATCACTATGAGCCAGAGTCAGAACAGCAGTCCATGGAGTGGTGACATGTTAATAATCAAAGCAAATGTTCAAGATGTGGCTCTTGGCAGGTAAAGTGATGCACTGTTTTTTGAGATAAGAGGTGATCGTTATGGATTGCTGGGAACCTGGACTAGCTATGAATTCTAACTTCTACACTGTGATGCTGATTGAGCTAAAGGCTCAAACTTCCAGAGTCAGCCCAGAGAAGAAGACAGCCTTTCACTTGGAATATGATAAAACCAGGCCCCATATCAGTTTGAAGACCATGGAGCACATTGCCAATCTTTGCTGGACTGTCCTACCACACCCACCATGTAGTCCAGATTTGGTACCCTCTGACTCCCATCTGTTCAAGCCAATGGAAGATAGGCTGCTTGGGCAAAACTTTCTTAGCAACAATGTCATCATAGTCGGTGTGAAACAATGGGCCACCTCCACTAGTGCAGTTTTTTCTGCATGTGGCATTCAGGTTCTTCTGGCAAAAATTCATAGCCAATGGTGGTGACAGTGTTGAAAAACAGTGTTACTGAAAATTTCCTCTATCAAATAGTGTTATTGTGTTATTTCTATCTGTGTAGTTTCCACAGAAAGAAATAGGAGGCATTACTTTCAGAACGACCTATGCATGAGAGAAAAACTGATAAATACTGGCTGGTAAGTAAAAGTAATTCAATGTGCTGATCAACACTCAGTTCTAGCCTGATGCTTCCTTTGTAATCTTATTTTGGTGCTAGACAACCAGCCACGTGACCATATGCTGTTTCATTTTATATGCCAACTATTTCATTCACAATAAAATTTGGGCATCTGCTTTTCAATTCAGTTTTGAAAAGTAGGAATACCAGATGAGACAGTGATCTGAGATATCCAGCACAGCTTCACCAAGGGCAGATGGTACCTGAGCAGTCTGGCCTTCTATGATGGAGTGATGGCAACAGTGGACAAAGGAAGGGCAACTGATGTTGTCTACCTGGACTCATCGGACCTTTGACATGGTCCCACACCACATAATTACCTCTTATGTCTAATCTAAATCTCCCCTGGTGCAACTTGCAACCATTTCCTTGGGTCCTGTCTGTTGCCTGGGAGAAGAGGCCAAATCCCTCTTCACCACAACCTCCCTTCAGGAATTGGAGAAATATGATTTCTAAAGGTGGACTATTCTGTGGATAAAAACTTGGTTGGAAAGTTGCAGCCAGAGGGTTGTGGTCAATGGCTCTATGTCCAGGTGGAGGCCAGGGACACGTGGTGCCCCCCACAGGATTGTCTTGGGGCCAGCATTTTTTAACATCTTTATCATGACATAGATGAGGAGATCCCACAAACGCTCAGCTAGTTTGTGAACAACACCATGCTAAGTGATTCAACTGATAAGACAGAATGAAGGAATGCCATCCAAAGAGATTTGAACAAGTTCCATGTGAATCAAATGGGGTTCAACAAGGCCAAGTGCAAGGTGTTGCACTTGGGTCAGGGAAATCCCAGACATATGTACAGACTGGAAGAAGAACTCATTGTAAGCAGCCCTTCCAAGAAGGACTAGGGGATACTGTTAGATGAAAAGCTTAACATGAGTCAGCAGTGTGCACTTGTGGCCTAGAAGGCCAACAGTGTCCTGGGGTGCATATGCAAGCACATGAAAAGCATGTCATGCTTGATCTGCTTTAGGGCCCCTCACTACAAAAAAGATATTGAGGCCCTGGAACGTGTCCAGGGAAGGGCAATGAAACTGGTGAGGGGTCTGGAGCACAGGTCTTATGAGAGCGGCTGAGGAGCTGGGATTGTTCAGTCTGGAGGAGGCTCAGGGGAGACCTCATTGCACTCTACAACTTCCTGAAGGGAGGTTGTGGTGAAGAGGGATTTGGCCTCTTCTCCCAAGCAACAGACAGGACCCAAGGAAATGGTTGCAAGTTGCACCAGGGGAGATTTAGATTAGACATAAGGAAGAACTTTTTCTCTCAGAGAATGGTCAGGCACTGGAATGGCTGCCCAGGGAGGTCGTGGAGTCGCCGTCCCTGGCAGTGTTCAAGAGGCGTCTGGATGACGTGCTGCATGATGTGGTTTAGTGCTTGTGGTAGCAATGGTGATGGGAGGATGGTTGGACTAGATGATCTTGCAGTTCCTTTCAACCTTATCATTCTGTGATTCTATGAAAGGTGGTAGCAGGGAGATGGAGGTGATTGTCCCCCTTTCATGAGATCCCTTCTGGAGTGCTGTGTCCAGTTTTGGGGCCCCAGCACAAGAGAGTTGTGCAGCTGTTGTAGAGAATTCAAAGGGAGGTCACAAAGATTATCAGAACTGGAGCACCCTTCCTATGATGAAAGGTTGAGGTAGCTGGGCTTGTTCAGCTTGGACAAGAGAATACTCCAGGGAGACCTCACTGCCGCCTTCCAGCACTTAAGGGTAGCTTATAAACAGAAGGGACACTGATTTTTTTAATAATCTAATAGTGATAGGGGAACAATTTTTAACTACAAGAGGGAAGATTTAGATTAGATAAAAGGAGGACATTTTTTATGCAGAGGGCTGTGAGGCAGAGGCATGGGTTGCCCAGAGAAGTTGTAGATTCCCCGTCCCTGGAAGTGTTCGAGACCAAATCCCTGAGGAACATGATGTAATGGCTGATCTAGTGGGTGGCAGCCCTACCCATGGCAGGAGGACTGGAACTAGGAGATCTTTAACATGCTTTCTAACCCAAGCCATTCTATGATTCTGTGATTCTGTGATTCTGCAATTTCTGTTTACATATTTTTTTGAGAGTATTTTTTTCAGAGATTTTGCAATTTGATTTTTTTCTGCAACCGAAGTGCAGCATATTTACTTAATGTTTTTCTTGTATAAAAAAAGGCCAGGTAGATTATAATGTTCAGTAGTCTTTTTGCACTGTATTGTTACCTCACTGTGAGAAAACAAGATTAATGAGATGTACAATGTAGCTTTACAAAATTTTTTCTTGTGGGTTTCAAACAAATGGTTGTAAAGTGTCTGCTTTTAGTACTCCTCCAAATGCACTTTGTGTTCCACCTACTTTGTCAAAGCATGGTTTATGTCTAGAATGAAGGAACAATGAGGAATGAATGGAAAGAGCAAACAAAAGTAGAGGTAAATAAATATTCAGAAAAAAAAAATAGAGAAAGGATTTAGTTTGGAGAGAATAATAGCATAATTGGACCTTAAAAGGATTAATTAAGAAGGTGAGTTAACGCCAGTGTGGACCTAAGATACATGTAAAGCAAAATGGAAACTTTACTTCAATAATGCTTTGAATTATGCTTAATTTTAGTTTGGAATGCAAAAACAATAAAAATATGTTTTATTTGATTTATATTACCTAATAAGTAGAATTCTTCTTCCATTCCAATGAGCTTATGAACGCTTTGCTCATTTTCTATCTGAAAAGTCAAGAGGCTTGTTCGCATGTTCCACTTATTTCTGTGGCTTACAGCCTTAAGATTCACTGCTATATAAATTTTCATGATGATTCTCAAGCATGCATTTCAGAGACTGTCTAGCGTCTTCTCTGAGCAGAACACCATTTTTAAAGTTATATTATTCAATTCTGTGGGTAGCTCAGTTATTTTATGCTGTAGCTTCTCAGAGGAATACATTCTCACTCTATTGGTATACATTGCTATGGCCAAATTGCGAATGGCAGTTTCGCCATGCTTCTCTCTGACAGTGCCATGCCTTCTCCAGCTGCAGGGAGTTATCTCTGGACACCCCTTTCCTCTTTGCTCATGCAGTAGCATCCAACATAAGAAAACATTTGGCTGATACACTTTAAGTATTGTATTTATTCTTATGTGCTCTACCGAACAGTGCCTCTCCCTCCAGCCTCACAATTCAAAACACTGTACTTCCAGTAAATTCTTAGTTTTACAACAATATCTTCTTATATATTCACTTCTTGTGTAGGTAACTAGGCCATGCAGAACAGGATGAGCCTAATAAGAAATGGAAACTTTTTCTCCGAATTAGAGAGTCCTGTCAGCAATAGCGATTATTATTAACAATAGCATGGATGATAACAGTACTGAAGAGGATTAAACTCGATCCATGTTGAAAAAGACTTTTTCCCGAGCTGACTGCAAAGACAGTCTGTGTCTTTGTAGACTAATTATGGCTTGTTAAAAAATGATCAATGGTAAATTAATTTATTCTAGTTATGTTCTATTTTACAAAACTATGCAATGAGAGCCTGCATAACAGCAGAGCAAGACTGCAGTTGCAGAAGGTAGCACTTGTGTGCCTATCACTCCAGCTTTTCCTGACGGTAACGAAGGTATTCTGAAGCAGTGGGAAAGAAGAGTCAGAAAAGAGTACTGTGACTGTAATCTAGTAAATTTATTTAAAAGCGAGTCATAGTGGTCGTATTCACCACATCTTCCCATATATTTGCAATTTTTTTTCCAGTCACTTGTATTTATTATGACCATTTTTTCCAAGAGAAGAAAACTCATTAAAACAAGTGTCAGGAACAGTGAAATCAGTTAGGCACAAAGTTCCCCTTAAGTCATTCCAAACACGCTGTTTGTTGTTACTACAAGTTAAGTAAAACAGTTTCAGATAGCAGTAGGATTTTAGGGTTGACTTCGACCTCTTTCAGTTACACAAGCAGATTATATATTGTTCATCCAGTTATTGACAAACAGGTTATTTGGTCAACACCAATGGAAGAGAAGAAATTTAACAGAAGGAACATAATAATAGAAAACTAGCTGAGCTCTGGGTGTGGCATGCAGGACTTAGCTTCCTCCTGACTCAATACTTGGAAAGACATTTTAACTAGGAACCATCCTTCCTTTTGATTTTACTTGTTTGGTATCATTCTAAGCAAGTTTGACCAAGTCTGTAGGTCATTTTCAAACAGTAGCTGTACAGAGACTGTCACGTGAAGTTTTGTGTGTTTCTTGATCTATGAAAAGGTTCTATTTTACCCTTAACACAGATACCTAAATATCAAAGGTCATGATCAAGTAGATGTTTTTTCCCCAGCTTTCATTGCTCCGAGTGAGGCAAGACAAAATATGTTTCCCTTGACGTAAGTGTTAGAAAGCAATGAAAGAAGTTATTTCTCAGTACCTAACCCTGTAGCAATGAAAAAGTACCGGCATACTTCTTTAGCTGATGAGTGGCTCTGGATGTTCTATCTGCTTTGGGATCCTATGAACTGTAAGCTGCTAACTATCTACATTTCTAATTTCTCTACACTTTCTATGAATGTTTCTAGACTAAATTGAGAAAAATAGAGCTATAAAAAGAAAACCTTACAATTAGCTTATGAAAAAGTTCTTGAGAGATACTTTTAACCTTTGCAATGACTCAAAACAGGCTTGAATTCTCTTTGTAAGTTCTTGTCATTGACTTCACACAAACAAAAATGCATTATTTCTAGTCTCAACTATTGAAATTACAAGGGAGATCAATGTGAAGAAAAATTGGACAAGAAAAATATTAATTATGTTTTATTTGATGAAGTCTTTGAATAAAAGTTCTTATGTCAACAAATGTGAACTATATTTATGGCCCTGTTGGAGATTTCACCAGTTCAACGGCCAAAGGTATCAATCTTAACCACAAGGAAGTTACTTATTAATCAAAATGCAAACCTGTACATGATAATACTTTATTACTTTCTCAATAACACATCTGCAGCCAGCAACCTAAAATCCTCTTTCTGGCACAGCAATGACTGACATCATTAACTAACCTCCAATTCCTTTATTTTCTCTTTAACTAATAAAGATAACCAGATTAACAAAAGTAGCTATGGTTACGATCACAAATACAGTCATATGAGGATATCTGTAATGAACCATGTCAGTCCTGAAGACAACTCATTCGCATATTTTTAACTATTCTCTCAGTTCCAACACTGCACTTGCTAATACTTTACTGGTTGCTCTCAACAAAATGTCATCACACCACTAACATTAAAGATACTGCAAATACAAGAGTTATTCAGTGGAGGCAAATGCAATCAGTCAGGGGCAGTCCTTCCTCAGAGTGTTTTCAAGTAAGGTTCTTCTTATACAGGTACAAAAATGAAAGTACTCTGAAAGTTGTACACAACAAACACCAAACTTTCTTTGTTGCCCTAATGAGTTTATGAAACAATGTGGCCAGGCAACACAACTGACTTACAAACAGGAGACTGATGTCTTCCTGAATAAAACTATAGGTAACTGTTATAACTGCCTCTTATCGATTTGAAACAAAACAAAACAAGAAAAATATGAATCCAATTCCACCAGAAAGCCATGGTGACACACAAAAAAACTTGCATGCAAAGCTAGGAATGCAAAGGAGATATTACAAGAGCTAACATTAACCATACTAGCAGGCTTTTGACTCACTGCTATTATTTCCTTCAAATTTGTACTTCCTCTTTCATTTAAAGACAGAGCTGAAACTTCTGGTTGGTGACATACTCATATGTGTTATATAATGAAGATGAGGAGTTCTGACTATTTGTGTTTATTAACAACAATTGGTTTTCAAATTACTTCAAGCTTACATTATATTCTTGTTTCTTTTTCAGTCCATGCAACAACAAAACTACAAGCCAGAACGAAATGAATGTTAAAAAGAAACATTTTTTAAAAATGTAATGCTTTCTTAGAACAATCTTGCTCATTCACATGAAATAATACACTAGTGTTTTGAAATTAACAAAATACCTGAAAAGACATTGTCTATCTACAGCAAAATTGTTGCCAAAAAGGCATAATTTCCTCACTGTCTGAAGCAATTCCTTCTATCAAGCTGAACATTCTGAGAGTCCTGCTGCCAGTGACGAAGTTGACATAGTGAAAAAACAAGATGCAAATACTTAGAACTATGACAGCAGAATAGCAGGGAAAGTTTTCAAGTCTGTAGTATCCATCATGGAGAGGTGGATTCCATTGCCTAACTTGTTACTTCTCAGTTTCTATAACCAAAGGTATGAATTTTTTATTTGTACCTTCATAGGTGCAATGAGGATAATATGGTCACTAAGGAGTTCCACTCCAGGCTTTAACTGTGAGTACCAAGCAAAGATGAAAAAATAAGTTTGCTCAGAAAACACAGAATTCTTGTCAGACGGGAAGCAGTATAAACAATCCATTGACTTTAACAATGGAATTGTTCATTACTAAAGAGAATGTAATTACAACATTGAGCAGATAGTGTTTGGGGCTCTTTTCTCCTCTTTCAGGACACATTTGTACCACATTAATGTCTGAGACAGTGAATTAGACACATTGAAAACAAGTGGTTTCACTGCTCCCACAGATTGCAGCCAAGTTCCTTCCTTCTCACTGCTGAAAGTTTATCCTCTAATAAATAATTCCCAAGACATCTTGCAATAGGAAGCATTCATGAATGAATGCATTAATAAATGTTTCCTATTGCAGAGCTCCCTGGGATTTCTTGTAATACCTGCAAGGAGTTTACAGACCCTCATTAGTTACATTAAAAAAAGGAAATTTGCTACTTCTGAACACACTATTTTGCCCTGTTTCAAAACATCATAGCAGACAACTAAATGCTGGCATGAAACAAAGCCAATGACCCGTTATGTACTTACCATGTACCACATGCTTGGCCACTTGGGATCATTGAAATAAGTGGATTGGGTACCTCCAGGTTTATAATCCCTCTTTATCCTTCTTTTAACCACCTGCTGTTGTATCCACTCCACCTGCCAACCAGGAAAACATTTGGTAAGTGTTAGGGTTTCGTAGAGATTATCAAGAAATGTGTGAAATCTTGGGAAGTTTTCCATTACCATACTCAAAGACATATTTCATGTTAAGGAGTTCATTTTGGCAGTCGAAATGCACAGCTCACCTTGGCATATGGTTCACTAGGGAATAAGCCCAATTCTGTTAGTGCTACAAATCTCCCTGAACAACTACTTATATCTCCTGCTAGAAGAATTTCATTTGCGATCATCTTTTGAATGCTGTTATTTTTTTTTCATTATTAGAATTGAACTATTTTTCAAATTTGTAAAACTAGTTTTATAAAGTGCAACAGTAGATCACAAGCAGAAATAAATTATACTTCTGACTGTTCTTTGTTTTAAGTCTGTTTCTGAGAACAAAAGCTTTCAGTAAAATATTAAAATATTCTGCTTAACCAATATCTAAATCATCTTCACTGCTTGGAGTGAATACAACAGAATTAAAATATATATTTTAGTAGAGTAACTCTGCGTCAAGATTCTCTCTGCCAGGCGCTCCAGAACATAATTTAGTGCAAAGTACTAGTACAGGGAGAAAAAGACCGATATTGAGCAAAAGGTCAAATTATAACAACATCAAAAAGAACTTGAAACATCAAAGTTAAGGGTTAAAAGCAGAGTTCTTAAAATCAGATTATTTTCTGTCAGATACCTCTTCGTAGATTCACAACACACTCAGAAAGAGCAAGACTGAAAGTGACATCAGCCTTAGAGCAGACAGGACTGCAGGCATTTTGGCACTGGCTAGTCTAAGTGGGAGCTAGTTTCTATGAATGTGAACAGCATAACTATCCACATAGAAAGAAAGAGATTATATTTACACATCTATCTCACTTAAACTTCATATTTTTCCTGAATTGTTTCATGGGATATAACTATAAAAATTGAATTCACCTCTTCCCAAGCAAGACAGCTATTTCCTCTGAGCAGCCAACTCTTCACCTTTTATTTCTGCTGTTCATGAATATCTGTGTATGCACACACACACATATATATATAGAATAAGTTTACTTTCAGCTCACATGTTTCTCTTTGTCACTTGTCAGAGACAGTATTGACATTTTTCCATGGCAGGATAATTTCTACTGTATCTGCAATTCAGCTTCAAATCATGAGGTCCTTAGAGAGACTTGTCCACTGACATCGGTGGAAGTTCTGCTTGAGATCCATACTACCTCTACCTTTACCATTGCTACTACATGGTTTCCATGGCTTCTTTTAGAAAATGGAATTGTGTTTTTCCCTTTCTTAAGAATCAACTTCAGGGTTAAGAGTATTCTACTAGTGAAGAAATCGTCTGGTTTAAGAAGACAAGACTATGAGGTAATGTTCATGCAAAAATCCATTTCTCTGTTCTTCTATTAACCACTGTAAATCCTTTTCAGCTTCAGAGAAAATTGAGGTATTTGATAGAGCGCCTTTTCCTCATGATTACTCTGCTCCTCTTCTGGACCAAGCTGCAATCCATCGTGGTAGACACTCTCTTGATGATCTGACAGCTGGCTGCCCTTCAGATCTTATGAGATCCAGAGATCCCATCAAGTGGACACCCACTCAGCCTTCTGTATGTCATGCAGTGGACTCTGGAGGGAATGTGAGATGCAGAGTGTATCTGGCCAGAGGCAACAACAGGGAGAGCCAAAAGACTGAAGATGTCTGCAGTGTCATGCAGTGGACTCTGGAGGGAATGTGAGATGTAGAGTGTATCTGGCCAGAGGCAACAAGAGGGAGAGCCAAAAGACTGAAGAGGCTGCTCTAAAGTGTGATCAACATCCCTCTTAAATGGATCTCTCCTCCATGACAAAGACTGATTTATAATTAACATTTAATGAACCCTATCTCCTTGTCACCTCCTGCCAATATATGGTCTCTTTTTCAGACCCTCAGAACAGCTTTTTTTTTCTTTAAAGTTTAATCCCTTGCCGGTGGCCCAGCCCTCCCATCACATCTGAAGCCGGATGAAAGGCTGTATACCACTTGATCTCAGTAGCTGCCTGGATTGCCTCAAACCATGGACCACAATTCCACCAATTTATGCTAGTATTTAGAAACTAATAACAAAAAAGATTCAATGTGTCTGAACAATCAAATATGATTTTCAAGGCTTATACAGTTCCACCTTCTAAATCTTATTATGAGATATATGTAAGAAGGAGAGGGGTTTTCCTCACAAGACAAACTGCAAAACTCTTTAGCAGTAACTGTGAAAATATGTTTTCTCCATTTATTTACTCCCTATTCAGCTGCAAATATCTACTGATTGTTAAAAAGATAAACAGTAGAGGCATCATAGTACTTGCTGAGAGTGAACATCCATACACTTATGCCTCAAAAAACCCCCAACAATTAATTCATTCTCTCTTTTCCTGTTATGCCAGATGACATTACTGAGAACATTTATCAGACAGCCCTTTAGTTTAAACAATCACCAATATTGTCTCAGTGTGCCATTCCAGCTAATATGAACAATAATAAGACAAATAAACAATTCTGTATATGCATATACATAAATATTTTTGTACAAGCATGTGTTTGTACAGGAGCTTGGATCATCTGATTTAATATTCAATAATATGCAATCCAGCATAGCTGATGGTTAAGATTTTAGTGATGTACAGATAGATATATACCACCTTTTAACAAAAAAAATGAAGTGACTGTTCTACAGATTGTGTATTTGTCAGAGAGCCTGCCCCTAAAACATGCTAGATGTTGCCTATAATTTCTGTTTCCTCAGCTCCTAGAAAAGTTAGGGGAAACATATGAAAGAGTAATTCTGCAGAAGGACTGTACAGCATGCACAATCAGACCCAATGCCAGAAAAAGAAATGTAACTCTTCCCATAAAGCCTAATGACAATTTCATGTACACGTAAAATTACTATAAATAAAATAGCTGTTTGGTCTCATTCAAATATAGATTTATGCAAATAAAATATTTGCATAAGAACACATATGGGAAGATAGCACGGGCAGCTCCATAATCATAGATACGATGTACACTAGGAGGACTCACCTTAGGCACCTGCAGATATCCAATTAAATAGAAGGGGAAGAGGGAGTCAAAATGACCTTTAAGATACAGTGACTGTGTACTGTGTTGAGAGAGACAGTGCAGGATGCTAGCCAGAGTAAATCTAAGCAATACAGCAGGCTTGATCACAATCCTGGGTATAGCCTTCTCTGCAAGATTTTTATCAAACAGCTTCAGTCAGGATCTGCTTAGTAACTATTTTTATACTGAGGATGTGCTGATACACCCATCTAGGATGTAATTTAAAACATTCCAGGAAACCCATTTTCTCATTTGAGAAGTCAGTGCATAAAGCTTAGTTTATAGAAAATATCACTGCTACAGAAATAGAACACTCTACTGAATACTAAGGCTGGTTTATTTTCTTTTAAAATTGAAGAGAAAAACTTGCCAGTAGTCTTTAGTCTAAGTTACACTATACAATTACTGGGATATATCAATGAAGACTAGGACAAGACTCAGCAGTTATTTTAGTATTTCCTTTGAGTATTTTATGGGTATTCATGCACGTGTCACTGTCAAATGCCTGGTACATCTTGAATTTGTTTGATTCAGTATGAAAAGAGCTCATTTGTATAAAAATATTTTCTTTTAAGAAGTTTCTACACTTCCTAAACTATAGTCCTTGAAGGAAAATCTCTGAAGTAATTGATTATACAGATTCCCATCTCTTGCCAAAAGGAGACTCTATGCGAACAATGAGGTGCATTTTAACATTTCCATAAAGTCACACTTGCTGAGGGGGAACAGTGCACATTTTCCCATTGACTTCAGCTTTGAAAGTTCCATTTCCTGAATGTCTAGAAATCAAAGCCAAGCCAGATTGGAGACCAAACCATTCCAAAAAAAAAAAAAAAAATCATCATTTCCAGTCTCCTCACTCATAGGCTTGTTCTATACACAACACTGCTCTTCTTCACAAACCTGCATGAAACAACGCTATGGAATAAAAGTTGCTCCGAGCTTATTCTAGTACATCATGCTTTCATTCTCTGTAGGCATAAAGAATATAATGAAATGTTATCTCTACGTGAAACAGAACTGCTTTCTACAACCTTCGTTCTCATTTATTTAACAGAACTCATGAAAAAGCAGCCCCGTGTATGCATGCAACAGTAAGAACTCTACTGCAATAAATTGCGAAAAAAACTTTGAAAAACAAATGGGAAAACTTAAAAAGCTGAAAAAAAGAAAAATCCACCTATTATCAAATCAGGGTGTTTTTTAAAATACAAACACGAGATAACCTTGTGAAACAGCACTTACTTCGTTTTTCAAATATGTCATGAGGAGGTCTGCTTGAATAAATATTTTCAAATTGATTAAAAATGTGTCAAGTTAAGCATGTGAAAATGTTACCATTAAAAAGAAGGTATGAAAGCAAGTTGGAGGCATATACCTTTCCATTTTGAGGAAAGAATGCAGAGGGAAGGAACACCCTAACTCTGAGTAATGTATGCATTTCACATCAAAATCTATTATTTTTATGTTGCAGAACTAAAAAAAAAAAAAAAAGATGTGAGTATTCAGTTTATGAAAAGGAATTGCTTAAGGCGCCACTCTCAAACATAATCACAGCATCATTCACTTCAGTCTGTCCTGCACCTCTAAGAAATTACAAATTCCTGCTCAGCTAAAATGAAAGCAAGTGTCAGATGAACACTGTAAAGAGAAAGAAAGGACAGAAAACTCAGAGCACATGGAAAGTATCACCAAGCTAGCAGTGAATCTGTATGGAGTCAGGCTGAATGAGCAAAAGGGGCAACATTAAACCATGCGACAACCTGCTCTCTGCTGGGATGGCTTCACACTGCACCTGCTGCACCTCAGCCTTCACTCCTAAACACTGAGTGCTGACATTTATGTGAGACCCAGGCTGAAGGAAAGGACAGGAGAGAGGGTGGTACTTCCAGAGAAAGAAACCAAGACAGTGCCTGGCCCATTGTGGGATATAAAAGAAAAATGGTTCTGACTGCTTATGGTAGCAGAAACAGTCAGTTATGAGTTGTTACCATCATCAAACTTTCTGTGACAGGCTCTACTTAGCACACAATCTGACAACACTCTCCACTTGTATTTCACATTCTTATGAAAACAAAAAGTAAAAAAATTCAGGACTTAAGGAGTGTAGGAGGATATGCCAATCTCCAAGTAACACAACCTGGCTGTGGAAGAGCTGAGACTGAAGCCATCACTCAGCAATGCAGGAGGGCTGGGGAGGCCACTGGCATACCTCCCGTTGCTGACGGGCAGCCACAGAAGTGAGACTCCTAAAGCTGGATTGCTCCGCTTAAGAGGAATTGCATGTTTTTTAAATAATTGAACAGTAGGCTGCTTTCCTAACCTATCAGTATGCTCTGACTCATAGTAGCAGCAGTCAATTTGCACATAAAAATAGATGAAGACAGTTGGATAAAGAAGCTGTTGACATAGGTCAAGAGCTTGGAAAATTATTGCGGATGCCATTTCACAAACTGCAGGGGTCTAAAGTTGGATAAAAAGTCAATGAATCCAGCAGTGCTAAGTGATGCATTCTCGCTGATTGACCATGTTCTTCTTCAGCAAGGGTCAAAGACAATCCACGATCAAAGCAGTTGTCATAATTATGCTACACTTAATCTGAATAAAAGCAACATATAAAAAAAAAAAGATTTTAAGACAGGCTAAGTAGAGAAAGAAAAGCAGAAAAGGAAAGAAGGCTGCAGAGAACGCTTGAAATTACTACTTTTGCCCAAAGAAACACGTCTTGCACAACTGCAGAGAAAGCTACAGCAGCCCGACCTATGGAACAAAGCTGAAATTCAATGCATATTTTTCCATCTCATGACCACAGAAAAGCCAGCAGCCCTGATATGAATTAAGTTGTTTCTACCTATTCTGCTACACAAAAGTAACCCATTACAGCACTCAGGCATACTTCCACATACTTGAGGTACCCCTATCCACAGCTGTGCTTGCAAACAGATCTGAAACTCCATCTGTCTTCCCTTCTTACCCTCTCCATCTCCAGATCTCACAACTCTTCACAAGCATCAACACAATTCCGCCTCCAGCTGTGTGTGGCAGTGAAGTCTCTTGCATTAAGAGCAAGACTTGGGAGGAGTAAGTAGGAAAGGAACACAAGAAAAAAGTGCACAGCCCAGGCAGGGGCAGCAATACACCTTCCCTGTCTCACGAGAGTTCATTGCCAGTTTATTATGCTAGGAAAGGCAGGCATCACATTGAAATTCTGAAGGAGTTCAGAATGTCCACTGCCAGACACGATGTATATCCTACTGGAAAGGCAGGAAAAAATTTTGCTGTACCAGCTTGAAAGTAACTCTCTTATTTATACAATGCACTTTAACATTTGCCACCTTGGTTCACACAGTTCCCCTCATAACAACTCATGAATTACATGGAAACACAATTTTTAAAAACAAAGCAAAACCTCTATAACTGGTATCTTCTTACCTTGTCACACATAATGTAAGTATATCTGGTCTTGGGACAGTATAATAATCTGGAATTCCAATGACTGTGAGAATTACTACTAAAATCACTCCGAATGCATACTGATATATCACGACTTCATCTAGCCTAGGTCTACAGTCACAACTTCTTAATAAAAGGCTGATACTAAATGCAGCATCTACAAGAGAATAAAACTTTAAACTCTCTAAACTTACTTAGCTTTGGAGTCTAATATTTTGCAGTTGATATATCTTGAGGCTTATGCTTGTATTACTGTTATGACAATGATATATATGAATAAAAAGCGGTAGAAATTTCTGATGGATTTTTCCTTTTCTCAGAGTAGTCCTTGCAACTCTTAACACAAATGATGAACTTCAGACATCTGTACATGCTAATTTCAGTTGTCCCTAAGTAACTTACAAAATGAATTCTTAGGAATACAAACTTGGGTCAAACATACCAGAGCAATTCCAAAGGTGCAAATCAGTCCACAGTTTGCTGTGGCTTCTACCACCATAGATATCCACTTCAAGTTACCAAATACAGTGAGAATTGCTGAGGTAGTAGAATTATTTCAGAATTAAGTGGTATGTAATATACAAAAGTGTTCTACCAGTCTCAACCAAAGCAAACACAGGATGCTATTCCAGAGTAGTCTCCTCACTAGCCAAAATCTCCTTGAAATCATCCCTATACAATAGTGCTTCTCTCTACAAAAGGAAAAGCTATCATCTACTATTCAGTTTATTTCCTGTACGTTGGCTCAGCATCTTTGCCCACATAGAATGCTTCGACACATGTCCTCTATGGAAAATCTCCATCACAAAGCATATAGTAAATACCAAGCCAAGCAGTTTTTTGTTCTGAGAGTACTCTAAGCCACATGAAAAGCTGATTATATTTGTAGGTTTTCTATTGTCTTGGTATTGCTACTGTAAGTATATTCTTTATCATAAGAAGAGCATGTTTTATTAGGTTTTTTTTTTTCCTGAACCCACCCTATTCCTAATGTGTAATAAAAAGTGTATGTTTAGAATTCAAAATTGGGTCAAAAGTACTTAACTCAAGACTCAGTTTCAGAGTTGCAAAATATTAAAGATAATTGGGTTTTGTTCTTTATGGAAATATCAGTGACATATCTACATATTTCATACCACGTCAAAAGCTCTTTGGCATTTCAGATGCCTTTGTGGCACAACTTGAGGACTTCTCCTACTTCTTTCATGGCCAGCCTCTGTATGTATATCCTCTTACCCATCCATCTCTTCCAATCAGGAGAGAAGAGTCTTTAACATCATCTCTCCAGCATAAAGCAAAAAAAATAAAAATAAAAAAAATAAAAAATAAAAAAAAAGAAGAGGAAAATTCCTGTGTCCTTCAAGACATTGCTGGTTTAATCTCTCTTCTCCTCTATTTGTAGCTCAAGCTCCAGTGCAACTCTTTCAGTCTTGAACTCTTCCAGCTTGTAGTGGGCAGTGAATTTGGGTTCTACGAAAACAGTGATTGCTGGATCTCTTAAACATCATCATCACCTTCTGAAATAATCTGCAGAGCAACTTATGAAAGACACCTGCAGCCAGCCTGAGGAAACAGTGCAGTCCAGACCCCCAGGCAAATGAAAAAGGACTGAAGTTTCCTTTCCTACATCCAGTAGGCTGAAGGAAAACAAATGTTTTTTCAACTGAAGTACTATTCCCACACCTCAAGAACTGCTGACAGTGGTTCCAGTGAGGTGGTATCTCTCAGTTTCTTCAAGTCAGACCACATAAAAGCAAGAGTGATACTTGATTAATGAACTTGCTGCTTACTGCTCTTCTTTATTTTAAAGCCTTGAGTGAAACAAGGGCAGTATCTTGGCTTTGCAACTCCCTGACAGTCCCTGCGCACATTCTGACATGAGAAACATGCCCAGAGCAGTCACTCAATTAGGGCTTTATCTCTCAATGCTCATAATTCGCAGCACTCTTCAAACTACAAATTGAGAAAAAGAAAATGAAAAGCCTTTTTTTCCACGGCTCTTATTTATGGGACAGAATTTTCAATTGTATATATACTAAAGCTTTTCAATCTTCAGTCAGACTGGTCACATGAATTTGCAGTATGGTTTGTAAGTCTTGCCAAAATTTCTGTTATCTATGTGTACATCATTCGAAAGCTCATAAAGCTCACTGCTTTATGAGTTATATCTACTTGGACTTCTGCTGGGACTATAAAATGATCTATCATAAATGTGATTTTTCATGATGGCTATGAATACTCACAAGTGTGCAAACATGCATCTTTTGAAATGAGCTTTTGCCACAGCAGACATTTTGCAGATAGAAGTGTCAGGAACTTCAGATGATGCCTCCTCCAGATTAGCTTAGCAAACTGTTTTTGGGTGAGACAAGCAAGGTTGTCCTACATGTGTACTGAGCAGGGTGACAAATCTCACTGCTGGCTTCCTGCATTCAAGGCAAGGGATGCATGCTTACTACATGTAAGTACAGCATGTACTCCAGAAAGCAGCGCAGAAATGATTAACAGAAAAACAGACATGGAAGGAAATGTTTCTCAAGGTGTTCCTCCAACATGCGGAAAGGGAAACTTAACAAATGTTCAGACTACAGCATCCAAAATGTATGCAGGCTGCCAACCTGTTGCAAAGGAACAAGCAATGGGAAACAGCTAGAGGTTGAAGCTAGATAACATCAGATAAAGGAAAAATGGAACAACTGAAAGACTTTCGGAAACTCCACTGTTGGTAACAGTGCTTTGCTGTAATGTTTTCATTAAAATTGGAAGATTTCTAAAAGCTACATTCTGCTTCAAACAGAATTCAGTTCCAGGGAGCCACATGACATCTGGTCAAAGATGGTTTGACAGGATGACCACAATGTTTCCTTTTGGTCTTACAGACTTTGAGTCTGTTGGCAGCTGTATTTTGGAGAAACAGTTTCTTAGGAACACCCTGGAAAACAGAAACTTGTCTAAAATGCAAAAATTCTGGCTTTATTATATTATCATATACAGTTATTGTAACTGTTATTGAGAAGAGTGGACTAATGCTGGGTTTGGGAAAAGTACTTAAAAATAAATTTTTCATCTGGATCTTTCACAAATACAAAGATAAACTTATATTCTGGTCCCCACATTTGTTTAGAATTTCAGTTAATAAGAGTGATGGAATTTACTCCCCCTCAAAAAAATGGAAAACAATAATCTAGGTTAAATACAGCTTATACAAGCAACAGTCAACACATCAATAGATATGACTGCTTAAAGTGGATTATAGGGAAAGGATTTAGAGTGAGAGTGTTTTATTTTACTAAAATATTGTCTGCATTCATACAGTGCTCTGTGTGACACCAAGATCAAAACATTGCCCCAGAAACACATCCAGAGTGCTCACTACACATGTGACACTTGCAGAAGTGTGTGCTCCCCTGTCAGCATGATCCTGCTTGCATGCAGAATGAGGAGGCTTGATGATGGCCACATACATCCAAGCTCCAGGGCTTCACATAGGGCACAGCTCCTCTAAAATTGCAGCACAAGCTGGATTAAGGATCTGCTGATGTGAAATACAACATCCAGCCAAGGAAAATGACCAGTTTCCAGAGACTGTCCTTTCAAAACGATCCAATAAGAACACAGGTTGTTATATGCACAGAGTTTGGGGTAGGATAATTCTTTTTTCTCTGTCTTGGAGGAAGTTGTCTTTCCAGCTCCCTGTACTGCTCTTTATTTTCTGCTTATTACTCTTGATATGATAAATGATATGTGGGTATCATCTTTACTTGCTGTACACAATTTATAATATCTGGGTGAGGTAACTGCCACTGGAATTGAGTGTGGTTGCCCTGTCTGACAGAAGCAGGCAGAGAGATGCATAAAAATGTTGATGCGCTACATCAGGATCATATATTGCTGCCAGAAAGTCTTCCAAATGCATGAGAAAAAAAGAAAACAAAACACAACTTTAATCCATTTTCTATGAATATCCTGCACTATAACCAATCTCATCAGTATCGGATGAAGCTGGATTCCCTCAGGAAATGGTGTGTAAAGGCTGCTCTGTCACATTCCTAGACAGTCTGTTCTGAGATGCTCTTGACCATAATGTTTTATTTCAATCCCTCTCTTTCTCTGATCTGGCATTCTGGCATTTGGGCCTGCAGGATCAACTTGTTCCAGAACCATGTGTATTTCTCAGGTTCAAAACTAGTATCTCTGCACTTCCTCCTCTTCCGACTCTTTCTGCAGCTTTATACTCCAGCAGCCAGAACAGTAATTTGCTATCTCTCTGCCACTAGCAATGCGAACTGTCTCTAACAACAGCAAAAGCACACTTTGTATAACATGAGACCATTGTAGCTGTCAGAGATGCTGTTCTCCCTGGCGAGCTACTAGAACCAAGATTAGAAATGAACGCATTAATTCTCTGTGCTTCTTTTGAAACGTTTAGTTGCTCTATCATTTTTTACCCATTTTGTTGTTAAAAAAAAATGGAGGAACATTCCTTCCATTGAAACTACAAAGAAATTCAAATGTTATTAACACTTAACAGCACATACAGACTACAGATTAACAAACATTTTCCTTTATGATCTTCTGCTCTTGCACGACTATAACTACTGTGAGGAAATAGTCTCCTTATAGGCTTAAATTGCTCACATATAAATTCATGAAGAGTGATGTTGTAATCATTAAAGCTGACCAAAATCCTTTAGCAGTTCCTAAATTTTGGGAATGTAACATGCTTTTCTTTTCTAGGCTTTTTTCTTTCTTAGCATAACGTTTACACTTACAAAAACAGAGCCACACAAGTCTGTGTGATCCTGCTGTATATGCACAGCACACCCCTCATTAAAGGTCTGTCTCACTTTGAATGGGGCTGAGCACTCCAGCTCATATTGGGAGAGCTGACCAGATAGAGGTGTGGTTATGCAAGAAAGCAACAGTCATGTGCTTAGAAACTCTAGCAGAGGGATGGTCAGACAATCTATCCCTGAATGCAAAGATTTTAGAAAGCATTTATATAATTAAGGCACACAAGAGAATTTAATGATGCCAGTTAAGCTAGCTGCACAGCACACAGTGTGTACCTTCTACTGTCTCAGCAAAAGTGGGACTTCTAGTCTCTGCCCAAGCCAAATGAAGACTACCCCACATGATGCACCATACTGCAGGGCATGCTGCCCTAGTTGCTTCCTCAGCCTTTGCCCATGATTTGAAACTGTCACGCCCCTAATGTCAAAGGGTCTTCTGACAAAGCAGAGAAATGGAACCTTACCCTCTTTGCTTTTGTTGTTTTGTTATCATGCATTCAGCTTCACAATTACGGTATTGTGAAAGGTTGTAATACCTTAAGACTGTAAAGTAGGAACCAGCATAAGTATTCACAAAAAAATATTTAGGTCCTAAGTACTTTAAAATTCCAAAGAAATGCTAAATGTTAATGCCAGCATAAAATTTCAAATTAGGTATAGTATGCACTGGACTTTTTCCTGAATTCACCCATTGGGACAGCACTGCAGTTCCAGTAAAGGCAAATGGAAATTGTGACCACTGTCACAGGGACACAGGTTAGATCTAGGTTTTAAGATACCAGAAGGCAGTCTTCCATTGAACTTCTACAGGTAACAATGAAAAAATGTATAAAACCATTTTCCCTGATTTTTCCTCAAATTCTAGAAACTTAAGAGGAATATTTAATTTTTAATCTTAAATCTAACCAGTAATAAATGTTGCACTGCTTAACAGCCATTTCAGAAATATTTATTCCCTATACAGCATAGGGAAAGACTGAAAGAACACCTGCTATACAGCAAGCATCCCCTGAGCAGAGTTTTCCTTCTAATGAACACTTCTGTGTTAATTTAAAAGGTCATAAACGAAATTCTGTAACATGATCTAGATTGTAGTCACAAATACTGCCACTGATCCTAACTTTTGCTTCACATATTTACTGAAAATATATTTTTACAGCCTAACACATGCCTTGAAGTAAAAGCAAAGGAGTCCAGTTGGCATGCCCCTCAAGTTCATCAAGTGCAGAGTGGTCAAAGAACAGAATTTCTGAAAAGTCAACAGTATTTTTAAACAGCTCTGAGCTAAAATCCAGCTAATTTTAAAAGTCATTAATACTTATGTTTAAGACACACACTGCTTTGAAAATTTCAGAATAGTTTGTGCATTTTTTCTTAATAGAGTGCATCTCTTGCAAAGCTCTAGTATTTTTTTAATATTTAATTTTGTGTTTTGAATTTTCCAAAACCAGAAGGTCCAAAGCTGACAGACTTGAGAGACCAACATGATCTGCCTCATTTTGAATATTCTTGTCTCAGGAGAGTTTAGCTACTTCTTTTAGAGATGGCTGAGCCACTGCCTACCTCTTTAGGGTCTGACACCATTTTTTTCATTGACAATGAAGCACAGCGACTGCAACAGCAGCTCTACCACAATCTCTGTAAACTATTTAATGATGGAATGGGATATTTGCTGCCTGGTCTCATGCATTAGGCTTTGATAGCACACTACTGGTTAAAATTACAACCCTACACCTTCCCACTTTCAAACTAGTCTTCCAGTTTCCCAGCCCAACTCAACATCAGTTTAAGAAAATAACTACGAAAATAGCAAGAGAACACCATTCTGCTGAATTTACTTTTCATTCCTCAAACCATTTGCTACACTAATTAGGAATTGAGCCAGATAAAACCTCTAGACTAATCTCTAACTCTTGCCCAACAGCTAACAGTGAGATTGACATTGCCAGAGAGTTCTATAAAATGACTTTGTCAACAGAAAATTAGTATATTCTGAAATCTAATATTTCTTTCTAATATACAAGCAGTTAGGGAGCAGAGGGAACAAAACCCCTTTGAGGCAGCTGCAGTAATTAAGACAAAACTGAAGTAAGTATAGGTAATGAAACAATCTATGTTAAAAAACACTTCAATATTATTTGAGTGGTTATTTTCATTTTTCTTTCCTAAAACTATATTACACAAAATTCATATTGGCCTTTTTTCTGCTTTTAGTAGAAAACATCAAAGGGTAATTTCATTGTGTAGCTGCCATGATTATTTCTTAATCAGGGTTTCTTAAGTGCTAATAAAAAAAGTCCGCTATCACATGAATATTGTAGTAGAATCAGACATTAACAGATTTCACAAATAAGCCTCAATCCCTTTAGCATTATGATTAACATTAATTAAATAATTCTTCTTATTGCAGATAAATGAAGAAAAATCACTGTTACTCAACCAAATTTTCTAATTGAAGAGCCATCAACTCCTGCTAGAGCAGTAATGGATTTGGCCTGCACAGTACATGGGGACAGCCACATATGCAATATATTCACTTGATACTATGTGAATGTGCTCTGGATTAAGCCTTTCATCTTTAGGTTTCTGCCACACAATGTTTAGCTTTGAGATGGGTTTGCATTATCCACAGGCCAAACATGCCCCCTATGCTGAAAAGGAACGCTGCTGTTTAGGTTGCTATTCCCTAGATACGGCTGGCCTGAAGAGGTCAGTTTGTCAGTGTCAGTTTGTCACTAGACAATCTTTAAACATCCCTTATAGCTGAACTATTTTGTTCTGTTTCATTCCTCAGAAAAAACAAGGTGTTTCACCCCACCCTCATCAATACTTCTGGTGTTGTTTTGGTGCAGGCAAGGAAGAAACTCACTTTATGACATGGCTATTGCTTGACTCTAGTACTCTCGACACTGCTGTTTGTCACCATGCTTTTCTCTTCTAGGTCTAGTGACATTGCTAATGGCAGTCCATGCTGGCTCATCAATGAAAATCAGTCTGATTTTCATTTCACTGTAGCCTCAGTGGAGTACAAGGCATTGATTCCCACTGAAGAAACCTTCCCAAAGACTTTTGCAGGTGGAGAACATGGTAATGTAATGCTAACATAAAGGCATAGACTTCAGTAACTATTACACTAACAAAATACCAACTGTCTCATGCAAACTTTAGAGCAACATGATGAGCTTAGATCAGTGCTAATTATAGAAGGATTTGATTCAGTGAACAGTGACCCTTGTATCTCAAAAAGTACCACAAAAAGATCCAAGCTGCAGGTCTATTTACTCACGTTTACACAAAACTTTCTAACACTTTGGAGAAAGGTACCAAAGGGAGATGTTCCTGTGCCTTCTCACACACTGTAATTCTGTTCATGCTCTAACTTACTGGCAACTGGCTTCTTGAAACACTAAGTTTGATTCTTGATTTTGACTAAGCTAAAGCCTTATTCACATAAAAGCTCTTTGAGGAAATTAAATAAAGAGTCCACAGTGGTATATACTGCATTACTTACCAACTAACTTAAATTCCCCAGCTAAACTCTACATGTGGAAGTCATCATGACTCCCTATTATTTCACTACCATGACGTATTGATTCTTTGACCTGTGAGCGCTAATGCAGATTGCAACTACGCAGGCAGACATCAGTAACTCACCTGGTCCCAGTGTTTAATACTACTGTTGCTCTGTTTGTCTAACAAAATCTTTTAGTTTGCTAATGAGGTAGCACTTAGCAGTGCAGAATAAAACACAACCTTTCCCGTTAACAGCTTCTTATCAAGAGCTTCTCTAAGATTTCAGTCCAATAAGTCTGCTTATTAAAACTGGGATTTTAGTATGATAATAAACTTCTTCATTCCTGCTGAAGTTTGTGTCTTCCACATCAAGCACAAATAATTTTTTTTTCTTAGACAGCCTCACACTCCAATCTCAGCACATTTAGACTCATGAACAACTGGAAAACACAATTTGATGATGCATATTGAAAATTTTGACCCTCATCTCTATTTGCAATAAACATTCTAATCCAGTGATCAAATGTGTTGCTGTCCAAGACGGGCTCCACAAGCAGTGGCATATTCTTTACCAACACAAGATCATAACCTTGTGGTGAAATCTATCCTTTCTCCACCTCTTTAAACATCAATCTCCTGCACCAAATCATGGTATTATTTAGCAGAGTGAACTGGCACAACCCTCGCTACACAGCCACATGGTGAAACATTTACTCCTGGCTTCTCCCACTGTGCTCCCCTCTGCCCTCTCATGAATACCCGTAATATTCCACCAGTATTAGAGGAAGGATTCTGCTGTTACTGTTTATCCTCTGAGGGCTGCCCAGACAGCTTGTTTCTGGCTCCTCAGAGATGTGCCTGCTAATGTTTCATGTGCTGCTGCCACCAATCCTACTAAGCTCATGATGGCAGAGGTAGAACACTCTGAATGCTTCGTGTCACCAGGTCATACTGCACTGGAACAGGCTGCCCAGGGAGGTGGTGGAGTCTCCTTCTCTGGAGATGTTCAAGACCTGCCTGGATGCCTACCTGTGCTACCTGGTGTAGGGAACTTGCTTTGGCAGGGGGGTTGGACTCGATGATCTCTGGAGGTCCCTTCCAACCCCTACAATTCTGTGATTCTGTGATTCTGTGATACAGAACTGCTCTGTGTATGGCTAGGTGAGACCAGGAGAAATGTAGATATCTGCAGCAATGTTTCCACCAAGTACTCTGATCATGGAGCAGAGGTGACAAAGGCATTACACTTCTGCACAATACATTTTAGCCACGGTAATTGAAATTAGGTAGCTTTACTGCTTATTGAAATGCTTATTCTCAATGAAAGTGAGACTGGACATCCTTCACTTTCAAGTGATGAGGGAATCTGCATCAGCAGCTAGGAGTTCAAACTCAAAATAAACCTACCTGAAATAATTTTTTTAAAAAAAGAAAGATGTCATCTTGGTTCATACTGACAAACACTAATGCTGTAATGATTTCCCTATTAGTAAATGTGGTATTTTACTAGAAGTTGAATTATTATTTTTAGACTTTGCAGCATTCTTATTCACCACATTTTTTGTTAAATTTCTGTTATGATGCAAAGCATTGTGGGAACCTCATAAGCAAAGTGGAAAAAACTTGAGTTTGTATGTACATAGATTTGAACATTTTATCAATCTTAAAACAGCATTTCATCCACTTAAAAATTTTATTTTTCTAGATTATTGCTTTGCCATTCATTCAGTACTTGATTCCATGGGACATTTTCCTCCATACAAGTCACAAATTTTATTATCACAGCCCTTCACTACAAACTCTTCACCTCACATAATAGTTTCTTGTACGAAAAGACAACCTTCACATTTATACTGTCCATTTAACTTCCACATACTATCGTTATGTGCAAGGTGCTTCAACTATACTATTTCATCAGAACTGTAATTTCTTCAGTGACAGAAGAATTCCACTGGAGTTTCTACATGTTTTGTATTGATATACAGCTTGATTTACACAGCAAGGTTGCAATCCTCCTTTCATACCTCCATTTGACTTAGTGTATCATTACTTCACCACTAGTGCACCACATTTTTTCATTCCTTCCCTTGGAAATGCTCAATTAGTTTGATTCCAGGGGAAAGTTTGCCAGCAATAAACTCATCTATTCCATATCTGAATTAGAGCTTCATGATACTTTTCAGTTATGCACCGACTCTGTCCGTCTTCTCCACTCATTTTTCATTCCTGCTCCCTTTGTTTCACAAGTAACCAAAACAACATTACTGAGCAAACTCTATGGAGCTAAAAAAGGCTCTCAATTCATTGCATGGTGCTTTCAGTGACCCCTGCCAAATGCCAACCACAGATATCACATCAGCTGGAGGGACCAGAATCTGGTCTCTGCAGTAGATTTCATTGAGTGCTTAGCTTAGCTTTGACAAATGGTACTAATCTTTGTCCTGACACAGACTACTTTTTGCTTTTCTAACAGCATGTAGAAAACACCATGCAATTACATCAATGAATACAAAAGGTGCTGTGGAGATAGTTATGTTTCAAATTTTCTACATGATGATATATGTTATGAACATTAAAACCCCACTAATACATTTCTTCTTAAAACTATCTGATCCATTTCACCTCCGAGTGACAACCTGCAGTATTTCTAGGCAAAGATATGTATGATAGCAGTCAAAATCACGTTACACTGCACATCCTTTATCTTTTCATCTAAATGCCAAGTAATGTTCACTTAATGCTGAGACAATTGACAAAATGTGTAATATACACATCTTCCATTTATGTTCCCTGTTGAACATATTCATACAGTTTTTAATAGTGTCAAGATTCCTTTCTAGAAGAAAGACCAAGCCAAAGATCATCAAAGCAATTCATTAAATGAAATCTGTAACAGCAGCATTTTACATTACCTGTATATATTACCAGTATATCCTATATATCTATTTATCTTCCCTCTTATGGCCAGACAGTGAAATCGAATACAATCCACATAAGTAGTTTAGAAATGCCAAATATCAAAATCCACTCCTACAGGTAACTCAAGCAAGGAATTTCCCCTCAATAAAAACTCCATCATTTGAAATTTCATAAAGCAGCAAATTAGTGACTCACATCTAAAGCAAGCACAGATCAAGCAATTGTGTGTACATATTACACAGAGAGGATTTTAGGCATTAAGTAAACTATCATTAAAATGATTTGGAAAGTACACAAACCTTAGTGTTTCCTTATTCACAAATACGCATGCCATCTAATCTGCTGCAAATATTGGCATTAGATACAGTGAGAATCATAAATATAATGATGTATAATACCAGTCCTTTAACATTCTCAAAGCCATGTGATGTGGCTTTTTTAAGATTAAAACTTTCGTTTTTAAAAGGTCCAGCTTATGCAGTGTAATTGAATTTCCAATCCACTTCAATAATCCTGAAATGTTATATGCACAAACTGGCTTTAGGTACACAGATACATGTCCATATTTTGACATGTCTATGGCTGCACAATAATTTCCAAGCACGAATTCAGTGGAGCAATGAAGAGGTGAATACCAAACATGTTACTAGATCATGGTATTAGACTGTCAGCTTCTTTTTGGTTATAGAATACAGGGCTGACTACCCTGCACAGCCCTCACTAGGGTTTCTCAGTATTGCAGTGATATTTAAAAACAATTCAGAAATTGGACAGAAAGACCCCTGTACATGCGGCAGCACAGAATACAGAATATGGGACAAGATGTAAATGCTGAAGCATGGAACATGCTGGAAAATAAATTATGGCCATATTTCTGTGCTGCTCTGTGCCACAGAATTCCTCTCAGTTTTGGCCACAGTAAACAGGGCTGGGTGCCATTGGCACAGAGGAGTGTAACAGCAAGAAGTCGTGGTGGTACATGCATGTGAACCTGTACGTATGTAAACCGCTGAACCTTTGGGAGCATGGGAAACAGCATGGGCTGATGAAAATGTGAACACTTTCCCTTCCTTTTGCAGCATCACTAGTTGTAAGTGCAGTGCTGTTGGAAGGATGAGTCAGTCTTGGCACTCACAGGAACAGATACATACAGCAGTCAAACAGTCTTTTACTTTTCTTATTTTTTAAATAAATCAAGCAGATCTTAAAATTATGATTCGAACTACTGGAAAAGACCACAGAAAAGATTTTTCTTATATTAACCCCTCATACTGAAGAAAAAAAGCAGGAAAAAATTGACAAACTTTCTTCCAAGCATTGACACCATCCTATATTGCTCACCTTCACTTCAAATTGGTTTACAGAGTTACACATGTGCTTCTGCAAAAAAGCAAAGCACAGTGACCAGTACATTAAGAAAATTCCTATACTGCTCCATAAATATGCTGGACATTATCATCCAAGAATAGCACACTCTTGATAGCATGGTATTGTCTTCACTACATTTTAATTGGAAGCAGAACCTTAGCAAACAGATTATGTGTCAGTTCTTGTAATGCTATATACCATTCAGGTAAGCATCTCATGGTATGATATTTCATATAAAATATGCAAAGGCTTTTGCCTCCAACACATAGGTGGATATTCTTACCTTTGGTTCCATTGAAATGAAGCTGTGGGTACCTCTACTCGAGAGAACTGACCTTTTAATTGTTTTACTATGGTAAAAGTGGTAGTAATCCTTCAGTGTTCCAATCTGTAAGGGGAGAGATGAAAAAAAGAGAAGGAGATTTAATTTATGGAAAGCGGTTTTCTGTTTTTCATTTTTAAAGTCTATAAATTATGCAATTTCCTGCCATGCTGAAATGTTACTTGAACCCAGTGATCATCTTTCAAAAGAAGGACATATGATATGAAATGGATGGAGTGTCCTTGAGGCATTAACTGCATAACCAAAGATTATAATTGAGCTGCTTAGTCTGTCTGTATCTACCTTCTTAATGTTTAATTTATATGCAGTACTTAAAGTAATTCTGTATCAATCTATATCCAAACTGTCTTCAAACGGCAAGTATAAAAGTCATCAAATGACTATACAGCCATTAAAAAGCATTCCATTTAGTTTGCTTCAGTAGCTGTACTATAAAATGCACTAAATTTGGCTATTTATATAATTAACTTACAAAAAGCATGTTCACAGCATCAGACTATACAACAAGCATGGGCTCCTCTCTTGGCCAAAGGTGATCAAAGAAGTAGAATAAAGAAAGGTGAAAATGTTAACCTCTTAAGATAGAAACTAGTTTGAAGTACAAAATCAAATTAGGCAAAGTTGTACATTTCACAAAAGTACACTATTTTTTATGCATCCTGTCATCACACAGTAACAATACAGGTGTTAAGTGGAGACAGACTGCAAAATTTGAAAAAGAAATTTCCTCACTAGTCTCACCAACATAAAAGAAATTCTTAACGTGAAACTTTAGTTTCACAGACCTATAAACAAACATTCAGCATACATCACTCTGAAAGTAATGCCTCCTGTTTATTTCCATGGAAACTACAACAGATACGAGAACAATCGCACAAGAACGAATTCTCACATACAACGCAGTAGTTTTCAACATAGTCACCACCATTCTATGTGCTTTTACCAGCCATGAACAAGAGAACACATGATGCACTCATAAATATCTGCACTGGTGGAAATGACCACTGTTTCACAGCTATTACGACAACATCATTGCTATGAAAATGTTGCCCATTCAGACAAACTTCCACTGCGCTCACATCCACTGTGTGGTCCCCAGAGATGTTCAGCAAGCATTGATAAATGTCAGTGGGAGCCATTTTTCCTGCACGGAGGAATGACACATCTACATCTCCATACATCCATGTCCATGCTTCCATGTCAGGCATCATTTTGTCATACTGCCCCTCTACTGCCATCTGCCACATGGCAAAAAATATAACAGAATACTGGTGGAAAGGTTCAATTTCTACTGCCGTGCCACCAACATCCACTTCTGATAATGTGGGCCAAGATAATAAAATAGGAGGCATTACTTTAGGAGCAACCCTGTTATTGAGGGAGAACATTTCATCAAGTTGTGAAATTTCAGTAAATCTTGTAAGACGCGTAATAATTTAGACAAAGCTTCTTTAATGGTGAACAAAAAATGGACAACAGAGCTTACTGTTATTTCAAGTTAAAAGATGAAGCAATTTTGGCAAACTGTCTTGGTTTTACAAATGAACATCAAAAAAGATGGAGCAACAAAGATCCCATATTTTAAATTTGTATCTGTAAGAATACACATCCAGCAAATTTGGTTGCTTAACATTAAATGTTCAAGGAGAACCGGAAACAAGCCACTGAACTCCAAAAATACGCTTTTAGAGTGCTAGAAAACAAAAATCTTGAGAAAATCAAAGTAAAGCTAAGAAATACTGACAGATCTTTTTTGTTGTCACAAAGCACTTGTACATTTTATCTTGAAGATGTAAGTGGAACTGGGAATGAAAGGAAAATTTTTTACAAAAAGAAAAAAAAAATCCATCTACCGTACAAAGAGTCCATCTATTGGGAAAAATAACATCAGGGTCATACTCATCACTGTTCAGTTCATACAACAGTATCTCCCTTTCAGGAAGAATCTTTTTTTTTTTTTTTTTTTTTTTTTTTTTTTTTTTTTTTTTTTTAAAGTACAATATCAAAAACTTCAGTCAATACAAGTTGGTTTATCACAAATTAAATATGAATTGGTTTGACTAAGCCTAAGTTAAATATACTAGCACTGGAATACTAATCTCCATGCTGTCTTCTGTCTGAAAAGGCAATTCAAGCTTAAGTGGTGTCAATCTGTCTCATGGAAAAGCCTGGTCTCATATCTACATGGGCATAACTGTGAATAAAGCTGCTTAAAACATACATGTGGAAGCTTTCTCATGGACAGCTCAAAGAGCAGAAGCATCCCAGGACTTCTGAGGTCACCCACACATGGTCCGCTGTGGACTGAAGTCTGTTACCTGTGCCACAGCAAATAGAAGTTCTCTGTTCACAGACCAGCATATTCCTCTGGTGACATAAGGAGCCACACAGCCCAAGTTGCAGAAGGTAAAGGTAGTGATTGGAAGAATGAAGAACCATTCACTACAGAAGATAATCAGTTTCAAGACCATCTAAAGAAGCTGAATGCGCACAGGTCCATCTGAACTGATAAGATACATTTGAGTGTCCTGAGAGAACTCGTGAATGAAGTTGCTAAGCCACTATCCATCATTTTTGAGAAGTTGTGGCAGTCCAGTGAAGCCCTCACTGACTGGAAAAGGGGAAACAATCTCAGTTTTCACAAACACAAAAAAGAAGGCACCAGGGAACTACGGTCCAATTAGCCTCACCTCTACATCCAGCAGGATAGTAGATCCTCTTCAAAACAATGCTAAAGCATGAGGAAAATAGAGAGGTGATTGATGACAGCCAACATGGCTCCACTAAGGACAAATTGTGCCTCACAAATGTGGAGTTACAGTGTTGTCGGAAAAGGGAAGATCAACTGAGGTCAGCTGCCTGGACACAGTCTGTATGACATCCTTGTCTCTAAGTTGAGGAGACAAAGGTTTAACAGACGGTCTGTTTGGTGGATAAGAAATAGGCTGGATGGTTGCACTCAGGAAGTTGTAGCCAACAGTTTGACATCTAAGTGGAGACCAGAGACAAGCGGCATTTCTCAGGGGTCATTTCTGGGACCAGCACTCTGTAACATGAGAGCTGAATCAAGTACAATCTCCAGAAATTTCATAAAATCATCACAGAATCACAGAATGGCTTGAGTTGAAAAGGACCTAAGAGATCATCTAGTTTCGACCCCCCTGCTATCTGCAGAATTGCCAGCCACTAGAACCACTAGACCAGGCTGCCCAGAGCCACATCTAGTCTTGCCTTGAATACCTCCAGGGATGGGGCACCCACAACCTTCTTGGCAAACCTGTTCCAGTGTCTTATCACCACCTATTTGTCATGGATACCAAAGCTGGGTAGTGCAGTTGACATGTTGGAGGGATGTCATTCACAGGGACCTTGAGATGCTTCAGAGGTGGGCATATGGGAATCTCATGAAGTTCAATAACGCCGAGTAAAAGGTGCTGCACAAATACAGGCTGGGCGATGAGTGGATTTAGAGAATGACTTAGTGGTGCTGGTTGATAAGAAGCTCAACATGATCCAGAAATGTGTGCTTTCAGCCCAGAAAGCCAACCATATCCAGGGCTGAATCAAAAGAATTGTGATCAGCACATCACTCCACTCTCATGGAACCCCAGCTGGAGTAACTACTCTGGGGCCCGCAGTATAAGAAAGACACAGATCTGTTGGAGTGAGTGCGAAGGCCACAGGAATGATTAGAAGGCTGAAGCACCTCTCCTATGAAAACTGGCTGACACAGTTGGGTTTCTTTAGCCTGGAGAACAGAATATTCTAGGGAAGATCATAGCAGAATTGCAGTACATAAAGGAGGCCTACAAAAAAGCTGGAGCCTGCAAAACAAATCTCTTTTTTAGGAAATGTAGTGATGCAGCAAGGGATAGTGGCTTTAAACTAAAAGAGGATAGATTAAGCTTAGATATAAGGAAGAAATTCTCCACGGTGAGGGTGGAGATGGAATATGTTGTCCAGAGAACTTGTAGATGCCCCCAACACTGGAAGTGCACAAAGCCAGATGAATGAGTCTTTTAAGTAATTTGGTCTATCAGAAAAAGTCTCTGCTCAAGGCAGGAAGGCTGGAACTAGACAATACTTCAGGTCCCTTCAATCAAAACCATTCCATGATTTTGTGATTCTATGATTCTATTATACACAGTCTCAGACAGAACAAAAAGCGGCTTTGATGCTGATTTTAGTCCCAAGGAAAATAATGGACATTCCTGTACACAGTTATGCTGCTGCATAACTTGTGACTGCACTAACAAGGGTTTATTCTCAGTTTAACAGCCTGTAGGACATTGAACAACTCTTAGCATCAGGCCACATATCTGAATTATTATTATTTGTATCAGTTGCTGAAATTTGATGCCAGAGTTAGAACCAATATGGGTGACGAACTCTCACAAGTCAAAAGTAGTCTGATGAGCCAGTTCCTGAATGTTACTGGGACTCACTGACATAAGGCTGAGATACTAACTGCTGGGAAGTGATGCTCCACAAACAGTGAGGTACATATTCATTGTACCAGAATACTCTTGTAATGGGTACATATCTTTTCAGGACTTTGCTGTCACCACCATGAATTACTACTATGTGCACAGAATAGTATTTGTGCCTGTGCACAAGAATACGCATTATTGAAGAAATATACCTCAAGTGGGTAATTGTATTTTATGACTGCACAAAACTGCATAAACAGAAACTTTCTGCATTTTAAGGAAAATAACCTTTCATCTGCTTTCATGCTACACAGATCTCAACATCACTCGTTCTGTGTGCTTTGTTTTACACTTGCTTGGAGAGCTGGGTTTGTCTGGGTGGTTTTTTTTTTGATGATAAACTGTAGCTCGAGGATATCCACCACAGCAGAAAGATGTGCGGCCTTACTGCACTCCTACAACTTAGATATACTAGCCACTCAGAATAGACTGAAGGAATATACAGGCTCTACATTCCAACAAAAGGAGAAAAGTCTGTTGCTGTCTAATGCTCAATGGCTGCACTTCCTCGGACACCTTGTACTTAAGAGATAGAACTAAACCCACTGAATTAAGCTTCAAAATTATAATGCAGCATGACCAAGCATGACCAATTCTCATATAATAATAATTATTAATAATAACAGTAATAACAATAAGAAAGGCAATATAATAATGAGAGCTACAGCTTTACTTTACAACTGTCAATTAAATAAAGAGATCTCTAACCTTTTAAATGGAATTTAATTCATACTCACTAACTGCCAGTGCCTCCCACAGTAAGGTAACACCAGTGTTATTAAAAATTTTATTGCCCTCTTTCCCCTTAATGGGAATTTACTTAGACCTTCCAAATCCTTGGACTACTTGGAGAATGGTTTAACTATGGAAATATAGCACAATAAAACTTATCATTATGGATGTTCTTGTTAAATTGTTTTTTATAATTTAACTACCAGGTCTTACAGGCACTCTCAGAGGAAAAGAAATGTAAAGAAAGAAAGACCAGACTGCACAGCTAACCTCTTTAGAGACTGATGGCAATTTAGCTGTTATATTCTTGGGAAATCTTTGTAATCTCCTTTTTGAGCTGGGAGACATGATCTCTTTAAAACAAGACTGAGGAACATTCCTGATGAATTGCCAGGTGAAAAGCAAGGAGAATAGGTGACGGGGCAGGGGAGACCTACTCTCTTTATAAGTAATCTTTAACACTGAAAATTTTAAATGGATATCTACATAAATTTTAACAGTAGTGTGCTACATTTATTCAAGGATAAAATAATTCATGGAAATAACTGTCCTACAGTATCACAGTGGAATCCCAAAAAGCCAAAGCATCCACACACACACATCAGTTTAACATTTAGTAGGCCTTATTTTCTTTTCCTCAGCTGCAAAGATGGATATATTGGAACAAGGGCCAAGCTTTCTAGGCTTTGTCCTTGGATTGTATTTCTCCCATCTGCAATTTCATATTCCAAAGTGGTATTAAGAAAATTTAGGACATAATTGCTAAGTGAATTCATCTACATTCATATGTGAATGTCCTCATAAACTCTGTGAGGAAACAGAAACGCTAAAGTTGCCAGTTAAATGTACATTAAGTATCTATTTATGATCACCAAACTGACAGATATGATTAAGCTCTAAAACTACAACTGAAACTTCCATGCAGCAGAATATGAGCAGATGAGTTCTTCAAACTAATGGAAAGGAGCAGAAGAGATACTTTTCCAACAATTTCTTATTTAGTGAAATATATAACTGTTTTTTTTTTAGCGTTTTATGTGTCACAGAAGAAAGTGCAGAGGAAATGATGTTTCAGAGAAAAAATTAACACATTTCAGTCTGAGAAGGTTGAAACAATGTGTTGATATTACCTCTGATTTTTTCCTTGCATCACATACCAGTGAAGCCAACAGAGTATCAAAAAGCATTTTAATAGAACAAAACATTGACACGGATTACAATACTGTTTATGCTTCTTTGGTGCACATGGAAGGTGTGTAGCCACAGCTCTAAATTCTGTTTTCTCTTTGCTCATTTTTATCCACAGATTGAAACAGGTTTATTGCTACTGAAGGAAACTTCTTTTCATTCTTTTGTCTCTACACAGTTAAGAAGTACCACTTATTTCATAACCAGGGTTCTAATCACAATGTTCAGAGGGCAGTGCAAATGCTATTAGTTATTCATAGACCTACTCAAACTAAAACATTCATACCTGTAAAGGGCATGTTCACCCAAGGCCTGGAACCTTGTGCTCCAAGAGCTGCATACTGTACACTGTTTTTCATTTGTTTTCTCCTGTAAAATACTGCACTACAGCAACCACACTTTACTAACCTTCTTCTCTCTTGCCCAGAGTACCCCTGCTGAGACAGCACTGACAAATCTCTGCCAAGCTGAGGCTGGAAGAAAAATTATCAAAAGGGTGTCTCAAAGCTGCTCTCTCCTCTGGCCTGCAGACTGAGATGGGGGCTTTTATCTCAAAATTATAACCTCTAATTTTTTTATTATTATTATTTTTTTTTTTTTTTGGTCATCAGAATAGTGAATTTAACATTATATGTGATATAGAAGAAACAATGGCAAGGTTTGCCCACATATGCTACACCACAGTGAGGTGGACAACTGGCTCCCTTTCAATTCAGAACAATATAGGGCAATACAGAGCAATATATGCAATATTTTGGAGAGAAACACGGGCTATCAGGAACTAACTCAACCTAGAAGCTAAAATTCTAACCTGTAAGGTCTCTGTCCAAATATTTATGCTGTTAGATAGTTTCCATACAGGAGATATGCCCATACAGGAGATAGTGAAGGAGTAATACCCTTCACTATCCCGCATGAGTTGAAACATCTTAAACACTAGCAAAAAGCAAGCAAAAGCCACCAACAGTGCTGAAAACTATGGTCTTAACTTGAGCTGTAGAAGCAAGATAATACTACTCTGAGGACAAGTACGAAGGGCAAAAATAATAATACTGAGTTTCTGCATAAGAGATAATCCGCACATTACACGAATCTACTGGATGGGAGAAAATAAAGGGCATTTGCAGTGATTCCAAACTTTATGAACAAGAAGAGTTTCAAGTAGTATAAGAAGCAAGGTGATGTTGGTATGAACACACAGTATCACCTCAGACTTCACTCAGACTACGCCAAAAGCCTAGCTATGCTCCAGCTCTGTATACGGTTGAGGTAGGAATAACCTGGGAAAGTCACTTCAAAAGTAATGCCTCCTATTTATATATTTGGAAATTGTGACAAATACAGAGAGCACAATGACACAGTTTAATAAAGCAAATTGTCAGCTATAAAACACAAGTTTTCAAAACACTCTATTTTTTAACATAGCCATCACTGTGAGCTGTGCATTTTCACCAGCCACGAACAAGAGCCTGCACACCATGCTCATAAAAGTCTGCACCAGTGAAAGGGAACCACTGTCACTGTCGCCACAGCTGAAATATACCATCTACCACCTCACTGGGCTCACATCTGCTGTTTGGTCTCCATCAACATTCAGTGAGTGTTGATGAATGGCAATGGGCGCCATTTTTTCCCCACGGAGGAATTCAGTGATGCACCTCTATCTACTTCATATGCACTTCCATGGTAGACACCATTTTGTCAGACTGTCCCTCTGCTGCCATCTGCTCCAGAGTAACAACATGTAACGGAATACTGTCAGGAAAGTTCAACCTGTACCGCTATCCCACCAACACCCATGCCTGACACTGTGAGACAACATAAAATAGGAGGCATTACTTCTGGAGCAGCCCTCCTCACTTGCCATTTTGTATCTGCACTCCTCCCATGTTCCCTTTTGTATTTTCCCTTTTTATGGCTGCAAAGGGAACTGCTACAAAGTGAACTGCAAATTCATTTTGCCATTTCAGAGCAATGCCACCCATCTCAAGCTGGACTTGACCTGATGTTTACCCCTCCTGTGCTACTCCTGCCTTCTGGAAACATTTTTCAGGTCTCCAAGATGGAAGTTCAGATACAATGAAACACTAACCAACATCAATTCCATGAAAAAAAAAAAAGCTACACAGTAATCAACAGCGCTTGCTTGGTTTCGTAAGATCTTCTTCCTGGAAGACAGAGAAGTTCAGCAAGAAAAATGAAAATCCCTCCTGAACCATCAGCATATGATCAACAAACAAAACTCAACACGGGCAAATAAACTAAACCACATTACCGTTATAACAGAAACATCATGTTTTCCATATAAATAAATCAAGTTGTATCTTTCCATATGCTAGGAATGTACTAGGACTTTACCCTCTCCTTCTGTTCGAATTAGGAGAAAAATGCACAACTTCACTGAATTAACAGATGCCATTCTTGACTTCTGTGTTTCTCCTTTGTGTTTCTGCTACTCTTACTTGTCTGGGCATTTGTGAACTAGAAAAGTACAGTTGAATTTCTAAACAGTCAATATCAAAAATGAATACCAAAGCCACCAAAATAAAGTAGCTCTGAATTATGCTCTTTTAGTTAAGAATGCTACTGCCCTTCCTTACATTCTGTTGCCACACTAAAACTTCCACTGGAAGAAGCAAAATAAAGCAATATGCATGCTACTCCAAAAGTAATGTCTACTGTTTTGGCTTGAGACACCAAAAGGTGGATGTGGGTGGAATGGCAGTAGGTGTTGAATCTTTTCATTATATTTCATTATATATTGTTGCTGTGTGACAGATGGCAGCAGAGGAGCAGTCTGACAGAATGGCATCTGACATGAAAGAGCATATGGAGCAAAGGTGTGTCACTGAATTCCCCCATGCAGAAAAAATGGAAGCCACTGGCATTCATCAACACTTTCTGAACATTTGTGAAGACCAAACACTGGATGTGTGCATAGTGAGGTGGTGGATGGTGAGTATCAGTAGTTGTAGCAGTGACAGTGGGAAATCTTTGCTGATGCAGATTTTTATGAGCGTGGCAGGCAGGCTCAAGTTCTTTGCTGATGAAAATGGACAGCTAACTGTGGTGACAGTGTTGAAAACCAGTACTCTGTAGTTCTGAATTCACTCTATCAATTAGTGTCACTGTACTCTATGAATCTGTTGTTGTTTCCATGGAAATAAACAGAAGGCATTACTTTTGGAGCAACCCACCTATTTTAACTTTTCAGGTGATTTGATTAGTAGGATAAAAAAATAAAGTAATGATAATTAAAAAAAAAACGCAGTTCTATTTTAATTCCTGATATCATTCTAAACCTGTATCAAAGCTGAGTTTTTTTCTAAGTCTTTTTGAAAATTTTAATACCAGTTTGAGTCCTGATGTACATGTTAGAAAGCTTTAACGTTCTCAGGGAGAAAAAAAAAAAAAAAAGACTGTAGCCAAACATATTCCAATGTGGATTACTGCTACAAAAATACTCATTTTTTAATAGGTTTTCTTTTCAAAGCTTTCTGTTGGGTTCTAGAACATAGCCTAAATGTATTTAAAGTATTAATTCTAAGCCATAATTAAATTGTAGCTCAAATTACAATTTAAATTTAAATGTATGTATGTCACTCCAGAAGTACTGCTGCCTTTTTAGTTCTACAGAAACTACAAGATCCACCTCCAACATCATGGGCCAACATAACAAAGCAGCAGACATTATTTTTCTAGTTGCTCCCACAGAATTCTAAATTAGTTGTCGTACTCTAAACTGTTTTTTACAATTCCAACATTCCACTTCTGTAAATAGAGAAACGTTCAACTCTAAATATATTTAGAAATGTACTTAGCAGTGCCAAGCACAATAATTTTCCTTTGCAATTAGTAATTGATTAATAACTTCTCTGAATTTTGGGTACACTGCACAAAACCCCATAAATCATACTTTCTGCATACAGGTTACTTTGTACAGCTGTATGATAAAGTAAATAATGCCAAAAGAAATTTAGCTTTGGGGGATTTCAATACTTCAATTATCTCTTGATAACTTTATTTAGCTTATTCCTGAGGGAAACAGAAAAGTAAAAAAAAAAACTTTAAAGAAAAAAAGCAATAGAAAATGTTTTGCTTCATCAAAAAATAAATATTTTGACTTGCAACACAACCAAGTTTTAGTACAGCTATCTTTGCAAGAATAGGAGAGTATCAAGGTATAGGAAGGTCGCTGGTCTTGGGAATTAATATGAACACATAAAATAACTTCTGATATTAAAAAGATAAAAATCAGAACAGTATCAATAGCTTTATTCTAATACACACTCAATCACACTAAGAATTACTGATTTAATCTACCCTGCTAAACAGGATGAAAAATCCTTCCAAAGAGGATTGTGGCAGCTTTTTTGGATTATACATTCATTCAAATCCTGTAGATTTTAGAACGAAGACCTTCCTGTCTTACCAATGGAGTTATGAAAGGAGAGAGTGGTTAGCTGATTTTCTTTAAAATAAAACTCCTTACACATTTGATCACATTTAATTATAAACAATGCTACTACTCTACCACTAAAAACAGAAAACTGTGCACCCTCTGATCCTTGCTGCACAATACCTCCTCCTCAGAGACAAGGACACAAACATGTGCCCTTAGTGTTAAGCAAAGAAAGAATAAGATGCAGCAGCTGGTAGATATCAGGACTCTACACTGACTATTCAACTCCAAATCAGCAGAATTTTCACCACAGTAGTTGCAATGTCAGTAAAGGTTAAATGTATCTCCTGTCTAGGACTGACCAGAAGGTTTTGACTAGAAGAATAATGTTCAAATAAGTAGCTAAAAATTTATGAACGCAGAGCTCTGTTTTTGCTTTTTGTTTTGTGAGAGTGGGATTGAATTGCATGTTTGGTCTTACAAGGGAGGCGTTAGTCTGAAGTAGCTGGTGAGAGATGGGGAAGGAAGCCATTTCCACATCTGTCATGAAATTTTACAATCCAAGTACAACTATGGGCTTTTAAAAATTGCAATCCCAGTGCCTCTGAGAGCTCTAAGGAGGCATCACAGCAACTGGCAAGTTCACGTCCCTATCAAATAAAGCAAAACAAGGTTGCTCAGCAACCTGTGATCATTGGTTTTCAGTTCCAGGGCAACATTAAGCATTTCATGAAAATTCTCAAAAGGAAATCAATTACTGACTCCTTTCCCATTAATCTTTTCTATTGTTTCTTTACAAAACACAAAGCAGTGCAATGTAAACTGATAGTTCATGCCCTTTTGTAAAGCCCAATGAGTCACTGCCTCATTTCTGTAAGTTAAAATGAGTGCAAGAAGCAGTGTATATATTTTCTTCTGTAAGAACAAGTTTAACCTTTCCAGCATTTAAAGAGACTACACCACAGCTATAAACCCTCATCCATTATAAGTTCAAACTATGACAAATGTTGTTTGTATTTGCAAAGCTGTTAGGCGATATGGTAATGTTTGTTTCACTAAACAGCCCCCATGAGCATATATGAATAGGAAACAAATACCTTTAGCATTCTGAGAGGTCCACTGTGTTCTGAATTTTTTTCTCCTTTACTAACTCAGTACTCTGTAACATAAAATAACTAAATGATATATACTGCATTGCCTGAAACAGGCTTTGCCGTTATTTTATTGACTTCCAATTCTACTTCATGTTGTTTTACTGAACAAACATAAAAATGACAATGAGAGAAAGAAGACAGATACTCATGCCACACCGTGAATGTTTATTTAAATAGCAAACTGAACTCTATCTTATTAGCTACTCTGAACTGTATTACTGGTTTCCTCTAATCTATACTCTCTGATATGCAATTACAACAGAATAACGTAGTTTGACAAAGTTCTGACACCACTACTCCAGACATGAAATGAAAAGTATAGTTAATAAATAGGTGGGTTTTTTTTTCCTAACAAAATACCACAGCAAGAGAAGTTTCACAGCAAAGAATGTTCATATTCCTTTTAAATCCTGATCATAAAATATTTAATAACCATTGTCCTTGTCCTGAAACTTGTAAACACCTGACCAGTCCTGGTAGGATCAAGTGCCTTCTCATTTACAAAACTGTAAATCAGAAATAACTCTGTTGAAGCTAATGGAATTTAAGAGGCATAAATCAAGGGAAATCAAATCCAATGGGAATACTTTTATGTGTAAAAGATTTAAAAACTGGGCACCATGTTAGATGCTCTCTTATATCTCTATCCAGTTGTTTAAACATCAGTATAAAACTCTTAAGCACATTAATAGCAAGAGAGTTTATAACATTCAAAATGACTAATGCATTGACCTACAGTAGTCTTACTGTTTCCAGTGAACATTTATATTGCCAGCAATAAACCTTTTCACACTGTACTTTGTCTTACAAATCTGAATTCAGGTCTCACTGGTCCTAGTAAGTACAATGTTTTCATTTAACTGACTTTCTCATGAGACTCGATTTAAGTAATTTCCTCCTCTATCACCAATATAATTTACAGAAGAGTAATAAAGAAGTGACTCACGGGAATACCTAGGACTGAGTCGAGTTCATCTATGTGGTATGTGTAGGCACTAAATCCAATGCTCTTTTACAGCAAACCTACAGCATACTTCTTCAACTTTGTACTGTAACAAAGTCTGATGACCTACCACTCTGTACAGCAGGCTTAACCAAACACAGATAAACACACAATCTGTACAGAACCAGGCACAAGACTGATACATTCACCAATCTTTTTTCATCAGTGCTGGTGCTATACAAAATTTATACTGTTTTGTATAAGAATGAGTTGCCAGTAACTGTCAATAATATAAGCAAACTCCACATTCACGTGTAACCTCATTGATTTTGATAAGACATCTTGAACAACAATTATTCATATGAGTGACATTTTCTGAAGGGGATTTTTTTCATTTCTGAGGTTTAATAATTCAGAAAAATTTCTCTTTGACAAGATCTACAAGCACATGTAAAGAAAAAGCAAATAACAAATCAAAAACAATCACCAAAATCAATGTGTCACGTAGCATTCAAAATGTGTATGAAATAAAACATCATCACAACTAGTTTAGTGAGGGTTTCTAAAAAAAAAAAAAAAAGATTACTTCTGTTAACTCTGTCCATAGTCAGGTATGATTCTACTGAGAGTGGCAATCTCCATCCAATCACAACAGAAAAAACACAGTGCATTAATTTAGAAATATACAGGTCTCTCCTGCTCTATGTTCTATGCTCTATGTTCTATGCTCTATGTAAGCTTCCATGTTGGGTGAAAAAGCTATTAATGTTAAGTTCAGCTTTGACTGGAATACGTGGAATCTTCCACTGTGTTTACTGGGAGCTGCAATAAGCGCTTAATTAACAAACTCAACTGTCTTGAATCCAGACATCAATGAGGAATAAGGTTTAAATGTTAGGTTAAGTTATCATCCTAGTGCCTAAGCTCCCATACCAGCTTTAAACTAAAGTTCAGATAAAAGTCAAGTAGAACTGAGAGCCAACTGTACCTCATGATGAAGTATCTAAATTTGTGAAAATCAATGACAAGCTTCAGGTCAAAGCTTTCATATAACATTCATTTTGCACATTCAAGCATTAATCCTTGGTGGCTTTCCTGTTTGGAGAGCAGAATCAGAATATCCAAGGGCTGGGTGAAGGCTCAGCTACATTTCTCAGTGAAAGGAAAAACATCCCCATTGCACATCTGTCATATTGGTGCCAAATTCCCTGAAACAGGGAAAAGTTCATCAGCTAGAATGGTAGTAATGAATTAGATAAAGCTATGTATTCTCTTTTTTATAAATACATTTATGTTTCCATTTTGAAATGTTGGTTTCTGTGCCACACCAGTCCTATAAGGTCAGAAACATTAAGAAATCAACACAAATTTAATTCCATTATAATAACCATTAGAACTGCTCACTGTGTAGTTAAATGTGTCAGACTAATATTCCCAGTTCCCAGACATCATTCGGATTTCACAAGATGGAAATGGTATTTCTGCCTAACAGAGCTTCCAAAAGAGCAGCCTGTTGCAATGGTATAACCATTTATTGATAAGATGTGTATAGTTGCCTCTGCCAGAGTTCACTGTCTCATGTCTTCAAGAAGACATGAGACAGTTAACTCTTTTAGAAAACAAGTCTCAGCAACCCTGCTTTCTTTCAATTATCATTTTTTCCCAGGCGATGGTTTTGTGACTTTTCCGCTGGGCACCAGCACCACATACTGGCCTAAGAACTATCAGGAGGGGTCTGTCAATGATGAAGGATATTTAAACTCCCCTAGTTGAAGGTCTGCTTGCTCAGAGAGGCAGAAAGGCGGAGTGGCAGTAATGCTAAGATGGGTGTGTGACAGAGAATCAAGGAATTCACATGAATTCTGTCATTCCGTCTCTGCAAATTACTTGTATTTCAAATAAAAGCAGTGAACAAAATTATCCTAACATTGTGCTTTATGGCCAAAGGAGGTGAAAAATTTGGCTGAGAATGTAGTAAAATGGAATATCTCAAGAAGAAAACAGTGTCAAATTTAATACTGCAGTGCTAGCTGGGGCTGGAGCTGAGTGGCAGTGACAGGATAACTATCAGACACTGATACAATGAAAGGACTTGCAAGTACATTTCTAATATTCATGCTAAAAGGCAGTTGAGACCTTTACACATTGCAATAAAATCCCTTGCTGAGCTAAATTTCAGACACTATCAGAGGTCCATTGAGAGAAGTGTTTTCCTTCAACAGCAGAAAAATCTAATCTGAGCTGTAATACCAGGTATCTGTGCTGGCTCCTCTCTACTCCCCACTGGCAAAACTACTGCTCTGTGCACAGGATGGTGGTTGGCTGGCTGAGAGAACACAGAGCTCATTCCATAGCCCGTTCCTGCAGGGAAACTCAGTTACTCACTCCCAAGAGAGGCAGGAGAACTTCTGTACCTTAAAACCCTGCCACTGCTATTCATTCACACGTGGCTCACTGGATGGAGTCCACTATACTCACAGAACATCAAAGATTTCTCAAAGTTTAGCATCAGATTGATTTACTTACTTTGGTTCAGATGAGATGAGCTACTTGGGGCATGGCACTCCAAATATCTTACAATTCAGAGTTCGGAAGGATTAAAGATGATACAGCAGTAATTAGAAATAACTGAAAACTATAACAGCAGTGGCATGAAATTTCTCCCTTAAAAATCGTTTTTACATTTCAGGGCAACTGAATGACCAATTAAAGTCAATTCTGAATAGCAATCTGAAGCACTTGGGACTTGCAAGTCACTAAGAAGTGAATGAGAAGGAATGGTAACAGAAGAATTAATGGACATTTGGATTAAAATTTATCCTTTCAAAAAGAGTCTGACAAAGGCAAATTCTGCCATACAAACAATTAACATTCTTTGAACAGGTCAAGTGTGCTGATAAGATGGCCGGAGAATTCTCTCTGGACTTCCAAAAGGCATTGACAAAATTTTTCACAAAAAGTTTTTTGGAAATTAAGTGCCATAATGTCCCTGCAAAACTAAACAATTGGTTAGAGTATTGAAAATATATGTTAGGAGTAATTCATTCTTTATTAAAAAAATTAACTTTGTACAGTGGAAGCAGTTCCTGCTAGAGTTCCTCTGGGGTCTGTGCAAGAACATTTTCTAGTCTATTTCATGAAAAATGACAGGGAAAAGGAAGTGAGCAATGAGATGTAGATGTCAGCTATTGTCAACAATCACAGAAAGACTATAGCTGCTTCACATGAGTTGCAGAAGGATCCTGTAAATTTCAGTGACAGCAACAGACAGCAAATTAAATCCAGTGTGTACACATGTAGATTTATCTGATGTATACATCTAAAATCACATTAATACGTAGTATTCTGAGCTACCCAGTACCATCAAAGATTCTGACACTTTGAGTAGTGTCTGCAGTTCTGGTCCTTTCTATTCAAAGATGTCTGATGGCAGAGTTACCAAAGTTTCCAAGTGGGAGATAAGGGATACTAAACACCTTATATGTGGGGAATAAGTAAGATTCCTCATTGTAGAGAAGGGATAATTAAGGGAGAAATGTCAGAAATCCAAAAAACTATGTACAGCTTAAGAAGAGTGAACAGAGATCAACTTTCACTGCCTCTTTTAATAGCCATCAAACAAAGCTAACAGGAGTCAGGTCCAAAGCGAGCAGAAAAGAAGTGGTTCTTCAAACAGTGAAAGAGCAAATAAAATACTTCATAAATAATATTATGGATGCTGACAGTTTACTTTTATTTCAGAAACTGGACAAGCATCTGGATAAAAAGAAAAAATCAAGGATTTCTAAGTACACAGAAATCACATCCACATTAGGTTCCTGAGCTGAAAACAATCAAGGGACTATGATTAGGTGCTTTATTCCTCCTCTCCCACAAACATTAATTTAACACTATTGCCATAGACAATCAGGCTAGATGGGTCTTCTGACTGACCCAAAATGGCCTTGTGTCCCTACAAGTCTTCGAATAAAGGCTGTTTACATGAACAAAAATGTTATACAAAATACTTTCCTATGTCCTAGATGTCATACTATTGGCTTCAAAGGTGTAGCAACACGGTGTGCATTTTCTTTGCTGTGTGTTTTCAAGACATCAGGTTACTGTGTTAACATGCTTTATAAAGAACAAAATCTGTAAAAGTAAAAATTTATTCTCCTGGTTTATCCAGAGGGAAGGCTATATGCTACTGTTGATAAAGCTAAATGTTTTTTTAAAAAAGAACATTCTCCAGTTGTAAGCTTGAATTTCAACCATACAGCACTAGTCAGTAACATATTCACTGCCTACTAAGCACTCACTCTTGTATAAAGCTTGGCGTTTCTATTTCAGGTAGAACAAAACAGAGTACCAGAACGTATCAAAAGTTCTAAACATGACTTGAAACATCTCTGTAACTTCAGTTTGGACCTGGAAGCCTTGAAATAAAAACACCTGAGGCCTATTCCAAACTGACACAAAAACATCTCTGAAAAAGAAAGAGAAGAGAGAAAAGCCTTAACTTGATGAAAAACAGCCTTTTGCTGATGGAAATTCCTCACTTGCTCATAAACATATGCTATCACCCAGGGAGCAGAATCCTCCTAAGTGGAAGGGTCTGCATGGACAATTCTTTCTTTCCTGACTGGTTTGGTCCTGCATAATCCATGATTGCGCCTGGCTAATGTGCATTTTACAATCTTATCTCCATCTTGCACCATCATGTAATCTGCAAGAATTTCCACAACCTATTCTGGCGAGATTTCATGGCGTAGCTCTGATACCCTTCTACTCTTGCCGTATCTGCTTACAGTTTCATTCTAAAGAGTTTTTCACTGAGCAAATACCAATCAAACTGGGTCTAACATGTTGCCAAATAATCATTTACTGGCGTAAGCCATACAACTCTGGAAAGTAGGTTTCTATTTACCATACATTTTCCTGTGTCTGGCAGGTGACAAGGAACACCACAGCTTCTCAGTAAGGGTCAGAAGATTTATTCAGCTCCACGGCTGACATATGTATCTCTATACTTTAGAATTCATCATTTGGAAAGGAAGACAGACTGGTTAAATACAGAACCAGAGAACACAGCTGCAAAACATGCAAATGCAATGCTGGCATTATCTTGTCTGACAAAGTTATGAGAATTATTTATGACCCTGTACAAAGCAGTGGGGAGGCTGTGAACAAACTGGCCACCTTTTCTGGTCAAGGCAAACACATTTCAATTAAAATACTTTTAATAGGCTGGCCATGGGAACTGGAAACCAATCTTCTAAAAGGAAATCAGAAGCTAGTAGCAAAAACAAAGGCTGGTTCCCCCTGCCAATGTGCTCAAGAAACAGACAAAGTACTTAACTACTTAAGCACGTGAACACACAGAAGTATATTGGCCATGTCTTAGAAAAAGAATGACAGAAATAGAAGAAAGGAGGAAGGGATGAAGGGACAAAGGGACAAAGCTTTCTAGACTGAGGACAAGTAACATAACCATTTAGAAAACTTACTAGTTCTAGACTTGTTTAAAAACCATGGGGGAAAAAAAAATCTATGGATCTTTTAAGGTTTATAATAGGAATGATTGATGGTACAGTTCCATCCAATATTCCTTCTATTTTCATAATAATGTTGAGTTTTGCAAAAGGCAAACTGTGGCTATCTTCAAGGACTACTTGATTAACAAAGTCAACATACAGAAAAGAAGTGGGTTACACAAAACTCAGTGCTGTCCCTCAGACTCCTGAAGGAATCCTTATGCTTTACTCCTCTGCAAAGTTGTAGCAATTCCTTTCTCAGAAAGATGCAGTTCACTTAAAAAGACAAGACTCAGAAAGACCAAGCAGCAAGACTAATCAGTGAAACCATGACCTATGTGAAACAAACGTAAGAACTGGGCTTGGATGAAAAAAAAAGACAAAAATAGGTGGCAGAAAAAATTGAACACTGTGACTTTTCTGATATGCTTCCCTTTACATTTGAGACAGGCTTTGAGCTCAAGGAAGACAACTGTAGCTTAGACTTCAGAGAAGTGAAGAGTATAATGAGCTACTATAAGCAGCTGTGCCCTGGCACTATGGAACTTCTTCATTGGAGACATTTGAAAACTGGCTAAGTATCTGCCACAAAAGACACAGACATAGCTGGCTCTCCTGGAGGACAAGGAAATGGACAAGCTGATCTCTAGAGATCTCCCTCAGGAGCCCTTCATTTCTACAGCTGTCAGCCATTAAGTACCAGATGTATGATATACTGCTCATTTTCATTAAATATTTTACAGATTTCTTCCTCCATTTTCATCTAGCCTGGTCCGCTTACTTATACATTTTGTTGGAAAGGAGTTCCCACAAACATTGCCATCTGAAAATTGGGTTTGCAACTAATTGTTATTCTCAAAAGTATAATTTAGTGTGTGTTTGCCTAGGGGCTTTAAATAAAAAATCATCACATAATTTGTAGCCTGACTACTATGCTGTAAAACCAGATTCTCATCTTCTCTCATTTTACAACAGCATATGAAGGCTATTAGATTGCCTCCATAACCAGAACCCATTTAGCACATCTTATTCTTCATCCAGCTCTTAATGAAAGCTCACATTTAGCAGTAGGATGCTCTGCTCTCTCTCCCTTCTCTTTCTCATTTTTAACTGCACTGACAAGAGAACAACTGCTAAGTATGAAGTAATTAGACATGGCATACCCTTTGTATTCTCCAGTACATACTGGCATTATGTTTTTGTGTCATGTGAGCATACTGTCTTTGTGCTTATATTTTCCAAACATTTGTCTAACTGGTGGTTATTCTCTATGAGTCCCTAGATTTACTTTTTGTTGCCGCAAGTAGGAGAGAATTAAATTTTCTCTGCTGTATCTCTGCAACCCCACTCTATATGCATGTGTATATAGTCTGGAGTACACCCACCTCTGTTGTTTTTTTTTAATACACTAGGTCCTGGCACTTGTAACAATGGTTCTAAAGACTTCATTGAACTTATTGCAGCTGTTAACTTGTGTTAAGAGTGCGTTCTGTTTCAATGTCATGACTACAGAGGCTTTTCTCTTAAGTGTCTAGATTACTACTGCTCAGTAGCTGCAATTCTTTGCACATAGAAGCCTATCACAGTCTTTTGAGTCATCTATGTGATATGGTGGAAATCATGGTAGAAAATTCTAACCCTTGCTGAACAGAATAACCTTATTTTAGGTTCTACATCTTAGCATAAGATTGTTTTCACTCTGCTGAATACATTCCTAGTCTAACAAGTTCTGCTATTTATTCGCAAAATTTCCTTTTGCTTCACATCAGGAACAGATTTGGAAAAATGGAAAATAGCCTATTCTTGCTGATCAATTGATCTTCTTACATAATATCTTCTCTCTGCCACCACTGGAACTTCAAGTTTGTACAGAGCTAATATTTATTAGCAATTTGTTTGATTTGCTGTCATTCAGTTTGGAAACTCCCAACAAAAAATACCATTCAGCAAATCACATTTGCATTATCTAAAAAATAAAACTGTGTTATCTAACAGTGGCTTCTGGGCCATCCCTCAACACAGCATGCTCAGGAATCTTTTTCTGTAAATGTATTCCTCTCAGGCAGGGAAATGGAAGAAAAGGGTAGTCTGTCACCTGTAAGAAGGGAGTAGGCCACTCTAACCTGGAAAGATCAGAAAAGAAAGATTACAGAAGGGGAAAGGTATGCTTTGGAAAAGTGCTGTCTCATCCTCATCCACTGCCTAGATTTAAGGAAGAAAAAGAAATAGAAGGAGATGTATTCCTATAGTAATTAACACAGCATTTCACTCCCTTTTTGGAGGCACAGATGAGTTATCATGACCTCTTCCATTCTTCTATCTCCTTCAGGCTACCAGATCTTTGTTTCTCATTCTCTATTGCACCTTTAAGAGAATTAAAGAAACAACAATTTATAGAAAAGCACAAATCCAGAAAACATCAGTTATTTTGAAGCCCACATGTTTCAAATGACAAGAGACCCACATGCCCAGTCTCCTGCAGATCCTCTTCTTTTATCTATATAAATAAAGTAGTCAAGAGAAAAACATGATGTCAATAGTTCAAGAGCACAAAAGCCTTCAGCATCATAGCAAAGAGTAGCAATCCCAGCTTCTCAGATGCTTTGGAAGACAACCACAAGCTGATGCTCTTTTCCTCAGGCTATCAATAATATCTTAGCACACAAACAAATTTAAATCCAGTGAGAAGCTCTGTTTATAAAAAATGAGGAAAACCAAGGGAAGTGAGATGAAAGATAAGTATACCTTAATTTTCATAGCTGTATCAAAAGAAAGCTTCTTTCTTTCACTGTATAGTAACAAATCTCCATGCTACCCTCACAGTCATAATATTTATGCCAATTCTACAAAATGCTACATATACTGTATGCTTTAATATATATAACACTCAGCAGCTACCAACAGTGGAAGAAGAAACTTTCTCAAATGGCAGAGACTGACGCTTTGCTCCAAAACAAACGTCTGCTCAGTACAGCCACTGCAAGACAGAAGTGTAAAATATGTCAGTAAGCAACTGCTAGGGGACAGGGTGTATCCCAAATTGCTCCATCCAGCATGTAACTTACAACTCCTTGGCTGCTTTGCATTACACTACCTTATCACAGTCCCAGAGGGACTGCCAGCCCAGCCTGCTTTCTTGAAAGACTAATGCAAAGGGAGCAGTGACTTTTTTTTACATAAGACAAGGATTTGTTCGCTGGAAAAACTACAAATCACACCACAAGGGTAGATCAGAAATGTCTGCAACAGGCAGTAAAAGGAAAAAAAAAAAAAAAGCAAAACAAATACCTTATCTACGCATGTAAATCACGATGTTACATGCCTGTGCTATTCTAAAGCTGAGCGAGACACAGGAGGCCTTTGGATCAACCGTTCTGTAGTTTATACTGATGCTTCACTGTATCTGCCTTATTGACCTTAATGCAGTTGTAGTTGTCACAGGAATGATAATAACAGTAAGCAAGTCTGAAGTCTGAAGTCACAGGATGGATCTGACAGGAAGGCCTACTGATATGAATATCAGCTCAAGGAGGAGCTGATGGTGGCACTAACTATAACAATTAAAATCACTGTCTTCCAGGAAAGGTATCCTGGCCACTCTTCTCAGTGGTCACTTCAGCAAGTGGTTTTACTGCATGTTTTCCTGATATTTAACCTGCATCCAGTGGAAGTGGGAACAGAGTTCCAAAAGAAGCCAAGTATCAGTTAATACAGTAAGTGTACATTGCTGCTCTGTGGCTTTTCAAAACATAAATGAAAAAAGTTAACTTACTAGTTTACTAGAGCCTTACAAGTTTCACTGTAGGAATTCAGGTATCTTGGAGAAGCTATACCTACTGCCAATTTCACACTGGTAGTACTAAGGAAAATGCAGAATAAATGAGCAGTTCAGTGAGCAATTTGCAGGAAAATAAGAACCAGAACAGGCAGCCTGGAAAACTACAGTCTTCCAGGAGTTAATGGAAAACCCCTTCTCCATAAGCAAAGAAGGTGAAGCTTCAAATTTCTTTCACAAGAAATGCAGACCACAAGAAAAGTTTGAAAGCAAGGGATGTACAGAAGCTGTGAGCTACAGTTCTCCACTGCTTACCAGCAGATCTCAAGGCTTTTTCTAATATACTTCTCGTCCATCAGTTTCTGAGTGACTTGCCCAATCATTCAAACAGACTTCATAGTTTTTCTGTCATCACTAAGGCAGTGAAAATGACCTTAGGAGGTGTTTCAAGACTCACTCAACTGGATACTCTCCAAATCACATAAGCACCAAAAAAAGGAGCCATAAATTATGTTTCTTACCAACAGAATGCACCAAGTAGCAAGAGGGAGATGTTGTCTAATGCTTATGACTTCTGGGTCTACAATCTGGTTCACACTGACCAACTTAAGGCAACTTTCCATGTTAAATCTCAACAAAACACAGCGCAAATGTTGCATCCTTTTAACTGTGTTACTGCTAATCTACCCTAAACTCTCTCTCTCCCATAGCATCTCACATCTGCAATCACCCAAAATTCAGAGGGTAGCTGGGAAAAATAACACTTCCAAAAACATTCTTCTGCTTTCCACTACTCCCTTCAGCTTTAATCATGCAATTAAGCATTGTCAGAATGTTCCCGGTTTGCAGCTGTCTCTGCTCAACTCTCATTTCTGTATGCAATTTCACTACCTCTTCTTTGGGTTCTTTCTACTAATCCAGTTTTTTGGACCAGCCTGATTTAGATCTTGGACTTAGCTTTTTGAACTTCTTTTCTTCAAGGTGAGCTCTCAAAGTTAATTAAACCAGAAATATTTTTACTGCATATTACACTTGTTTTTTCATCCATTTCAGATTATTTATGGATGTGTATTTTTATGAGACTCATAGTTAACTTCTTCAAGCAAAATTAAACAGCTTGCTGACACATTCAGCTTTAATCACAATGTTCCAGTTTATCTAAAAGGGATGTTATCTTCAAAACCAAAGTTTAATTGCCTGGCCTGAACTGCCACAGTATACAGACAAGGACCATGGGAAGTCCTGTCTCTTATATAGAACCATGCTCACTGTTTGTCTCTCTTCATGCATTGGGGTAGAGAATTCAGTTAAGGGTATGTCTTTTAACATCTTACTCCAAATGCTTAAAAACCTTCCAAGTTTTTTTAAATTAATTGCAATTGTCTCTCAGTAGTAGATAAAAGATCCTTACTCCTTCTCATCTATTCTTTCACATTTCCTGTAATATGCAAAACAATTTCCCGCTTTTCCAAACACCTGCATAAAGCCTGCTACCACCAAACACCACTCATAAATTCAGTCTATTCCTGACTTCTATTTATAAAAAGAAACTATCTTACTCACTTTATATACAGCTATATATATACATATATATATAAACTGTCTTATTCCCCTGTCTATAAGTGATTGACAACCCTCACAGAAAATGATCTACATTTCTTCTTTTTTTTTTAAAAAGTAGTAATAAAAAAGGGCTGCTCCAAAAGTAATACCTTTAATTTTATTACGTTGGCCCATGTGTCAGAGGTGGATGTTGGTGGGACAGCAGTAGAGGTTGCACCTTCCTGACAATATCCCTTACATGTTGTTGCCATTTGACAGATGGCAGCAGAAGGACACTCTGACAAAACAGCATCTGACATGGAAGTGTGAATGAAGCAAAGACGTGTCACTGAAGTCCGCCATGTGGAAAAAATGGCACCCACTGGCATTCATTGATTCTTGCTGAACATTTATAAAGACCCAAAAGTAAATATGAGCACAGTGAGGCAGTGGGTGATACGTTTCACCAGTGGTGTCAGTGGTTCACCTCCACTGGTACAGATTTTCACAAGCTCACCCACTCAGGGTCTTGTTCATCGCTGACAAAAATGCAGAGCTCTTGGTGATGTGTTTTGTAGCTGTGAATTTGCCCCACTGTTAAAGTGTTTTTGCCATTCAGACGGAAATAAACAGGAGTCATTATTTTTGGAGCCACTTACGTAACTATCTTACACAGACTTTGAACCACACTTTTATATGTTAAGATACAAGTGGTCAAACGACAGTCATTTCAATTACTTCATGAACTCTGAGTTCTCCAAGTATCCATCCTATCTAGCAACCAGGTCAATATAAATTAAATTGTACAAGGCCCAGCTGTGAACTAAAGGAAGTATAGATTTACTGCAGACTGACCACCAGTACAGCAATGGCCATGCTACCATGGAAATACATTTTGCATGATATATTTGCAGGAGATAATTTTGCACGTAATTACCAGAAACTTAGAACTGCCCATAATGAAAAGATAGTCATGAAAGGAAATTTTGTCTAAGACTGTGAATGCATAAGACTTCTTTGGACGCAGACTGTACAATAGTAGAACGCTGAGCTCTTCAATGTGGTGTAACAACAAAAATACATACAGGTTATATTTCTTTCCACATGCCTAGCATCTTGCACTTGAAGGCTTGCTACAGCCAGAAGACAAAGAATCACCAATCAGTCTGGCTTACAATGTTGCTGATGTTTTCTTTCTCATATACACATCATTCAACTTTCCTGTATTACTCCTCTACTGGCAGCTGCCCTGTCTACACAACAAAATAACTAAAGATTCCCTTCACATAAGCTCTTTTTTATCTGCATATCCAGTGATGTATTTTCCAGTTATTCATTATTTATAGTCTCTATTTTCTCTCCTTCCTATCTGTACACCTGATCAGTAATGTATGTATTATTAATATATATAGGTGTGTGCATGGCACCTCCCTGAAGCATAAGAAGGCCAAGGGTGCTTACCGGGTCCTTTCCTTCACTCAGTGGGAGGTTCAGACATGCCAGGTACAAAAAGGCAGTCCTGAGCCCCCCAGATGAGGTGAGGGAAGGCAGAAGGGGGAAGGAGGAACTCTGCAGCTTGCTGTCATTTGCTGCAGTGCTACAAAGGCCGAAATAGGAATATACAAATGTTATTCATGCATTCCTGTATTTTATATTCATATTCATGCATATCCTGTATTGTATGCGTAAAAACGCATTCAATTTTGACACAAAAACTTCCTTGAGAATTTTTGTGCCTTTGAATGGAAGCAGTATTTCCTACCTGCCCGCATGCATCACATGGGAAGCTGGCACCGCCTGCCCAAGCACATGCATAGCTGATTTCAAGCGTTCTGTGCTGCCTATACCACTTATCAGCTTTTTGTATGCAAAATATTTACCTTGTGAACAGCAGGACCACCTCATCCAGGATTGCAATGATGGAGAATGGCTGAGATGCAGACTCCAAACTCTTGTGGTCAATGGTACAGCATGTGGGAACTCCTTTCACCACACAAACAGAACCAGTGCCACCCTGATCTCCCTGAAGCCAAAGGCCTACTGTGTTAACACAGTAGTGTTAACAATAGTATTCTTACAACTAACTCATTGTGAGAGGAAAGCTTCCATACCTGTAAATGATCACTTCTAAACTTCTGACTCACGTGGTGAGTCTAGATGCAGAGACGTTCACACACACGGTGCAGCAGCACTGGATGTTGTTCAAGCACTATGCACTGCGATGGTGACTCACATTTTGAGGCTGTCAGAGAGCCGTAAATATCGGCCACGACCTCTGTCAGAGAAAGCGACCTCAGGACACGCTACCCCCCAAGCCGTGCTTGCTGCGGCAGCGAGGGCGCACGCCACCACACGCGGGTGTTCCCCCCTCGCAGCCCCTAGATCTGCGTGATCCGAGAGCTTTCCCGCGGGAGACCCCAGCTCCGGCCGGCTTCAGGTGCGTTTCGGCTGAACATCCGCGGGCTGCACACAGCCTCGCTCCAGCAGCGCCGGCAGCCGGGAGCCGACTCATCGGGGAGCCGGCAGCGAGGCTGCGGACCGAGCAGTGGGCAGGCGGTCCGGCCCGGCCAGCTCCCGCCCGGGGCACCGCGGCGCCTTTCCGGACAGAGGCGCGGGACCACCCTGTCACCTCTCCCCGCCTCGCCTGCCGACTCGGGGAGGGCCGGGACGCCCCCGGCGGCGGCGGCTGCCACGTCCTGGCTGCTGGGGACAGGCGCGCTCGCCGTGGGACGCGCCGCTCTCTTCGGATTTTTTTCGGCGGAGGAGGGGCGGGGAGCGCGAAGTTCGGCGCGGAGGCAGCGCGATGGAGGGCAGAGCCCCGCCGCGGCCCCACGCCCGCGGCTCCTCGCCCGCGGGAGGCTCCGCGTAGCGCGGCCCCGCTCCGCACCTGGCCGCGGAGGGGGCGCTGCGCACCGCCCGCGCGGCTCCGGCCCCGCGCGGCTCTGCCTACCTGCCCCGCGCATCACCTCCGCCGGCCGCGGGAGGCCGGGGTGGCGCGGGGCCCGCGGCGGGGCCGGAGCCGGCCGTCCCTCACCCGCCCGCCCGCTCGCTCGGAAGTAGTTGTAAGGAGGGTTACCTGTCCTATATTGACGTATCCGTATTTGCTAGCTATCCGGTTGGCCTCCGGCAGCCCCCCAGCTATCCGCACAGCCCAGTGGTTGGTGTAGAGGCGCGTCCTGCAGGCGGGCAGCAGGAACCCCAACACCAGGGTTAGCCGGCAGAGAAGGTCCCCGCCGCCTCCGCCTCCCCAGAAGCAGCGGCGTTTCCAGCCCATCTTCTGCTCCTCCGCGCGCAGCCCCCGCAAAACTTCTCCTTCCTTCTTCCGAGGCTCTCCGCCTTACCTCCGGGCGACAGCGGCGGCGCGTCCTCCGAAGTTAGCCCGAGGAGGAAACTAAAAAGAGCCTGGAATAGTGCATTGAACTGCCCGCGGTCGAGCGATGAGGGGCTGGGAATAGTGACTACGATCGGCAACAGAGCTCGGTGCCGTCCCCTCCTCCCGCTGCTCTTCAGGGATTAAGTAACTTGCTCGGAGAGCTTCTCGCACAGTTCCGGAGCGCCAGCCTTCTCCCGCTGTCTCCCGCTACATGGAAGTCCTTTGGCCACGGGGAGGAGGTTCCTTCTCCCGTTTCCCTCCGCTCTGACTTCCCCCGCCTATGCTCCTCTGCCTTCCCTTCCCCTCTTGCCCGGAGCCCGGGAGCAGCGCGGCGGCGGCGGCAGGCGGTGTGTGAGTGTTGGCAGCTGAGCGCCTCAGTTCACTCCGGCTCGGCCACCTCCCTCTCCCCTCCCTCCGTCCTCCTCCCTCTCCTCCTCCTCCTCCTCCCGCCCTCGCTCCCGCCCGCCCGGCAGCTCCGAGGGCCAGGGGAAATGGCAGCCGCGCCGGCCCCGCGCCCCGCCGCCCCCCGGCCGCGCAGCCGGGTCCGCGGTTGCCGGCCCCGCCACCCCCGCGCCTCCCTCCCTTCGGGTCCGGAGGCCGCCTCTCCGCCGGCCGGGCCGCGGGAACCGCCGAGAGGTGCGAGGCCTGCGGCAAGGCCTCGTGTCTGGCGGCAGCCGTGGCTCCCCAGCCGTATCCCCGTAGGGGCCGGGGGCGAGGAGGGGCCCGCGGGGGAGCCGGGCCCGGCGCGTGAAGCCGCGGCAGCGGGCCAGGATGGGCAACAGGACGCGGGCAGCGCGGGAACTGCCTCTCCCGCCTGCAGCGGCGGCGCCTCCTGGCCCCTCACGAGGGTCTGCCTGCCTGCCTGCGGCAGCCGGCCCCGGCTCAATGCACATCGTTTGACGTTATTCGGTGTTAAAACGTCCCGCGAGGGGTCACTGCGGTCCGGCAGGGAAGCCGGACAGGGGAGCTCGTCGGGAGAGCCCTGCGGGAGGGAACGGCGGAGCGGGCCGTATGGCGGGGTGCGAGAAGCAGCCACGTCTGCAGCGGGCTGGGGGCTGGTGTTGGGCTGCCGGCTGTCCCCATTCAGGTCCTCGCTTCGTTACAGGAAAGTTAGGAGCGGTCCGTGAAACTCAGTTGTGATACACCCGCCGTGAGGATCCTCTGCTGCCTGTGGAGGAGTTGCGCGTGAGGACTGCTAGCAGTTTGAAGTGTCAGTGGTGGGTTTTGTTTGTTTCTGAGGAGCCTGTGGTGTCCTGTAAGGCCGGGCAGCTGTCCTCCTTATCTCAAGGATCTGATATAGGAGAAGTTTAGTGGTTACAGACAATGGTACAGTAACCTGATGTGCCTTTTCCTCTCCTGAAGACCTGAGCTCCAAAGCTGTTGTTTGGAAAAAAAAAATGCACACAATCGACATGCTGCCTTCCATTTTAAACTGTTCCCTGCCCTAAGTCCATTCATTTTTCCCCCAAACATCGTTATATAAATACATAACGTCCTCCTATGACTTCTGATGGCTTTTAAAGGGGAGAAAATGGGCAAATCCATTCTCTACTTACTTATTTTAATTGCAAAAAATAATGGGGTAGTGGTTACCTGTTCCCTGTCAGTATTATTTTCCCTGTGGTGTGCAGTATCATTTGCTTGGTATATTACAACACAAAATTTTTTGACATTTGTAGTTTGAAGTCTGACTGTGGGTTACTTTCCCCAGGATTCTACGGGTAATGGCTCGCTGTTAACAAATAATTCTTCTACTGAAACCTCAGTCCAACACTAATTGGGTGCAGGAGCAACAGCATTAGACCCAGTCAGTTACTTCTTGCTGCAAATATAAGTATGCATTCATTGAATATACCATTAAATATTCTCTATCAGTTAGCACTCCTTATTGACTGGTTCAAAGGAAATTACACAAGTCAGCTGTCTTCTTTATCTCGAGTGTTTTAAGTATGTTTAATCATGAGTGGCCACCATATTGAAGTACGTAGCAATCAATCGGTCACAAAATCTGAAGTTTGAGTTTATTTAGAGAGGATAAATTAAAAATGTGTTTTCTGATCTTGGTGAATTTTGGTGTTATGTTGACTTTCTTGTTTTCTGCCATAGATCTACGTGGTTTTTTTTTGCTTCCACAAAAGGCACAAGTTATGTATAAAAAAAATAAAGCTGCTCTGTCATTTCAGTATCTTCTTCCAGCTTTGGTTATGTGAAAAGTATTTCATATATAGGAACCAAAGACACGAGGAGTAGACTTTATAAAAACTGTTTTCCTGTTCACTGTGAACAAATGAACCCAAGTGTCTTTTTGTAATGCTGCATTGTATGGTATAGCTTAACAACAAACTTACCTTAAAGCAGCCTTTGAAAAAAGGGAGTTACAGTCCTCAGATACATGTTGTGTATGAGCAGAGTCCTGTTTGCTGAGCCCATAGAGGCAGCTGGCTGAAAAAGGTCATAATGCAGAGTGTATGAAACCACTTCAATGTGAACCCCAAGCTGTGCAGTTTTGCAGAATGCTCATCATAGCCCAGTCCATAGTGGGGGCTGCACTTCTTTCCCAATATGAAGTGAGAATGCTGGCAGTCCTAAGCTGTGCCACGTCCTGATAAAATATGGTTCTTTTCAACAGGGCTAGGAGATGCGAGTGGTGAGACCCCCGAGGGGATGACCAGCAGTGTTGTAGTTCAGTTCAGCATACCTGCTGTGTGTGTGCCACACATAGTTTGTAGCTGAGCTTGCTTCTGTGCTTTGTGAGAGGCTTGGATAGCTTCTCTGTGTACTCCACACCAGGGATTTTTCACCTCCAAGCGAGTGCAGAGGAGAATTGATCCTTTTCATCACTATCATCACAACTCGTTCCTTTTATCTCATTCTTTTTCTACTTTTTTATCCCTCTGCTATGATCAAAATCAATATCTGACTGTTCAAAATGCAAGTTTCCATGTATTTCTATCTTGTCCCTTACTTATTGATACTAATCCCTAAATGCCTCCTCTACCGTTAGTTCCAAATAGTTGTGATCCAGGATGAGACCTCTGTCTCTGTTCACATCTGATCTAATTGCCTCTGTTCTCACTATTTTGCCCATCTAGTCCTGAAACTCTTCTCCCCTTTGAAGTCCTTCTCCAGCTCTGAAAATCCCTCTGGCTCACTAGCCCTTTGCAGCCCAGACTCTACTTGATTTTAGCATCCCAGCACTTTTCCATTTGAGTTTAGTAGATCAGTGCTCCAGAGATGTGTTATTCACCTTCAGGTCATAATTAAGGAGGAAACCACTATTCAGTGTAAGCAACAGCCCAAGAATAAGTCCTGCAAATAGATACACTGGGCCATGAACACCTTCTAGAACAGAGAACTATTTCAGAAGGAGCTAGTGGCATGTGTTCATCAAATTTCCGAATGAGAGGTTCTGGAGTGCAGATTAAATAGCATTCTTCAGGGAAGAGGAGAGAAAGCTTCAGTGAGTGAAGGTTGTATCAGGGAGTGATTGAGAGTTTGCCTTAAAAAGATGGATAATTTTGGAATCCAAGGTAGCATCAACATATCTTGGTTTCCAACCGTAGCTGCTTCTTACAAGCAGTGCAGGTGGGTCACTTGACAGCAGCCATCATATGAGCCAATTTGGTGGTATGCAGTCCTTTCATCTGCCATTTTCCACGCTTCAGGGTTATTCCTCAGTTTTGTTTACCTTTAATTTCATCCGGTTTTAAAAGACCAAGGTTTGGGGGACCCGTTTATCTATCTATCTATCTATCTATCTATCTATCTATCTATCTATCTATCTATCTATCTATCTATTTATCTATTTCTACATAAAACACTGTTTTTACACAGTTTTTATTAACAGCTTTACTTGGCAAATTCCCCTTATTCACTGAAAAAGCATGCGATCCTGTTTTGAGTTCATCACTGTTCTCATGAAAAGCCGTAAATGCTTGTCCAAATGTCAAGGAACATTTTCCACCTGTACATTAGATACCTTTCTGAGTTCAGAGGGACTTTTCAGTATCCTTTCCATGTCTAAAGGGGAACTACCAGGAAGAGGGAGTCATACTCTTTAAAAGGGACTGTGGTTATAGGACAAGGTAAAATGGTTTCAAACTTAAAAGGGATAGATTTAGGGTTGATACAGGGAGGAAGTCTTCTACAGTGAGGATGGTGAGGCACTGTAATAGATTGCCCAGATATGTAGGTGCCCCATCCCTGGAGACTTTCAAGACCAGGCTGGATGGGGTTCTGGGCAACCTGGTCTAGCTGTAGTTGTCCCTGTTCATTGCAGTGGAGTTGGACTAGGTGGTCTTTAAAGATCTCTTCCAATCTAAAGATTCTGTGATTCTATGACTTTCTGAAGATTATCACCCACACTGTTCCTAGTGTGTTGTCTGTGGAGTCCGTGCCCTATTCCTATGCAGTCCGTGCCCTATTCCTATGCAGTCCAGAGCAAAGCAAGAATTTTATGTAAGAATTTCTGTTTCCACTTCTTGTTGGTCAATGTGGGAGTGAGTACAATAACAGACAGCAGTCTTTATTGAGTCTTATGACAGTGCAGAGGAGGAAAGTCTCCTGCCCTGGATGAAGACAAGAAACAGAGGGGAAAAAGAGTTTGGGACAGGAAAAGGAAACAGAAAGAAACTGGGATGGGGATGTATCATAGCAACTGTATTCAGATTGTGCTCAACTCAAGCCTTACGTTTTTCTAAGGAATGTAATGAAATGTGCAGTGATACATGTAAGGAAACAAAGGCTAGCCATGGTTCTGGCTGGGGATGTGAGTGAAATTTCTGTTGATAGTGAGAAAAGAGAATTTGGGTCTGCACACTAGAATAGATATGAGTCTGGGCTTTTGCTGATCAGTGATTGTTTGACCCAAGGCCTTCCTCATTCATTTATCATGAGGATTTTATTTTGTGCTTATGAATAAGACAGTATTGCATATTTTTCCATTCTGTTAACATTGTATTTTCTCACACCATTCCTTCTTCAATCATCTTTATCGTCTTTTTGAAGGCATGGCTCCCTGCTCATTCTAGTTTTGACCTACTATCGGGCATAATTTAAAAAGATACCGATCTTAATCTGAAGGGACTTGAATTGCCTTCTTTGCCAGCTTGTTCATGTTTGCCATTTCCCATATGTACTAATCCATCTCTTTAGTCTAAAAACTGTGTCATTAAATCATGTTAACAAAGCATATATCTTTCTTTTTTCCTTTTTCTCCTTTTTTTTTTTTTCTGTCATTCTTAATATAATTTCAGACTGCTTTAGTAGCAAAACACAATATGCAGCCACAATAAACGGCTAAGGCATGATTGGAAAGGAAGGGTGCTCAAAGGAGGGAGTCTTTTTTAGATGGCTTCGTTGCCATCCTATAACTCCAGATCCTGAAGGCTTTTTTCAGAAGAACTGCATTTTCCCTTTCCAGCTTCTCTCTGGATTGTGAAGTTTCAAGAATATGATCTTAAGCTCATGTAGAGAATGGATGTCTAAATAGTGTTCCTAAGTGTGAATGGTAGCTGTGAATGGTACCTGTGGAAATTATCTTGGGCCCCTTTAATTTGATGGTGGAGCAATAGTTTACCTGAAATGACTCATCCATGTGAATTCGTCTACATGGAAGATGTTTGTTGGTTTTTGTTCTTCTTTATCACAAGTTCAGTTGAGTTAACATTCCAGAAAGCTCATTTCTCAATCGTCTTCTGAGTCAGAATTATGGCTACACTTTTCTGTTTAACTGACTCAGCTGTACTGTAAGCAGATATAGGAGTTTCCTCTTATTGTATCATAGAAACCAGTGAATGAAAAAGTACTAATTATTTCACTATTCTTTTCTTAGGCCAATACACTGTTGTCATTGTATGTCTGAGATCAAATTCCTGTTAAAAAGATAGAGGCAAGTGAGGATCTACTCTACTGTTCCAGTTAGAAGCATTACCAGAAATAAAAGCAAAAAAAAGAAGGAAAAAAAAATAAAAAAAGAAAACAAAAGAAAACAAACAAACAAACCCTGTAGCTATTTCTCTTTACCTGAAGAGAAAAAAATGTCATACTTCCTGTGTCCTACCATCATTTTCAGAGCCCTCGTTGTTTTTCAGGCTCAGTTGTGTCTAAACCCCATTCAAACTATCACAGATCCCTCTGTAGGAGAGCTGGTTCTTCACAGCAATGTTTGGTACCTCCTTTCTCTATGGGATTGTCTTCTCAGACAATCTTTGTCTTGGTTCATGGCTTCCATGAGACTTGTCATGATGTTCATGTATATGCTTTAATGCCTAAGTAGAAAGAATGATAATGTTTAATCTTCATTGCCCTCTTCTTGTTGCCTGAGGAGGTGGAAGTCATGCATTTAACATGTAAAATAATTTAAGCACTTTTTTCACTAATATATGGAAATAATAGTTCTAGAACATTGTTTTCAACTCGAGGCTCTTTCCTAATCCCAGTAAAACTGCTATGAATTATATTCTTGCCATTTCTTTGCATAGTACTTGTTCAGTGCAATTATTGTGCCTTGAAATAAAAAGAGCTTCTTCACTAAAGCCTCTGCCTAACAAGAGATACAACCTCGAAGTGCTGAATTTATTAGTGTAGAAGGAAACTGAAAGAGCACCAACCTCTAATTTTGAGATATGGCAAGTTTTTGCACATTCTGTGTTTCAGACAAGAAAGAAGCTGGGGACAAGTTTTTTAATACATATAACCTTGAGTTGCTGGTGGTTGAGCAAGAAATAGTCCTATAATAATTCTGTTGCTAGGAAGTAGAAGGTCACAGCTGTGAAACATCCTTATCTCCTAAGATGCCATTCACAAACTTTCTTGACTTGAACAGTGAGTAAACCAGAGGGTTTACCAAATAGAAGGGCAGTGTGACCACACGTAGAACTGAATAAATAAGCTCTTCCCTGTTGCATAGTAGTAATTAAGTCAATGCCAAGAATGCAAAAATGAGGCTAGCCATTTGTTATTTTTAAACAAAATCGGAAAAAGATTCATCTATCTCTGGCATGTCATGGCAGATTTGAAGTCTGGAGAAAGACATGTTGAACAGAAAATGCAGACTTCTGTACAAATGGCCCAGCCACAAAGGGAAGTCACTGTGAGTGCAAAGTATTTTTCTCAAGTTGATGAAATGCATCATCTACCTCAGAAAATCATTTTGCTGTATGGGTTCCTTAAGGAGCCGGTTCTGGCACTTCTGTCATAATGGATGCAAAAGATGCACAACTCACAGTCACTTCTGTGGTCTGTGCACTGAAAAGAAGGGGTGCACTGACAGTTTCTGTCAGAGTCTCTTTGGTGTTTTTTTATTTGATAGAAATGACAGAAAAATGCATCAGAGAGGGTTCTTTCCCAAATTCTCTCTGTCATATTTTTTTATTTAAATAGTCTTTACTGCTTTAAGGCCCATCTGCCTTTCCTTCTCTTCTTGTCTCACCACTGCTGTGAAGATCTTCTCTCTCAATCTTTGCCCAGTTTATCATTTCCTCAGTGCATTTGCATCAGGAGAGCTCCTCCCTACATCTTCACTCACATAGCTATTCTCTATGTCCTCCTGGGATGTTGTTCTCTGTGCACCTGTTTATCAGGAAGAACAAGGGCTTTATCTGAAAGTTTTCATGACTTATAATTATCATGATGATCTAGTGTGTCTAGTACAGCGCTGCTGAGAGACACTCTCTAAATTATTTTACCTTTGGGATAGATAATAGCCTAATGATCTGTAACAGGTAGTCCATGTTCAAAGTGCAGTGTCTGCAGCACTCATAAATGGCAACTCTGAATCAGAAGTTATAGCAGTGATGAGTCTTCAACACAGTGATTTGTAAACCAGCACTGAAGGAAACTACCTCTGAGGAAAGAACAAGGATCTTGATGTGTTTACTGCTCACTAATTCAGACAGCTTATTTCTCTCAGAAAGTTCTAAGAATGTTGCATTTTCTTGTAAACCTCCTACATGTCTGGTACCCTCATCAGTGCATTTACAGTCTAAACAATGGTTGCTGGGGAATTATGATAACTGATAAATGAAATAAATACACTTAGAGATGCAAGCATCATCAGAGTCTTAAGTTTAACTAGGTTCTTAAATATTTACCTTCAAATGGACTTTAATGGACATAAGATTCTGTTACATTTTGTTCTATACCAAGAGCAAGGAAGAAAGGAAAAGTAAAGAAAAAAAAAAAAGCAAGCAAAAAATGGAAGAAGGAATTAATAAAATAAAATAATTAATTACCAATATGAGAGTTAGAAAAGTTAAGCCCCTGGTCAGAGTTAAGTCTAAAATAGGCATTTTATTATAACTGATAAGAATAGTATGCAAGTTTACTACGTGGGCAATATATGATTTACGATCTCTCTCAGTATTCATTTCCTTGCTGTTAAGTGCCCCAGCTTTGTAAATGATGTGATGCTGACAATAAAGTACATTTTCTTGGGGACTTAACTGTTTTTTAAAATGAAAGTGATTTTGGTTGGGATTTATATTGTGAGTGACACAAAAGACAGTTTTTGCCACCTTTCTCTTCTGTTAGGAAATTAAACTCCCACAGTTCAGGAGGAAATTAGATTGCTCCCAGAAAGATTTCACTCATTCTGGAAGAAATATAAAACACTGGTTCTAAATTACGTCAAGTTCTACTCCCATTAGCACTCTTTATTCCTTTCTTTGTCAGCCTTCAGTCTGCTCTTTGTTGCCTCCTCATCTGGATAATCAGAGCCAAATATTTGTGTTTTTAAATTTTTCCTTCAGTAACTGAGCATTTACAGGGCAAACAAAGAAAGTGAGAACATTTGCCAACATACCTGTTAAAAGTCTGGCACTTTCCTGTGTCCCTTTTATTTACACTGGTTTTCCTTATTCTTTAAAATGCAGATTACTTCATGAAATAAATGAGATGTGGGGACCTGTTTACAGAATGCATTTGTGATTCTCATGGTTAAAACAAAACAAAGCAAAAAATATTGCTGAAATCATCGTTGGAAAGAGCACTTATGCAGAGATAGTGATGTAGGAAGTGTTTCTGGTCAGACAGTTTTATCCTTGTATTCTGGAGAATTGCTTCCTCCGTGAGATGTATGTAATCACTATGATTTGCTGAAGGGCAATAAAGTATTTATTTTTGTCAGTTCTGTGGGTCAGTAGCCATAAACTTCAATATTCACAATGTAAAAAGTGTATCTACAGCAATTATCATTTAGGTCTGTCCACCAGATCGTTCTCTTTTGTGAACCTTTTATGAGAGTCTCATGAATGCAACAAAATCGTTCTCACAGATATACATAAAATATGACTGTGATGTTTAAAAGTTACATTTAGAAGCTCTACCCAGAAAGTAAATCTTTTAATCATCTTTTTTTTTTTTTTTCCTGCAAACAGTACCTTGGTCAAGGCCTGTGTGACCCAGAGAGAAAACAGCTCAAAATGTTCATGCTAGCACTCCTTGAGAGGGAAAAAAGTCTGGGCTCTCTCAGGATCTCCCTCTGACCAGCAGAGTCATGTGCACAGAAACAGTACCCTCTGATTTATGTGGTCAGTTACAGCTTGACAGCATGGATGGATTTTGGTATATCCTGTGTCAGTTCACTGTTTTACTTCATCTACCCATCCACAAAGTAAACAAAAATAGAGAGAATTTAATCATCCCCAACACTAAATTAATGGATAAAGACTGACATTTTTGGTGAAGTTTCAATAAAAAGGAAAGGGACTGAATCCTCTATCATATTACTTCCAGTGGAGCAGAGGAATCCAGCAACATGCAGCAGGCTCTTAAGGGCAGTGTCCTGTGCTTGCTTAGGCAATTATAATCTGAATTACTTGTTCAGCTCTCATTCAGGCCTGTTTTCTGATCAATTCCACAGCTGTATATCACTCTTTGTTGCCATCAGAAGAAATGTTCCAGCTTTGCGTTGGTGTAATGGAGAACTGGATCTGGCTCACTGAGTCAGCATGGTATGTGTCCAGCTTATTAGTGAGAGGGCACTGATTCAGGTCATGTAACTGCACAATCACCACCGAATATCTCTGGGCTGGGTCCCAGTGTATATTATTTATTCCCCTGAAGTGCAGACGAACTTTGTTAACTTGGCTGTGAGATGGTCTCAAGATGACAAGGATGATGCAACCCTTTCTGAGTAATATTGTTAATGTTACTTCAGCTACAGGAAATGATGCTTGAATGCTGCTGCATGCATTAGGAGAACACGAATTCCTTCTCCAACAGAACACACTTTGTTCAGCGCCAGTAATATCACAGGTGAGGACCGAACAGAAAACCTTTTAACATAAAGAAAACAATATAACACAACTGGCAAGCTTTTCATCTCTAGTGTCACAGGGAGACGCTGTCAGGATGAGAAGTTAACACATGGGAGCCAGCTGTAGCAACTAAATGTCTCAAGGAAACTTGTTCTTACATAATGAAATCCATTCACAAGGAGTATCACAGAAAGTTGGAGTGACCTGATAAAACTCTGAGGAGATTACCAGATTTATTCTTGGAAAGGCAAGAAAGTGAAACTCAAAGCCTCACAGATTTTGAAAATGATGAAAATGTGACTGTTAATTCAAAAGTTTTATTTCCAGATGTTCAGAGAACTGATTTTTTTAAAGATAGCATGTTGCATAATATGTTGGAAAACCACCTGTGAGTGTTTGTAAAACAAACTAAGACCAAATCAGAAAAACAGCTATGTCTAGAAATGTAGCAGGATATACCATGAAAAACTGCTAAAATTACTGGGGCAGAATTCTGGAATTATAGCTTTGCCATAAGCTCATTACTAAAAAACCATGCTGCTCTGCTGCCCTGGAGCAGCCAGGGAAAGTAATTTAAGAAAACAGTGACTTGCAGAATGAGGTCACTACACTGAGCTATACCAAGTGTACAGTACCTCAACACAGCAGTGCAGGTATGTGTAAGACATACCTGATATGTGATACGACAGTGCTCCTTGCCCTTTCCTGCTGGTGTGCACAGGGAGGAGACCGTGGTCACAGCAAGGGACAATGCCGAGTCATCTTCTGACCTGCTGTTTATTAGAGGAGCAAGTCTCTCAATACCTGCCAGGCTTGCCTGTGTGATTCTCGGTATTGCAAACATAACTAAGATTTTCCTGCTGCTGCAGACCCTCTGGTCATTATAGCATGCAGGAAGCTCCAGGTACTGTTATTCATTTCATTCATCTGAATAAACACAAGCTAGAAGTAGATGAAGTACTTATTGTACTTTAGAAATGGCAAGATAAATGCTTACACTACACTTCCAAACATTTACAGTACACTGATGTCCTTAATTGGATATCAAAGTAGCTTAAATGTTTAAATCATTTAAAGTCTAATTAAAGGTAATATCATTGTTCTGTGCATTTCTTTTGCTATGGATCAAGTAAAATCCAGATTTGAACTCCAACTTTTAGGAAGCCATTAATAAAACGAGTCTCATTAATGTCAAACTGCTTGATTAAGGACCTGATTAAAAACCATTTGACATTAATGAGACTCATTTTATTAAAGGCTTTTAAAATCAGACACATTCACAGATGGAGGCTGAGTTAAGAAAGTGTGTACATGTGTACAATGTATTTGTCTATGAATCCATTGCAGGATGGTCTGCATAGCTCACAGAAGAACGAGACACTAAAGAAGGCTTACAGGTGACCTTTAAACTTCATTGATTGTACTGCAAACCTTGTTAATGTTTTTATTTGTCTTATGTTAGTTATGTTATACTAGTTGCAAATTCTCTCCAAGTTAATATGCAGGTCCCCAGGTTGTGAAGATGTGCATTTCTCACTACGGTAATCGTAAGGAGAATGAGCAGTGAAATTTGAACTCTCTTGGATCTGTTTCTTCCAGCGAGACAACAGAAAAGGGCTGTACTGTTCTGGAATTCTGACAGTGTGAGTGCAGCGGTTCTTTGTCAGACCTTTGTAATTAGAATAGTTTTGTCACATTTGGATGTGAATGTATTCCCTTGTGACCAAGGGAAAAAAACTTGTTTGCAAATGGAAGAAACATATGTTTTACACTCTGATAAATAATAAATGAATATGATCTGCTTAACCTTATCTGTATCTTCACCTTCTACTAATGTCTGCAGGCAAAAATCCACATCTTTAAGAGGGAAATTTTTCAAAGTTTTGCTTTTATTATAGCAAACGGTTGTTTAAAATATTTTGGAAACATCTGTAAAATGTTTGCTGCTAATCAAGCTCTCACATGAAACCAAGTAGTCCCCAGGGAAGAGGAGATATCTGTATCATGATGCTTGCTTAAAGAAGATGTTTAGTTTGTTTTGAGCTTGGCTGGAATTAAAAAATATAGTTGATAAACCAACAGTTATTTGTCATGTTACTGCACAACAGTATGAGTTTGTCAGGGGTGGTCAGTTGTCTGATTCAATTTTGTTTTTGTGTTTAGAAGATGTCACACAGTAAATCATTTGTTTGTGAATCTATCTGTATGGTTTTGAAGCCTGAGCATAATAGTTTTATTTGCTTTACAGACAACTTGAAGTATTTCTTTGATAGCAAATCAGAGAAAGCAGGAATAGAAAGGCCTTGTTTACCAGTCAGTAAATCATCTTACAGATAGCTGACTGTCAATCTCTTTGATTTTCTTCCAGTTAAGTATTTAGGAGCACTTGTCAGATTTTTAGGCATCTAAGTGTTTCTAGATCTGTAGGACAAGAATGATGCTCACAGCTCTGCCCTGCAGGACAGCAGTTTCTTATATCATTCACACCATGCTTTGATGGTCTGAATCTGTAGAGGTGTCTGGTGTGACTGAGGATAGATTTCTGAAAGGTGTCCTGCAAGTCTGCAGTCAATACTGAAGCTGATGTGCTCTTTCAGCAAGGAAACCAGATGATATCATGCTGCCTGTTCTAATTAGTGACCTGTTTTTAATTTCTGAGGTGAGAGTAGATAAACAGGTGCTGAGATAAAGAACTTGTTCCTTCTGCAACTTCTACAATGCAAGCTGCTCTATATTATTCTTTGTGTTGGTTCTGCTCGGCTTCATCGCTGGGCTGTTTTCCACTCTAAGCCACTCTTCAGAGAGGAGAGGTGTATCAGTATTTGCCGAGTGTGCCATCCCCTTCTGCCTGAGAAGCAGGAACAGAGCACGGGATGCCGTTGTGATGATGACCTTTGCAAAGCTGAGATGCAAAGCACCCAGCAGGAATTTCCTCCAGCACAAAGGTACTTAACAGATTCTCCAATTCCATGGTGAGACCTAGTTAGTAAGTGGTCCACTTGTCTGTCTGTCTGCTTATCCTCCTCTTTTGCTTAGAGAATCTACAGTAAAAGCAGGGGGGAAAAATACCACCACTACCACCATCAATAAAAAGTAGCTATTAAACTGGAAAGACATGTGATCTGCATAATTGCTCTAATTGCATCTAGATCAGCAATGAATAGCCCTGCTGTCAAATTCAACAACTATTCAGGGGAAAATATATCTTTGAATTCTTTACTGTAACATGAGAGACATGAAGAAACTCTTATGATCATTGCCTTTAAGTTTAACGGACCAGTGACTAATTAAAGGGGAGGGGAAGCAGCACCATTGTTGAATTATTAAATAAAGGATTAAATTGGCAAGCACAAATAAACAAAATTAAACTATGCACCTCTCTAGCCATTTTGAGGGGCACAAATTGGTATATCAATCATGCATGACAGAGACAATGGCTCATGAGTAGCAGGGATTTTTAACAAAATTGTAGCAAATGGTATTTCAAATGTAGAGTGCTCTAAATGCTCTGCTGTTGAGGACTCCCGAAGAAATAAAGAAGACTACCTGGGCTGTTGCCAGAATGTCATCCACAAGGCAGGGTAAGAAGGAGGAAAGCCAGCCAGCCCTAACTCTGACACCAGCTTTCTGCAGCCTGGCACTGGTCGCTCTGTGTCTCTTGATTGCTATTGCTTTGTCTTTAAAATAGAGTACAATTACCTGCCTCATTCTAGTGCTGCAAACTTAGTGTTAGTATGTGAGAAGTCCAGTTTTACAGTATAGAAAAACAGTCAGGATATCCAAATCTGGTGCCCAAAAACAAAGAAATGGCTCCTGAGGCAAATGTTTGTTATATGCATAACATGCTGTAGAATTAGCACAGAAATAATGTTCATTTCTTCCTTTTGAAAAGCTATATACTTTCCTGATGTGCTGAGTTGACCCTGGCCAACAATAAAGCACTCACCCCCTACCTGTGCACTTTCTGCATCTGGATGGGGGAGAGACTTAGGAAGCTGCATGTAAGGATTTCGTAGGTCAAGATAATGTCAGTTTAATAAATAAAGGGAGAAAAAGAAGATGGTGATCAGTCACTACCTGCCACAAGCAGGCCAAAGCCCAGCCAGCTCTGAGCAATGACTGCGTTGGAACAACAGCACACTTCTGATATCACTGAGCATTACCTTAACTGGCAGGGGATCCCACTGTTGTCATCTGCCTCCTCCCATCTCCTTGCCCATGGGGCAGAGAAGAGCAGAGGAGACCTGTGCTAAGCAGGCACTGCTCTGCAGCAGCTAAACAGCTGAGTTATCAACACTGCTTTGGTCTCAGATCTAAAATACAACTCTGTGCGGGCTGCTGTGAAGAAAATTTACTACATCCCAGCCAGAGCCCATACACTGTTGCACTGTTGCAAAAAGTGATTTTTGTTGTTGTTGTTTTTTTCCCTGGTGTTTGGACTCTTTATAACTTTCTAATGTTTTGTTCTTATTTGTATGCATGTGTTGGACTGAGATGTCTTTAAGCCTAGTTTCAGATACACTTCAGACTTTGAAATATGAATGACATTCAGACCAGAGGTTATTTGCATCCAGCCTGAACAAAATCCTTAGATTTGAACATGCCCAAAGTTAGAAAAGATAAGATTTGTATATGAGTTCTGTGCTTGATCACTATCTTCTGGTGTAAGGGAGAGTAAAGGAAAACAAATTGAAATAAAGTCAAGCTCTTTCCAAGTGCAGTGGGACCAGTTCTTTTTAAATGGTTGAAAACAATGTGCAAATTATTTTTCATGACTTTGTTTTTGTGCAACTTTGTACTTCCTTGTTTTTTCCATGACAGAAAGCTAAAGAGCCTGATCTGGTGAAATATCTGGTGAAATATCCTGACTGGAAGCAGGAAGTACTGTAAATGGCATAAGAAAGCATATTCTCATGACATTTCCTGTCCAATTTTGCTGACTGGATATTCAAATGAAATTGTATTCAAAGTGACAACTGATTTTGCCTTTTTCCATGCTTCTCATCATATCCTTTTTCACATCCTTTATCTTCTGCTCCCTCTCTGTAGAATACATCTTGGTGCCTTCTCACACAAACAGTATTCTTTGGTGTAGAATAAATTTTTCTTCAGAATTATTGAGCAGGATAGCTCTGAACAGTGGCTACTGATATAGGTTCATTTTAGTATAAGAGCTAATGTGGAAAAGGCTGGCTATTCTCAGGTATTGTTTTCTCTGACACTATTTGGTGCTGTGCAATATGAGTTAGCTTTCCTTCTATACTGCTGGCACTAACCAGTGCCCCAGCGGCAGTCTGAGCTAAATGGGTTTGGTTTGGTGATGGGCACCCACTCCTTACTTATGGCATCTTTCCTCAACTCCAAGACTTTGCATAATCAAAAACATAAACCCAAAAATGTTGCTACCGCTGGGAAGCTCTGTTGTTCCTACTAGCACGTCAGGGAACTTAGGGTAGTTTTTCAAAGTTGAATTGCTAGGATGAAAGTCTGCGCTCATGCTTCCAGCTAAAAGTCAGCAAACAAGCAATTAAAGAAAAAAAAAATCACCACCACCAAACAAACAAATAAACAAAACAAAAAACAACCAAGCAAACAAACAAAAAATCTGGAGTTCTGTGAGCCTTTCCTGGAAAATCTGAACATGATGGAAGCCGCAAACTCTGACAGTCAGTTTAGTTGTGGCAAATTTTCCATCAGAGCTTGTTGGATCAGTGTGAGTGGGATAAAAGAGCTTTGGAGTAAGATACTCTCTGTTGCTTCTGTATCTTTTGGATGCATTTAGACTGTATCTTTATTCTGAACTGAGCACTTTTCCACCCATGCCACATCACCTTCCCCTTCCCATCATCCTTGCACCAGCTCCAACACCACACACCTAAGGCGTGCAGCCTGCTGAGAAGATGGGACCACTGAAGTGACCTGGTTTGTGCCATGGCCATACACTCATGAGATTCATCAGAAGACATGGGCGAATACAGTGCCACCATATATGATGGCATACCACCAAACCAACAGATTGGATTGAACAAAACATCAAACAGCATCTTCTAGTATTTTAATTCCACGAATAAATTAAGCTGATATGACACAGCACGACTGTAAAAAAGAGGCTGCCCTCTTCAAATTTGGGCTATTTAGTTCTTCTCATCTTCCTCTTCCACTACTTCCCTTTTTTGATTCTTTTTCTTTCTTACTTTTTTCGACATTTTTTGTTTTCTTCTTTCCTCTTTTCCTTCACTCTTTTTTCTTTCTCTTCTCTCTCTCTCTCTCTCCTCCCACTTTCTTTCTTTTTCATTTTTTTTTACCCTACATTATTGAATTAATTTTAACCTGGATCAGTTTCCCAATTCATTGCGCTGCACAGCCATACAAGTGCTGTCAGGACCAATTTGGGAGCATTAATATTGGATTATGCTGACATCAACTACATAACTGAGATAATAATTGCATACCTATCTCAGCCAGGGACAGAGAGAGGAAAAGAAGCACCTTCACTCACTGGTAATTAAGACGCTCATCTTAAAATGGTCTCTGTTTCTCACAGATAGGCAGATAGGTTGTTTTCAGATAACCTGATGCACAGATAGTGTAAGTGCCTGGATCGAACCGTAAACTTAACTGACTGCAGTATGCAACTGTAAACTATCGTGTAGACTACTGAGTTTGCATGTTTATGAGGTTGATATAAATCTGTCTGTTTTGTTTATTTTGTACTTTTTTAAACGTTATTCTTCGAGCTCTGAGAGGAGGCTGAGGCAATGAGAACTGTGCCTTTAAGGGCTGAAGTTCCCAGGCAGAAGCTGTGGGCAGAGGGTTGCGAAGACCTTTTGTTATTATGCACAGCCAATTAAAACCAAATAGAAGATAAAGCAGATTCTTTGCAAGAACCTTAAGCCCTTGAATGATCGCTGCAGGTGTCATCCATCATTTTCTAAAGAGCCTGTAGCATTAGGAGCAGGCAGGAGGCACGAGAAGGGGACAGAGTAAGCACATTAGTTTACAAAATAGGACCGAGCTGTGACACAGTGCAGAGCAGAAACGTTTTCTAAGTTGCTTGAGCTCAACTCCATGCTTTATGGATTGAATTTACTCTGGCAAGTTATCTTTCCTCAGCACGCTTGTCTGGAAATGTCTTTATAGTGATGGCTGCGACAAGCAGCTGCATCAAGGCATCATCGGTCCAGCTCCTGGCCCATCTCTTTGTTCCATTAGTCACTTTTGTTCTGCTTCTCCTTTTGTCCCTTTAAAGACAGATGCTGTGTGTGTGAGTATGCTGTGTCCTCCCCGGATTTTCCAATGGATGTGAATAGCAGTGTGTGACCTCCTTGAAAGCAGAGCGTCTTTGGGAGGTTTTCGTTCTTTGTAATAGAAAAGGTATGGGGAAAAAGAAACAGAGATTTAAGAGCAATCCAGTGAGTTTAGCTGACATGTTGGAGGGCCAATGAATTGTTTCCTCCATGTCTGGAAACCAGATCAGAAGTTGATGGACTGAAATAAACTCTGCTAATTTGATTTCAAGTATTTTCTCCCTTGGCATTCATGTATGGCTATCAATGGAGACAAGATGAGTAGGCTGCCCAACTTGATCTCCACCATGCTTGGGAGATATGAGGCTTTGGAGTATAAATCCTGAGTAATTCACCCATATGTTGGTGGACTAATGCAGCGCCTAGAGGACCAGAAATGCACTGGATTGGTAGGAGCACACTGCAGGTATGTCAGCTGGGAGGGATAGGTTTGTGGGGCCAACTCTGTCTCCATCCACACACCACAGATTTTGCTGCCCCAATGGCTGCTGCTGTTTGCACTACACCTGTGCTATTCTGTGTGCTTCCTATTTCTCTTACTTGTACTGGGGCTCTAACAATTAATGCAGCTGGTCATCCAAAATACCTGCCCTCAATGCTAGTAAGACAAACTGCAGACCAGAACTGCCTCTAATAACAAACATTACTTAGGTGGCCCAAATATCTTCTCTCCCTAATTAGAAATCTGAGTGCATAGGAAATAGAGGATATGTTCTTGTTTTGTGTTGCTAATTCTGTTATTTACCTCTGGAAACTGCATAAATTTCAAGGTTGCCAGATGTACTCCTTTTTCTGACCTTCTGGTTTCAAGAAAAATGAGAAAAGAATAAACACAGTGGAGACCACAATTTTTTTTCTTCGATTATATGCATAAATTTGGTGCAATGTACCTGCAGATTGAAGATGAGAAATAGAAAGGCTATTGCAAATAAACACTGAATCTGCAAATCAGGATAGTAGAAACAGATAGAAGCTGGAATTATAGTATGAATCTGTTCTGTCTTCTAGTGGCAAGAAGTTTCGTGCATGCCTAAGTATAGAGGTAAAATATTTTAAGAAAGAGGCAACAACATTAAGTTGTAGTCTGTTTAACAACAGTAACCACTGTAACTTAACAATTGTTCAGTTCTTTCAGCAAGATAAGGTACATGAGAAAGCTGGCTGTCAAAGTTGTGATGTTCAAACTTTTTTGCAGTCATCTACCTTGAAGTCACTTGGGATCAACATTAGACTTAAGGAGGTGAACCAAAGTCCACACAAGCCTCATTTAACACGCACACCCATGATACGTATCAGCTCAAAGTTTGTGCTTGCCTAGAATTGTCAGATTGGACAGGCTAATGTTTCAGCTGTTCTGCCTTCATCAGGATGTGTCTTGAACCATTAGCTGCTATTTGGAATGGATTTTCACATGTTGAATTAGTTAGAAGTGCTTTGGCAGTCGTGTCATGCTTCTTGTTATGATGGCTTTTTACTGTGCTTTTTTGTTTGTTTGGTTGGTTAGTCTTGAGTAGGTCACTACCATGTAAACGAAATGTTATCTTCAAAAAAGGAATTTGTCTGATTGTTTTCCCATTATCTCTTCAGCTTAAAAATTTCTATTGGTATTAGTCTATCAATTACTTTATTATTCAAATAAAAATAAAAGATAGATGGGAAAGGGATAAAGAGGGAGATTGTGTGTGAATTTCACCAGTCTGTCTCAAAGATCAGATAGTAATACTGAATGAATCTTTTCTCTTGATATAGAGGAAAAAAAAAATCCTGTGGCAAGGTAGCTTTACAATACATGACACTCTTACAGAGACTGACAGTGTGTCACCACTGCATATTTCTGTCATTTCAGATATATCTGAGATTGCAGGAAAGACTGAGACAATATCCCAGGACCAAGCATTCCAAAAAATTGTGATACTCCAGCTTTAGATAGGAGCCTGATTTTTCAACTCATCTCCAAAATGTTTGTCCCAGGAAACATAAATCACAGAGCACAGATCAGCTTAGCCCTGACAGTAATAATAGCACAGCTATCTGCCAAAGGCCATCACATTCTGAAGAAATATTCAAAGTGCTTGAAATGTAAATCTCATCCTTGAACTGTTTTTTTTTATGATGTATCTAGCTACTGCCTTTAAAGAACCAAGTCTTTCTTCATTCTTTACTTCAGGAAATCTCTTACCTAGTTATTTAAATGTATCTTTTCCAGAAGTTCACTGGTCTGAGGAAGGAGATAAAGCAGCAGTTTCCATCCCACAGATGCCATCTTTACCCTTTGTGAATGATCCAGAGAGATCTCAGAGCTTTTAGTGTGGCTCTGTGGTGCTCAGGAACCACAGCATTCTTAGATTCCCTGAGGAGCATTAGGCATTCAGCACTTTCCAAGATCAGACTCAAATCAAATAGGGAAGACAGCAAAGAATATAGAAGTATTTATTTCAGTTTTCTTTGGGAATAGCCCTCACATCTGTTTTAGATATAATTTTTCTCTATTTTCAGAAGCATTTTGGAGTCTTTCGCTTAATAGTTTATGGTCAAACACTAAACATGCAGGGCTCTTTTGATCCTTGCATCCCATGACAAGTGAGCCAGAAAGCTTACACAGATTGAGAATGGAAACTACTGAGGGAGCATGCCTCCTCCCAAGAGTGTCTCCCTCAAGTTTCACAGACTATTCACAGTCTGAGCAGATACAGGATGAGCCAAGGATGTGTCAGAGCTTCTCCTGCTGACAATGTTGGAGGCTTCTACCACAGGGGAACTGTCCAGCAGAACCACACCACAGTTACAGAAGAAAAATTGTACCATTTCCTAGAAGGAAATAAGTAAAATGCTGGTTGCACTGAAAAGCAGCGATGCTCAAGGACCAAATTTTTCTCCTCTTTTTCTAATGGAATTTCTGGAAACAGTAAGTGGATAAGAGCTAGAAGGCACAGATACTCCATGCAGGAATAAGCAGTCCTTGCTCTGGATGTTTTTCATTGCAAACTGAATGAACAAAGTAGTGGAGTTGTAGTGCAGAAGCGTTTACCGTAGGTTGCTTCTGGCAGAGCATCAAATTTGTGCTTTTGCCTTTTTTTTTTTCTTTTTTTCTGTAACAGAATAAAGGAGGGAAGAAACTGTGCTTTTCATACAACATTTAGTGCATCTCTTTAAGCAGAACCTGTGAACAAGCCATAATGAATCTTAATATAGCAAAATAATTGTTTTTTTTTTAATAACAATTTTTATTGCTTGCACTCCAATTGACTTATGAGCCACAGAAGGAAGGAGATATAATGACTGACAGTTCCACATATATTTCTGTGATATCCCATTGTATAATCTTAAAAACTTGAATAGTAAATTTTTATTATCTATCACTGCAGTGAACATCTGTAGTTTCTTTATAAGTATCAATTTTTTTCTTTCAGCCTTGCTTTCAGAACTCTGCTTTGAAATTTCTTCTGTACTGAGATGTGATAGGCACTGAAAATTCTTTTGCAGCAAATACCGTTTTCAGTTACCATGCATTTTGTTTTTAAGATGTTTTTAAGATGCATATACATTCCAACAACATCAACAAAAAAGGCATTAAATGTCTTACAGATTACTTCAGTTGTTTTTGTATCTTCCCAGGAGCAATATTTCAAAGAAAACATGTCATCCTCATAACGTGTGTATGTGAGCAGGTACTATTTTTACATTTAATTCATAAATGTTTAAAATCATAAACAGAACATAATTCCAGACAGCTCTGGGTTTCCATTAATTTCTGAAACGTGCATTTGATTTATAAGTGAGATAACCAACTACAAGTAGTTGGACAATTTTAGAAGGAATTGATAAAGTTAAAGTTGACTTCTGGTTTTGAAGCATTTCACACTATTACAAGTTGCTCAAGCAGTAACACAACATATGTGTGTAGATGGGATCCATCATCTCTAATTCTTCCTTCTGATGATATCCTCTGCCCTTCTTTTGATTCTCCTTTCTATTTCTTCAGTAATCCTGGCTCTCCCTCTATCCTCAATTCTCCAGTCTGCCTGAGGGAACTGTAGCTTCCACAATGAGGGCCCTTTGTCATACCAGCTGCCCTTGTTCCACTTATAACCTTCATTTCAATCTCCTAGGGTCATCTTTTACACTGACTTTCGTCATAGTCTTAGTCAGGTTCTGAGCTTTCTGCCTACTGCAACCATTCACTGGCATTCTTTATTTTGTCTCTCTTTACTTGTTTTCATTCATTTTGTTAGCTAATCATGACTTTCCTTTCCGATCTTCACCCCTTCTTGGTTTCTTTTTTGCTTCCTTGGGGTCTATTTAAAAGACATTCTTTTTGTATCTTTTTCTTATTCCATCTTTCATAGTAATTTTGCCCTACTTTAGTATCGCCATGCTTTGCTGAAGATACTGTGAGTTTTCACTTCCACAAAAGATCTTTTCTTATCTATTTTTTTCTGTCCCTTGACCAATAAACTTTATTTTTGTTCTCCCTTAGACCAGCATGACCTTTGTCCCTACAGTTCTTTGCTATTTCCGAGTTTCCTCTAAAACCTCCTGCTCCATTCCCAATATTTTCTGCCAAAAAAATTTTCAAGTTTTTCAAGATGGAAAAAAATCATTGCTTTCACTCCAGAACCTTTCCCTTTGCTCTACCTGGCAGTCTCTCATTTTTTTCTTATTTGGTCTTTCTTCCTTTCATCTTAAAGAATTCTTTCTCAGAGTCTTCTTTCATCTGTATTCTCCGTTATACTTTTCATTTCATTTTTCATGTTCACGTTTCTTTGTCCTGAAGAAGACTCACTTTTCCTTCCTATTCTTTGGGTTTGGTTTTTTTTTTTTTTTTCCTCTTTATTTTAAAGTTCCAGCTTAAGTGGACCACTTCTATTTCCATAATTTCCTTACATGCACCTTTTTATGACTCAGTGGAGCCGAATTTTGCTTTTACAGTACAGAAGTTCTGCATTTTACTCTTCACTACTTCATTGGTGTTTCCAATTTTCCTGTCTTTTTTTTTTTAATATTACTGAACTCATACTTTACCTGTATGGTTATCTTTCTTGTTACATGATTATTCAGTTATCAGAATAAGAAAGCTTTTCATTTTCCCCTATGTCCTTGATTGTGGAAGCCAAAGAAACTATTTTGGATACTATTTGGAAGGTATTACAATTTTTATTTGTACAACCAATTATAGAAGGTTTTCTATAAATCATAAAGTTGCCATTCCATCTCCAAAACTGAGTTTGTCCAGTGCATCAAAATCTTTCCAACATGGGAAAAAAATATTTTGGAAATAAGTCAAAAGGCTTATGCTTCTGGGAGTGACTCAGTAACTGAAAGAATGGTGAAGCTAACAAGGATGAGTGTACTCTCTGTCCTGTTTGTCATAATGCTCTCACTACCATCCATTTGTTAGATTTTAATAAATAATTTTCTGACTGTTGATATTGTTAAATGATCATAGATATTTTTACTTCATTTGATTATATTGCATTGCTTATGGAAATCAATCAAAATATAAAAATGTTATCACCCTTTCAAAATTGGATAGTATCTTCTCTGTTGCTGATATTTGAAATGAATGCACTTAAGTCTTCTTCTGTGGAAATGAGAATTTAATACCCATTAGCTTAGTTAGATGGATGACACTGATTCAACCTTTTTCCCATAGTGGTTGCCTAAGATGTAAATTTGTAATGGTACCCCAGGGAGGTCGTACTGAGTTACACCCTAGTCTCATGCAAACACAAATCCTGAATCAGTGGAGTCAGAACACATCACTGTGTGGGACTGTCAAATACCCTTTCTTTTCAATAAGGCTGGCCTTTGCATACAAAGAAAAAGAGTAGGAAATGTCAGTAAGGCAGGGCCAGGACAGAAATGCAAATGCAATTGCTTTGATGGAAAAGCAGTACAGTTAAACTGGATACCTGATCTTGCAAGCCTTTAAACCTAAGAAATATCTCTGAGCAGGGACTAAGCTTGTGAAGAATTTGCAAGATTCAGCCCTGTGATTTGAACTTAATGTGAAGAATCTTTGCCCAGGCACTGCCATTTAAATATTGAGACAGCATTATAGGTTACTGGCGCTAAAAGTCACAGTGGGAAACATTCTACGAATTTTAATGGAAGTCAGGGCAAGAGGAGTTTATTTAGAAGGAAAGCTTAGATAAAGATAGAGACATCTAAATAATGGAGAAGTGGAAGTAATGCATGTACTGTATATTGAATAGGTATGAATCAAGAATCATAGAATCACAGAATCATTAGGGTCAAAAGGACCCTTAGAAGACATCTAGTCCAACTCACCTGCAATGAGTAGGGGCACCTACAGCTAGATCAGCCTGTTCCAGTCTGACCTTGAGTATTTCCAAGAATAAGGCATCCACCACCTCTCTGGACAACCTGCTCCAGTGTGTCAATACCCTGAAAGAAAGGAAGGAGGAAAGGGGAGGGAAGAGGAGGAGGAGAGAGGAAGAGAGGAGGGAGGGAAAGGAGGGGAAAGTGGGAAGGGCAGAGGAAGATGGGAAGGAAAAGGGAAAGGGGAAGGGAGAGGAGAAAAGGGAGGGAGAGACGAAGGAAGAGGGAGGGGGATAGAAGGGGAAAGAAGGGGAGGGAAGGGGAACGGAACAGAGGGAGAAGGGGAGAAGGAAGGGGAATGTGAAGGGGAATGGGAAGGGGAAAGGACGGGAAGGGGAAGGGGAAGGGGAAGAGGAAGGGGAAGGGGAAAGGGAAGGGGAAGGGGAAGGGGAAGGGGAAGGGGAAGGGGAAGGGAAAAGGAAAGGGAAAGGGAAAGGGAAAGGGAAAGGGAAAGGGAAAGGGAAAGGGAAAGGGAAAGGGAAAGGGAAAGGGAAAGGGAAAGGGAAAGGGAAAGGGAAAGGGAAGAAGGAGTGTAGGAGGAAGGCAGAAAGATAGGGAAAAGGGAAGGAAGGCAGGGAGGAAGAAAGGAGGGAAGGAGAGAGGGAAGGAAGGAAAGAGGGAAGGAAGGGTGGGAGGGAAGTAGGGTGGAAGAGAGGAAGAGAGGAAGGAAGAAACTCGCTTTTGGAGGGGATAATGTGAATCCTCATAAAAAGGAGAGAGTTTAAGTGAATTAGTGTGGCTGTGTAATGGCCAGAGCAGAACTGACTATTTCTCTTTTCCTGTCCTTTCACTTGCTGATTGGCATGCTATTTTCTTCTGCAGTTAGGTTCCTGCTTTCACACTCCACTGTTGACTATCTCAGAAACATGCATACACAGAGCGTTAGAAATATATCATGACATTTTTTATATCTAAGGAATACATGAAAAGATCAAGATGAGATTACCAAAATAATTTGCAAATATGAAACTTAGTTTGCATCTCTTCCTTTAGTATGCTGTTGTAACACAAATTATCCTACTGTGAACATGCAATCATGTTAAAAGATGTCTTCTAAAAATTTGGCTTTTATTCCATTTCCATTCCTTCCCCTCCCCTCCCCTCCCCTCCCCTCCCCTCCCCTCCCCTCCCCTCCCCTCCCCTCCCCTCCCCTCCCCTCTCCTCTCCTCCCCTCTCCTCTCCTCTCCTCTCCTCTCCTCTCTCCCCTCTCCTCTCCTCTCCTCTCCTCTCCTCTCCTCTCCTCTCCTCTCCTCTCCTCTCCTCTCCTCTCCTCTCCTCTCCTCTCCTCTCCTCTCCTCTCCTCTCCTCTCCTCTCCTCTCCTCTCCTCTCCTCTCCTCTCCTCTCCTCTCCTCTCCTCTCCTCTCCTCTCCTCTCCTTTTTTAAATTTCAAATTGTGTTTATTAGAAGAGAGATATGTGCCATGTTTATGACAGCTCTGGCAGCGGAAGTGTTCAAAAGTACAAACTGTTGTACCTCTGTAACTTGCTTGTTTTTTCTATAGATTTTTTTTTTGTGGGGCTAATAGCCACGGGGTTGAGGATAATATGTAGTTTCTGTTCCAGAAGCATGACCTAGCAGAGCAGTTCCAGTGAAGCAATCCTTATATATAAGAACATGCCTACAAATCATAATTGTATATACAGATAACAGCAATGACTTAGGCTACCTGAAAGCTGAAAAGTAGGCTAAGACCTTACAAGCTTTCCATCTTCTAACTTTTCCCAGATTACCTGTCAACAGGGCCAGTGCAGTTTGCATTAGGTACCAGGTCTTAGAGATATAATGGCCTCTGCGGGAAAGATGGAGACCACAGAACCATTCCTTTTAAAACATTACTCATGTTCGGGTCAAATGACATCCAGGCAGAAGAGGCAAAATCTCTGACAGTAAGGAATGGAATAAAACATTTGAGGAAGATATTTACCCTCTATTCAACTTCTCTTCACCTATTCTAGAGAAGGAAGGCTGGAGAGAGAATTTAACTGCTGTCAGTTCATGAACAAGATTTTTACACTCCATAACATGTCACACTTGATGGCTTTGTATGACTAACCTGACTGATAGATGGCAGTTACATCTGCTGCTTTCAAAGAAGCTGAATCCAGCATAACTGTAGTTGCTCAGTATCCACAGTATCCTCAGTATTTAGCAAGCTTTGCTCTTCCAATCATAGCATTTTACTTATGTTTAAAGGAAATGAGTGACAAGAACGATAATGAGATTGGCCCTTCTAATGACTAATGTGCATTGTCCATATGATTGTCCTTCCACTCAATGCTGCCCCTCTTACCTCATCCCTTATCCCATTTGGGGTGAGAGAAACCCTTTCATTGTTTTGTTCTTGTTTTAAAAGTTGTGAGGATTCCTGTAGTAGTTTTTTTGTTTGTCTGCTCTATTCTATGTTTACTAACCAGACATAGTAACCCTGGGTGAGGTCCACTGTATTGGCAGTTTTTACTCGAAAATAAAGTACCTTGTTTTCCTTAAGAATCAGTGGACTGGGTTCTTGTTAAGCACAATCCAGGATTTATGTCTGCTCCTCGGGGACTAGAAATGAGCAGAGAATACTAGAAATCTGAGCAAAGAGAAAAATTAACTTCCAAAGAAATTCAGAAAGGATGAGAACTCCTTTCTTATCTCTAGAAGCAGCAGTCCTTCTTTCCTTTAAGGGTGATGAGTGGTTTCTTTGCTTTTAAAATGTCTGTTTGCTAACCATTTCTATCTTCATTCCCCTCCTCCAAAAGTACCTGACAAATCTGCAGAAGCGAGACCTATCTATTCTTTACTCTCTGCTGCTTGACTTGTGTGGAGCTGAGGACGGTATAAATAGTTTCCATGACAGATAGGATATGATATTATGAAAAGAAATGGTTCATTTCCCTTTGAAGAATCTATCTGAACCCTGATCTTAACATCTCACTAGGCCACAAAGGCAATGTTCTGCCCTTCAGTGAGCTCCTAAACAAATATCACTGAACTACTGCGGGATGCGTAGGACTCTATAAGCTGTACATGACCCATAAAGGCAGCATGGATTGCAGCTGGCTTTGGCTTCCTGCAACTTTATGTCATTTTGAATTATAGGATTTGGCTTCCTAGTGTATGCAAAACACTTTGTGATCAGCAGATGGAAGGACAATGATGGTACTTTGCACTTGTATTAGTTTGTATTAAAATTGTAACTGGAATCTGGTTTTAATGGTGATGATTAATATAATGATATAAACTTCTTGCAATGTAAGCCACATTTTCACAGCCATGTCTGATTTCATCTGATGGTGAAATGACTGCTTCCCTGATAAAAGTCTTGGCAGAAGCCCTTCATTTTCTTCTGAGTATCTGAACTGGTTTCAACAATAGAGTGAAAAATAGGGAAGGGCTATTTTGCACATTTTTTTCTACGGTGATTTTTAATATGGGAGCCTAGTTATAAAATGAAAGGCAAGAAATTGGCTCCACGTTCCTGTTTGACTTATTTGCCATCCCGATTTTGCATTCTAGCATTTAACCCAGCTATACCATGATTTTCTCTTTTGCTTTGGAGCAATAAAATGGTGTAAGCTGTAATCAATTGCCTCCAAGTCAGTTATAAAATCTTACCAATCAAGGGAAAACACCACTTTTATAATTGAAAGAAAAGGTGTGTATGTGATATTATTTCTACCCAGAAGGGATGTTTTGAAAGTAAAAGTATACAGCATGGGACAGTTTATTGCCTGTGTTAGATGGCAGTTGCAGAGATGGACTTGAGCCAAAGTCTCAGTATATAAATGCATGGTTTCTAGAGGTGGGGAAATGTAAATTCTTCCAGTGGCTCAGTGTATAGATAGTTGACCCAGAAATTTGGAAACAAATGCTCCTGCACATTGGGTGTTTGAAATGTTCTGTATCCTTTCTCTTGAGCTCAGCAGTAACTCAGCGGTGTCAGGAATGAAATAGAAAAAGTACTGTGTAAGAAGACTGAGTAAGGATCTTGTATATGGATGAAAGCGCTCTATCATTACTGCACAACTCATGAATAATCAGTGGCTATAGTACTATTTTTAAAGTATTTTTAAGTCAATTGTCTTGTTTTGCACAGTCAGCAATCATTTCTGAGCAATATTAAAATCAATTTAATAAGAATTTTTAATTTGATTTTCTATTAAAATAATTCCAGTCCATTTCCATTTTCCATCCATCAGCCAATTCTCACCAAACTGGTAATGCTGCTGAATATCTCAAGGCATTTGCTGGCTTAACAAAGAAGAGAAATCCACAATTACTTCCCTGGACAATCAGTGTGTTCATAACATTTTCAACAACTCCTGAGCACTCTTTTGCCTAGTAATTTAAGAGAGTGGAGAACTGTGGGTAGACAAAAGGTCTAGGAACACGTAGAAAGTGCAGCCTCCAAGAACTGAAAATAAAAGATATATTTACTTGACTATGTCCTCTTTGGGAAAGACAGACAAGCAAGGAGATACAGTGGAGTTGCTCCTTCTGTGAGAGATCTAAGTGTTCAGATCTACCTAAATGATGAATTAGAGAACTTGTGGGTGAGAATTAAGGGGCAGGCTACTGTAAATGACACTGTTGTGGGTATGTACTACTGATCAGGATGAGGAAGTTGATGAGGCTTTCTACAAACAGCTGGAAACAGCCTTCTGATCCTTGGCACTGATTCTCATGGGGGACTTTAACCATCCTGCTACTTACTGGATAAGCAACATGGTCAGGCACACATAGTCCAGGTGGTTTCTGCAGTGTGTTGAAGATAACTTTCTGAGGCAGCTGGTGGAGGAGCTGACAAGGAGGGTCTTGCTACTTGATCTTGTTCTCACTAACAAGGAAGGACTGGTTGGGGATGTGAAGGTTGCAGACAGCTTTGGATGCAGTGATCATGAGATGGTGGAATTCAAGATCTTGTGTGGAAGAAGCACAGCAATTAGCAGGATTGCCATTCCGGACTTCAGGAGAGCCAACTTTGACCTCTTCAGAGACCTGCTTGGAGGTATCGCATGGGGTAGAGTGTTAGAAGGTAAGGAGCCCCATGAGACTTAGTTGACACTTAAACATCACTTCTTCCAGTCTCAAGATCAGTGCATCACTAAGAGTAAGAAATCAAGCAAAGGTGGCAGGAGGTCTGTGTGGATGAGCAAGGAATTCATGGATAAACTAAACTAAACTAAAAGGAAAGAATAAGGTCTGTGAAAAGTGGGAAAAAAGCCTATCCACCTGGGAGGAATATAGGAATGTTGTCAGGGCCTGTACGGATATCACAGGGAAGGTCAAAGTCCTCTTGGAATTAAGCATTGTGAAGGAGTAAAGAATAACAATAAAGGGGTTTTTAAGTATGTCAACAGAAAAAGGATGTCTAAAGTTTTGCACCTGGGGAGGAATAGCTGCATGCATCAATACAAGTTAGGAGACGACCTGCTGGAGAAGGATATAGATGTCTTGGTGAAGAACAGGTTGGCCATGAGCCAGCAGTGTGCCCTTGTGGCCAAGAATGCCAGTGGTATCATAGGGTACATTCAAAAGAGTGTGGCCGAAAGTTCAAGGGATGTGATCCTGTCTCTCTGCTCTGATGAGGCCACACTGAGAGTACTGAGTCCAGTTCTGGACTCCCCAGTTCAAATTAGACAGGGATCTCCTAGAAGGAGCCCAGCAGAAGGCCACAAAGATGGCAAAAGCCCCAGAGCATCTTCTGTATCAGGAAAGACTGAAGAACCTGAGTCTGCTCTGCCTAGGGAAAAGAGGACTGAGGTCAGATCTGATTACTGTTTGTAAATATCTAAAGTGAGGTTGGAGGCAAATGGATGAAGCCAGGCTTTCTTCGGTGTTATGCAGCAACAGCACAAGGAGCGATAGCCCCAGATATGTACATAGGAAGGTCCACGCAGACATGTGGAAGAACTTTATGGTAAAGGTAATGGAGCACTGGAACAGGTTGCCCAGAGAGGTTGTTGAGTCTTCTTCTATGGAGATATTCAAGACCTGTCTGGATGCCTACCTGTGCAACCTATTGTTGGATACCTGTAAGGGGGCTGGAGTTGGAGATCTTTTGGGGTCACATCCAACCCCTACATTTCTGTGATTTAGATTTATTACTCAGAAAAATGAGTGGGCAGAAAAAACAAAAGTAGCAAGCTTAGACGTTATGCCTTTCCATGTTACTTCAGCACGAGGAGGATCAGTTTAAATCAGGACTAAATTGTAATGATGCACTTTGTCTTGACTCACTATGCAGTTCTGTCCCTGTGTCTTGTGCTAGGTTTTGTAACCATGAAGCCTTCCCATGAAGTGGGAAGAATTCAGTGTTTCTGATTATTTTCATGAATAGGTATTTTTCAGCATTTGTAAATCTATTAATGGAGTAAGTGCAAGTGGCAATGGAACACAGTTAGGAACTGTGGAAGAAGGAAGAGGTGAGAAAGATTTCAGTGAGTTTGGGCTGCTTGCATAAATTCCGTCCCTCAAGTTATATGTCACTGCAATCTTGTTCACAACAGGGCTAAGATTCCTGAGTTGTAATGACTATGAATTATAATCACTTTAACAGATACATTAGCTCACTCAGGTGCAATCATGTGATGGTGGCAGACTGTGCCATCTAACCAGCTGCTGCAGAAGTCAGCAATGTTTCAAGGTGCTGTTGAACAAGCAGATAAAAACAATTTGTCACTGTTACAGAAAAACTGCATTCACTGTACCATCTAAGCACTCTTCACCTCTTTGTTCTTCTGTTTTCTTAATGAACCAGTCTTCTTCTCCAGTCACTGAACCACAGAATGTCTTAGGTTGGAATAAACCTTAAAGCCCATCTGTCCAGTCACCTGTGGTGGACAGGGCTGCCACCCACCAGCTCAGTTGACGGGGGCCTTGAGTGCCTCCAGAGATGGGGCGTTTGCAGCCTCTCTGTGCAGCCTATGCCTAGGGCATTACCACACTTTGAGTAAAAATTTCTTTCTAATATCTCCCCTCTTTTAAAGCCATCATCACTTGCCCTATCAATAAAGTCCCTAATAAACAGGCCCTCTCCAGTGTTCTTGTAGGTTCCCTTTACAGAATCATAGAATAGAATTATAGAATAGCTCAGGTTGGAAAAGACCTTAAAGATCATCAAGTCCAACCTCAACCTAACCATACTACCCTAACCCTAACAACCCACTGCTAAATCATGTCCCTAAGCACCATATCCAAACAGTTTTTAAACACCTTCAGGGATGGTGACTCAACCCCAGAAGGCCACTAGAAGGTCTCACCAGACCTTCTAGATATAACTTGAAAGGAATTTCTTAAAGACTTGTGGAATTACTTACTAGTAATATGGTGAGGCAGTAAATATCTCCCTGAGTAGCCTGGATAATTCCTTCACTTGAGGTATAGCAGAGTATCATTGTGGGGTTAGTTTGTACTAGTGCTACATCTGTTTCATGTCACTTTCTCTGCCAATTACCCACGTTAAAAATGTAAGCACAGATTGAACAGATATGAAACAAACAAGATGAGTAAAAAAGAGCGTTTTCAAGGGTAGACATATAATCTTGTACAAAGCGAAAGACAGAAGATATATCCTATCAACTACTTGACCCATGGGGCAGGATTAAATTCACACAATTTGTGTTTTATGCATATGACCGTAGTAAAAATATAAAAATAATAAATAAATAATAAATAAATAATAAATAAAATATAACTAATAAATAAAAAAAATTAATAAATAATGATGACAACAATAACAGTAATGACAATAATAAAGACATCAGCCTATAAATGCAGTTATGACCAAGCCTAGTTGAGAAAAGCAGCAAATTGCATAGTGCAAGACTAATTCTCAGTGTTCAAATGCTTTGCAATGCACATATCACAATTGCTATTTGCACCATTTGGCTTAAATCATGCCAATTCCTGTGCTAGTAGTAACCTTTTCTTCTCTAACTGGTGATCCTGATCCCTAGCACCTTCCATGACAAAAAATCTTTGAGACCTTTCAAAGTTATATTGACTCCCTTGTTTGCAGCAGGTGTTTGAAAGGTGGCAAAGTGAAGCATCCGAGGGCTAAATAAATTGATTTTTCTTTTTCTTCTTCTTTTTTTTTTTCCACAGTATTCATTTCAACAGCAACATGAGAACTAAAAAAAAAAATTATATGAATTGATACGCTGTTAAATTAAAGAGCAGAGAGTGAATAGCAACAGCTGTATCACTGCTTTTCATGTCCAACACAGAAAAAGGAATTGTCTTTAATCTCTCTATATTTTCCACAGAGCTTTATTTCACTGCTTTGTACTGTCCCAGCAGTACAAAGTCTTGCTGTAGACTAAAACTGCAAATGCTGTGCCAGCACAGGTGACAAATTCATAAAGTGTACTCAACACTCAATAAAGCTTACATTGTACAGTGCTTCTTATGGGCTTTCCTTCTGCATCATTTGGCCTCAAATCCTCAGTACTGAGGACTTCAGCATGACCTAGTTAGATAAGGGCAAGGTAATAAACTGTCATAATAATAAATAACTATGAGTACTCTGGGCAATATGAGCACTTTGGTGACACCCATGTGAGCAATGTAAGTTGTTTATTTCCTTGATATAAGAATGGTTTCTCAATAACTGAAATAACTGAAGTAAACCCTACAGGTGCCGGTCAGGGGAAGAGCTTCCTATTTCTGTTTTATTCTGCACCAGCTAAATATGAGGTCTATTTCTGTTTCATGGCACGGTGCAAAATTATTTGGGCTCCTCAACCTTCCCAAAGAAGAGCATGGAGCAGTTAAGAGATATGTCCTGATCAGACAGCTGAGGGAATGAGGGAGTGTTATCTACACTACAGCAAGATATAGGTTTTCTTATAGTGTAAGATTCAAGTTTTTTTCATTTGCTGAAGTAGGCATCTTTATTAAGCTGCAACTAATAAAACAAGAATAGGCTGTATTTAAAAAGAAAAATAAAAAGGAAACAAGGAAGAGGAAAGTGAAGATGCCTTCAGAAGCCAAACATTGGCACAAGTGTCACATCAGTCATCATCACAGTCATCTATGGCCTCATCATCAGTTGCACCTGAGACACACTTTGGCAGCCCTCCAGGGTGCACATCATGAGCAAAGACGCTGCAGTTAACTTTGATTGATGTCAGTATTTCATTGTTTCTGCCAGCAAACTCCTTCATTGTTCAGTGGCAGCGTTATCCTCAGCACTAAATTTCCTGGAACTATAATAGATGACTTTGCAGAATGTCAGCACGAGAATTCTGTTTTCAGGCCTCTACTTGAAAGAAATAAATCTTTTCACTCATTTATCCCATGATCTTAATTTATTATCTTTTCCACCCCCCCCCACACCCCTCCTTGCATTTCTTAATGTTTTTTTGGATTGCTCATGATAGCAAAAGACTAACAGTACTTATTGTAGGTAGGAATCATAAAGCAGGTAAGTGTGTTATTTCTGTGTGTCATTTTGTTGACAAACCTCAGAAAAGATGCATGCCTCTTATACCAGTAGTATAAGACTAGGCTTTTGTGAGAAGTTAACTGACTTCCTTGAAAAGAGGAAACTGAAGTTCTAAGGGACACAAATCCTAAAATATAGCATAATCAAGCACAATTTCCCAAATAGATAGTTTTGGTGTGTTTACAGTCATAGTATATTATTCCTTCTGTGTATGACATTTCAGGTTTCATGATTTTTCAGTCACAGTACAGCAGTGCTCTACAGTAGTAGAGCAGCAGGAACAGCGTGTTTGTTTGGTCTCATGCTATCTTCCTCATAAGGAAGAACGAAATCCAGAAAAATTAGTTAGATGCTTAAATCCCTTTCTTGTCAGTGAAAAGCTGACATAATGATTAAATTTTCATAACACTTCTGTTCATTGGTACTCCATTATTTACACTCTTAAGAGATTTTAAATTACCATTTTCATATATATAATTTTAATTTTATGACAGTATGAGAATAATGACTTATGCTGAATCGCCTTCCAGCCCCAAACATGTTTTAATGAGAATATTAAGGCTTTATTTTCACCCTAAATGATAATTCTCCACCAACAAGAAATGTTAGAATTGAAGTTTCTTTTTAACCAAACTTACAAATTGCATGTTTTAGTGAGTGTCTATAAGTCAAGGACAAGACAAGTGGACTCTGTATAGCATCTGTATACATCAGTATTACTTAATTTATAACCTGGAGGCTGTTCAGAACAAGAGGCAAGCTTTCACATTGTATTCTTTCACGTTGGAAAGAGGAAGAACACATCTCTCCTAAGTTACTTTCCTCTATTGGCAAGTTACCACTATAACTATTATCTGTTTTAAATACTGGTACCCTCTAGTGTTCACTTACAGTAAAACTTGCAAAATTCTTTAGTGGTAGCAGATTTCTTTACTCTACATGACCAAGTACTCTGGTGCAATCTGTAGACGTATCAAAATTTCCCTTTCCAGAAAATATGACTTACTTATCTCTGTTGGAGACTTCCCACTTAATTTCTTCATCCATGTATTACAGACACAAAGATACAGACACAAAGGATTGCAGCACTGACTGCTCGTCTCTGCTGGAATATGAATAGAATTAAATGCTGATTATGTTTCATTCTTCTTTTGAACTGTGATCGAAAGCAGGTGCATGTACTTTCCTGGTGGACATACCCACATTCATGGAAGCATAGTGAAGGTTGTTATACAGACCTGGTTCAAACTGTCACTCCTTGACTGTGGTAAACCAGCAACAGGAAAACCCAGATTTATTCAGTAATGACAGGTCAAGAGAATTATTTAAATGCTGTTGCTTGTAACCACAGAAAATTGTTGGCTGATGTACTTACATTCACTTCATCACTTGCCCTCTATTAACTACAAAGGCTTTCCAGGCATACTTATCAGTGAGTGTGTTCCTAGATATTCAATAACTGCTCTCTTCATAAGTCACATCTAAACAGCATCTGAAATTAATTGTCAATAATATCAAAGTAGAAGACAGAGAAGTTGGTTGTTCTGTGCTGCTCATCACAAGAGGTGGGTTTAGTTAGTTACTTGCTTTATGACAGCAAACTCTGGGAGGGAAAAGTCTCATAGCTCTACACTAGTGACATCCAATTGCTCTGAGTAAGAAGACTATCAGCAGAGAAACTGGTGTGAATTATGACACCTTTGTAAGATGAAGTAAAAGTGTAGAGTGGTGAACAGCAGTAATGTAAATATTTGTGTGGAAGAAGTAGAGAAGTGATGTGAGGAGTAAATATTAAAATTCAAAGAGAAGTTAATACAAATAATTAAATTATATACAATTGGTATAGTTTGAAGTATATGAAGTGTTTCTCAGTAGAAAGCCATTGTCCGGCTGTGAACTTCTCCCTTTATGTTCATAGAATCATTAAATTTGGAAAAGATCACAAAGATCATCTAGTCCAACCATCAAACCATCAACATCATGTCCACTAAATCATATCCCTCAGTGCCACATCTGTATGTCTCATGAACTCCTCCTGGGAGGTGACTCCATCACCTCCGAGGACATTCCATTCTGGTGCCCAACAACTCTTCCTGAGAAGGAATTCTTCATAACATCCAACTTGAACCTCCTCTGGTGCTAAATAAAGCCGTTCTCTCTCATCCTATCACTGTTATCTGGGAGAAGAGACCAACTTCCATCTCGCCACAATCTCCTTTCAGGTCCTTTCAGTTGCAGAAAGAGAAGGTCACCCCTGAGATTCATCTTCACCAGACTAAACAAACAGTGTTCCCTGAGCCACTTCTCATGAGGCTTGGGCTCCAGACCCCTCACCAACTTCATGCCCTCCTCTTAACACGCTTCAGGACCTCAATAGCAAGAAGCCCAAAACTGAACACAGTACTCAAGGTGCGGCCTCACCAGTGCTGAGTACAGGGGGACAATCACCTCCCTTCCCTTGCTGACTACAGCAAGTTCTCTCTCTGATGGATTTCTGAAGTTAATGTTTAGTGAAGTCTTAAAGTGTCAGCTGCAGAAAAGATCACAATGTACTCATTAAATGTTGGTCTGGTATTTAAATGACAATTTCAAATGTTATCTCTGTTGTGGTTACTGATTTTCTTTCTGCAGAAAATGAGTTGCATTGAGTTGCTGCATTCTCATCTCTGCTTATGGACTGGACAGATGCCACAGGCTAAGGCTTCCTGAGTTGCGTTTTGAGGCTTACGATTGTTTCTGGAACCATTTGGACTGCTGTAGGTATTTGCATTTTGTGAGGGCATTAATACAGTGTGATTTTAAACCTGTAGCATCCAGGTGCCTCTATTAGAGCAACAGGGATGTTCTTTAATCAACAGGCTACTGAAATGTCCAAGTAAGGTGTCTAAATTGTCCCTTCAACACACGGAGAAAAAAACTTACAAGAGAAGAAAAGCCTTAGCATTGGAAGGCTATAAGTGCATTTAACTTTTGAAGCATTCAACCTATGACACATTTAAATTAGTATTTTGATAGTTTACATTCCTTTCAATAGATCTTCAGACAGATTTTTCTTCTGTCCTTCAAAGGATTTTTTTCTGTGTTTCTGAAGGACTCAGTGAGTACCCATAGTGAAAAAAGCAAACCAAAGAAGTCCAACAACAGCAACAAAACAACCAACCAAATAAAGCACCAAAAACAAGCAAGCAAACAAATAAAACCAAGAAAACAAACAAACACTTCTTGTTACCAGTGTACTTTTCTGTTTGAAGTTAGGTGTGATTCAGCAACCATTCCCTTTATTATCAATAATATTGTTGTATGCTTTTCAGTTTGAGAAAGACTGATAGTGACATAGCTCCTTTTGAAGACTGGAAACCAAGGGAAGAAGAGATGAAGTCTTTTAATCAATGAGATTCAATAAAATGGGAAATGAATTTTTATTGCCAATAATAAATTTCTCCTTAGCGATTCCCAACTAAAGCCAATGTGAATCTTGGAAATATATATCTATGTACAATTGCACTCTACAAATCATGCATAAATTCTCTTCCTTCTTTCCTTGCCTAGTGGCAAAAGTTACAGTATTTTAGAATAAAGTGTTAAAATGTAAAGTGAACAGAGTAGATGAATATTACTTGTACAGCTCAATTTGTAGCACAGTTCATGTGACAAATGTATCTATTTCTAGCACCTAGTAAATCCTTTGGTGCGCCGATACACTGCAGTTCTACCCAGAAAATCTACTTGTTATTCAAATATATTTTATTAATATTTGAGAGATTTCTTAAAACACATGGTGTTTTTTATTGTCAAAATCTTCACTGCAAAAGAAGTGGGTTTTTTCTTACCAATTTCCTGAATTCACAGAACCATAGAAACATCTGAGTTGGAAGGTACCTCTAATGGTCATCCAGTCCAACTCCCCTGCAATGAACAGGGTCACCTACAGCTCGATCAGGTTGCTCAGAGCCCTATCCAGCTTGCCCTTGAATCTCTTTATGCATGGTGCATCTACCACCTCTCTGGGCAACAGGTTTCAATGCCTCACACCTTTAATGTAAAACATTTCTTCCTCATATCCAATCTAAATCTCCCATCTTTTAGTTTGAAACCAATTCCCCTTTGTCCTATCACAACAGACCCTAGTAAAGACTCTGTCCCCTTCTTTCTGACAGCCCTCATTAAGGTACTGAAAGGCAGTTATCAGGACTTCTCCCACCTTCTCTTCTCCAGCCTGAACAGCCCCAGCTCATTCAGCCTGTCATATGGAATAGAAGAGTAAAATTCAGACTCTGGATCAAGATGGCCACATTTTCCTGCAGCATATGGAGATATTTATTTATAGAGATGTAACCTGTGCTCCAACCAGGCAAAAACTTCATAGCAGTCATATTCTCCATAAAATCACTAAAATTCTTCAATTTGTCCACTTCTATTGTTATGTGAACTTTTCACTAGCAAGCAACTGTCTTTGCTGAGAGCTTCAGAAAACATCATCTTTCATTAATTACTAGATCTCTGGCTGGAATGCAAGAAACCATTATATCTTCTTTGCATCAGGAGACCTATGTGTCATTAACGCTCTGTTCAGAACAGTGAACCTACAAAACTGTAATCGCCTTCTATTCCTACTGAGCCTGAGACAGTGGATCTGCCCCTTCAACTACCTAATGTAATGCAGCATTCAGCACACTGGTGTTTGAATCAGCAGTGCCTATGGCACAATAAGCAATAGCTCGTTCGTTTGCGTACTGCAGAAGGATGTACTCATCTCTGTCATGGTTGTATTTATGTGCATACTCAGTGAATTTGTACACACTCTCCTTACTGGAAAGAAAGTCTGCCTTTCTATAGCCTTTATAGAAGAATTAATGCAATATAATATTTTCCAAAGCTCTTGGCAAAGAGGGCTTTCTATTAGTGAAAAGTTCACATGATAATGGAAGTGGAAAATTTAAAGACTTTAGTGATTGTATAGAGACTAGTGACTGCTATGAAATTTTGTCCTGCTTGGAGTACAAGATGCATCCCTATAAATTACTATGTGTTCCAGGAAAATATGATCATCTTTTGTCCAGAGTTGGCCTACTGATGTATTTGTAGATCTGTTTACAGTGCAATCTGGAGGAGTCAAACAACAGATATCACATAGCAATACAGTGTGCAAGATCATCTGTTGTGGGTCAGAAATCCACTGATCCACTGTTGACTGGTTATTCTGGAGACAAGAGGCCCTACAATAACTGGAGTTTTATCACACTTGGATGTTTTAGATGAGGACATAAAAGAAATCATAAGGTTATCAGAAATATAATTGTGCATCCATTTGTTTTAGGAAACCTACTTTTTTTTGCTGACTTACCCAAAGTCTCAATATCAGAAAGATACACTGTGGTTTTTTTTCTCCAAATTATGCCAAGAGAACATCTTGACCCAGAGCAGATTGTAGTGTTTTACTGGGTGATGTACAAAGGTTGAGACTGTGATTCAGTAAAGAGACGTGAATTGGTCTTGTTCCAGCATCTGAACTGGCAGACCAGAATGGTAGCCAAACCCGAAAATGTCATTCCAGATCTCCTCTGCAGCTCATTTTTCATGACTTTTTTGTTTCTCTGAAATCCTACCTGCACGTCCTGCCCTTCCAAAGAGGGCTCAGCTCCACAGCATCCAGGAAAACATTAATTACAGACTTGAGAAATTTAAAGTTGCTCCTTTTTAATTTTTTCAATTAGAGCAGAAGAAAATTTATTTTTCATTCTCTCTGCAGTCTTCATTCTCCCTTATCTCTGTTTTGCTCATGTTGTACTACAGCAACTTTTCACTTACACAAAGAGATTTTTTTGTGATTCAAATCGCATATAAAAATCCTTTCTACTGAAATTTAATTTGTTATATGTCTAATGCATGTAGATATGATAGTACAACTGATAGTTTTAAAGATGGCTTTCATTTTGAAGGACTGGAAAGTACAGGAAAATATGCTGTGAGGCCAGAGGAGGAGCTCTGGCTGAAACAATACAGCTGGAGCATGGAGCTGCCTCATCATCAGTGCAATAGTCATAGAATCACATGGGTTGAAAGACACCTCTAAAGGTCACCTAGTCAAACCTCCTGCTACAGCAGGTTCCCTAGAGTAGCATCCAGGTGGGTTACTGGTCAAAGCAGGCTGTCGTGGTTTAATGGGTTTTCATCAGTATTTCACATCATAATATCATGCAGTGCACTAGGAGTTAAAGACTTAATGCTGCAGTTCTGCGGATTGTCAGTGTATTTCATGAGTTCTAATCTCCTGGCCTCAGAAGAGAAGAATGAACTACAACTTTCAGAAAACTCTGTTTTTCCATTTTCTGTTTTCTGTTTGTAGGGAAAGTCAAAAGGGACAGGGATTCATAAGACTTGCTCTCTTTCTTTGTTCCCTGACTGCTTCGCCTACAGAATTAGATGAAGGACTTCAGTTTTGGGAAGTCTTTCTCATTTTATTTATTATCTTCAATTCCAATCACGCTGTGTTACATTTTATTATCTCATATTCTGCTACTGCATTTAGTAAACTAATGTTTTTTTTCCCTTAGCTCATTGCCACCGTCTTCCTTTGTCCAGTCCAATTTCCCTACCATTTGCCTTTTCCCCCAGTTCTTTCCCCAGAGTGTGGATCCATGGGTTTCTTCAACCTCTTGTCATGGAAACCAGACCTAACTGTGACACAGGCAAGCAAACCAAAATGGCAGCAAGGAGCGCAAGTCATTTTTGCCAGAAGAAGTGACAGACTATTTGTAGTGTTAATTGCATAACAAGCTTTCCAAGATCTGTAGTGGTCTAAAATTTAAGTTACTAAAAAGGTACGCTTCAACTACAATGCAGCAGTATGAAGTACTGCCATTTTGATCTGTACAAACCACAGTGTCCTTCCAGCAGAGGTAGCTCAATACCAGATCTTCACTTCTGTTACCTTAGAAAAGTGTCAAGATTTTATAACTCTATGGGTATGAAAGTGGGTTTCTCATTGATATAAAAACTAGAAAAACTGCAGTGTTTTGGAAATTTATAGCATATTATTGTTCTTGTCCTAGATGTGGATAGCACAACTGATTTGTGTGTTATATAGATTAAGTGGCATGAAAAGAGCAGGTAGGACACATATATGACTGAAATTGGCATCTTGGTTTCCACATATCATAGACACATTGGAGCTGCTGCCTAAGGATGTTATGGGCACAAGGAGTTCACCTGCATTCCACAAGAGGCTAGATGGGCACTCCAGAAGGAGACTCAGAAGGGATTTGATAAAAAGTTAAACCACATTTGATAAAAAGTTAATTTGCTTTGTTCCCTGAACTGGCTAATGTAAGAGAAGAGAGTAAATGAGAAAGATGCTGGCCCCCTTCTTACTCCATATATCACTGCTGTTGGAAAAAGTCTGTTGGGCTAGATAGATCTTGATCTGAACCAATTCAGCTGTTCTTACATCTCAATAGGCTTCATTACACAGCTAAAATCAGCCTCGGCCATCTGATAAAAGACGTTTGACTGGCAGAGAAAGGAAAACAAATTTTACATGCCACCAGTGGTAAAAATAGTTATAAAACTGAAAGTCCAGCAAGTAATGCATGCTGCAGTTGTAAAGATTAGTGCAAAACAACAGTGATGTTAGTGAACTGATAAAACAACAAAATGTCCTTAGGCATATGCTGGTCTTCCTGTTCCATTCTTCTGTTTCTTCTCAGTCTGTTCAATGGGAAAAAGTTGATTACTGTCAACTTTCAGCCACCTCACTCCCTCATTTTCCTCATGATTTTCTTTCTGTGTAAATGTAGTTTTTGCCACACTGGGATTGATTTTCCAATTTCCAAATCAAAAAGAAAAAGAGCTTTTCTGCTTTCAGGCTTAACTGACCATAATTTTCAGCTGTAATATCCAGTAGTCTGAAGTTTATTTGAGCTGGCTATGACCATGAAAAGGTTTTTACTCCAGTAATTAGTTTTTTAAAAGCCTGAAGAATAACCTACAACTTCTTTTTCCACATTTTTCTTATAGAATCATATGAGAGTGGGAACGGACCTCTAAAGGCCATGTAATCCTACTCCCCTGCAATAAACAGGGACATCCACAGCTAGATCAGGTTGCCCAGGGACTTATGCAGCTTCGTCTTTAGAGTCTCCAGGGATGGGGCATCCATCACACTAGGTAACCTGTTCAGTGTCTCACCACCCTCACTGTAAATGATTTTTTCCTTATATCTAACCTAAATCTACTCTCTCTGTTTTTGAAGCCATTTTTCCTTGTTCTGTTGCCACAGACTCACAGATAAAGAATCTGTCCCCTTCTTTCCTTTAGCTTCCCTTTAAATACTGAAAGGCCGCTATCAGTTGACCTCGCAGAGAGCCCCAGCTCTCTGTCCTCGTAGGAGAGGTGCTCCATTCCATGGACCATTTTTATGGCTTTTCTCTGGATGCACTCCAACAGGTTCACATCTCTCTTGTACTGAGGACTCCACATCTGGATGCAGTACTCCAGGTGAGTCCCACCAGCACAGTGTAGAGGGGCAAGATCATCCCCCTTGATCTGCTGGCCATGCTTCTTTTGATGCAGCCCAGGATATTGTTGCTTTCTGGGCTGCAAGGGCATATTGCTGGCTCATGTCCAGCTTCCCATCCACCAGTACCCCTATCATGCAGTACTTGACAGTAGGGTCAAGCGCATCCTCAGCAAGCTTGCTGATGACACCAAGCTGTGGGGTGCAGTTGACACACCAGAGGGATGGAATGCCATTCAGAGGGACCTAGACAGGACTGAGCAGTGGGCTCACTGTCAATGTCACTTGTGAAGATATTAGAGAGTATCAGCCTCAGCACTGACTCCTAGGGGACAACACTCGTCACCAGTCTCCATCCAGACATGCAGCCACTGACCACCACTCTCTGGACTCAATCCTGCAGCCAGTTCTTCACCCATTAAAGAGTCCACCCATCAAATCCAGATCTTTCCAATTTGGAGAGAAGGGTGTTTGGGGGTACCATGTCAAAGGCCTTCATGAAGTAGATATAGATGACAACAGTGGCTCTTCCTTGTCCACTGATGCAGTGACACCATCATAAAAGACCACCAGGTTGGTCAAACAGGATTTGCTCTTGGTGAAACCATGCTGGTTCTTATGTATCAGCTCCCTGCCTTTCTGGTGCCTTAGCAGAGCTTCCAGGAGAATCTATGTACCGTGATTTTTCTATTTCTTACTATTCTACTACTTAGACCTTGGATGTCATAGCAAATACTATCCCAGCACTGCACTTCTCAAGGACTTCTGCTTTGGGTTTTCTGTGCAGTGTACTTTGAGTTCCTTGCCAAATAAAATTTAAGGCTATTCTGAGTGAATACTTCAGACTTAAAAGCTAGTTACTTCCACATCAGACCTACTCTGTCAAATAAACTAAATGGATCAGAGCTAACTCTTGTTAGAAACAAAATTTATCTCAACTTTACTTTCTATTACGCTGGTGAATCTTATCGATATAGAAGTTAAGGAATACTGTATCCATTCTCTAGCTATGTTTAGTGTTTTAAGAATTTCAGTTCAGATAAAACTTAGAGAAGATCTGTTTGATTGTTTTTTCTCATTCGAGTTATTTTCCTAGTTTGCACTTTCCTGGTAACTTGTGGTTTTACCTAATGGAGTCTCATTTTATGAAATGTTTCCTAATAGAACTTTTTTAACCATTAGAGGTTTCTCATTGCTGTGCTGGCCAGATCTAACAGGCTGGGTTGATGAAGCAGACAGACATGCTGTTGTTGTCAAGATCATGTTATCTAGATGTTATCAAGACATTTCATTCTAAATAAAAGCTTGAAATTTGAGGGGGGGGGCGTCGGGGGGGGGAGGGGAAGGAAAGCCGCCCCTCCCCTCACACAGCTCCATGCCGTTCCCTCGGCCCTGCCGCTGTCACACAGAGCAGAGCTCAGCGCTGCCCCTCCGCTCCCTGTGAGGAGCAGCAGCCGCCATCTGGCCTCCCCTCAGCCTGCTCTGCTATGGGCTGGAAGCACCCAGGGACCTCAGCCTTCTTTCACACTCCTACAGGGGAACCACAGCTAGGCGTTTATCTGGGACAAATTTAATGTAGCAGAAATTGATTGCGTATTTCCTTCTTCTGTTTCATAGTAAATTATCAGGTTAGTTAGACACTGTAAGAGATTGAAGGAAAAGATGTAGAGCAAAGTGGGTAAACAAACTACAGAGACCCAAAACTGATGAAATCGGGGAAACTGCCACTTTATCCAGCACGGGTTCATTAGTACCAATCTCTTCAGCAATCTCCTCAGCTTGATCCTCACTTGAACTTTCTGTAAGATGTGCAGTAAATTACCATGTCTTGCTTTAGTAATGAGATTGACTTACTGCCATGCTGTAAAGATCAAATCATGCACAGTTTTTTGAGGGCCAGTTCATAGTTTTTTGTGGAATTGCATATTTGCTACTTTTAGTTTTGCAATACTTACAGTTTCTACTTAGAACTGTATATTCTTTAAGAATCTTACTTATTTATGTATATTATATATGTGATTAGTGTGTGAATAGTTACTGAAATACTCCAAAAATAAGAATTATTATTGTGCAGCCTAGACATATCAGAAAATATTTAATGTTTGAGTTTGTATGGCTAATTACGAGTTACAGTACAAGAGAATGCAACCGTGTAGTGTGGAGCACTAAAAATCTTGATTCACAGAACAGTCTCCAGCTTTGTTGTGCATACTCACATAAAAGAAGAGAGTGAAGGTGGTAGGCCACAAATGATTTGGGAAAAGAAAAGAAAAGAAAAGAAAAGAAAAGAAAAGAAAAGAAAAGAAAAGAAAAGAAAAGAAAAGAAAAGAAAAGAAAAGAAAAGAAAAGAAAAGAAAAGAAAAAAAGAAAAGAAAAGAAAAGAAAAGAAAAGAAAAGAAAAGAAAAGAAAAAAAGAAAAGAAAAGAAAAGAAAAGAAAAGAAAAGAAAAGAAAAGAAAAGAAAAGAAAAGAAAAGAAAAGAAAAGAAAAGAAAAGAAAAGAAAAGAAAAGAAAAGAAAAGAAAAGAAAAGAAAAGAAAAGAAAAGAAAAGAAAAGAAAAGAAAAGAAAAGAAAAGAAAAGAAAAGAAAAGAAAAGAAGGGAAGCTAACTCTTTGAAGTGGCTGACAAGAGTTACTACCACTCCAGAATCCTTTGGAAAGGAACATGTTCAGTATTATGCAGAAAAGAATACTATGCAATAGTATCCTTTCTGCACAGAAGGACACGAACAAAAGATGAAGTGGAAATCACTCTGGCAAGCTGATATAGTTTCTGCTGTAAATAGTAATAGAAAAGACAGCTTTTGCTTTATACCACAATGTGTGCCTGCTGTCAGAAAACAAATGTATAACTATAAATAACTGCAACAAGAGAGAATGTATTTACTTGTCATTACAGGCATTCTTCTAACAAATCTTGGTTGTTCTGTGATGGAAAAAGTATTATGAAGGCTATGTGACTGGCTGATTGCAAATAGCACAGAGAGGAAATGCACAGAAGCTGACAAATATTAGGAAAGTGTTTCATTGCAATATTCTTTTCAAACCACATTGTCAGTGTGTAGTGGGGAAATGTTTATTTAGTGTAATTCTGTTGTCAACAGATTACCTGCTTTGAGATGTAGAGAGTGTATTAGGTGTCAGCTTGTCATGCATGACCATCAGTAGGGTAGTGAATTGCTTAACTGACAGCCTTACTCAGTGAAGAGTTAAATACAGATGTCTGAAATGTGAGAACTCTCTTATACCATTTTAAACAGAGGGCGGTCTACAGGAGATTCAAATTGATGTTTGGTGTTTGTAACATTTTAAGACACCAGCGCTCCTTTAATTTTGTTGAGCACTATGCTAGTTCATTCAACTTATTTTAATCAGATGTCTGGCATGTATGCACCTGTGGTATTAGTTGTGGATGGAATTGTAAATGAACACATTCAGGACCCTCTGTTTATCTTTGGAGGGTCAGAGGCTTAAGCAAATCTATGTAATTATCAAGATTGAAGTACCTCCACTATGAGTGCATTCTTTCTCACATTTGTTTCTTAAGGAACTTGGACTGGTTTTACTTGCAGCACAAAGCAACTCTCAGTGTTCACAACTACTTTTGGAACAATAGATCTGATCATCTCACTTTTAAAATTCAAGTCCATGATCACAGGAGCAGACCCGCATGTAACAATGATGTGAGTATCCAAAGGAAAATAATGAGTTTCCCAGCTGGGAACAAAGTAGGGATTAGGTAGAAAAGGATCTACCATAGGATTTATGTGAAAACATTTCATTAATGCCTTAATCTACATCGATTTCTGGTATTTCCAAACTAAAGTTTAAGCCTTATCGCTTCTTTTAAAATGTATTTTCCTAGGATATTAAGCTGAGTGTGACTTGTAATAATACAGCAACTAGATCTTACCCTGATCTTTACTAAATGTCAAGTTTATTTGTGGAATTGTGAACACAGTTATCCAAAGCTCCCTTGTGAGATGGGTTTGAGTGTTCTTCTGATCTTGTTTATGCTAGTGTAAATCTGGAAAGACCTAATTTACAGGCATAGCCAATGCTATTTCAGTGATGCAAACCTACTAAGATTAACTGCAGCATCAGTCAGATCTGGTAGAAGACCCTTTTTCTCACTGAATTTCCAGATTTCTGAAGACTGGCACCAAATAGTTCTCAGCAACCTTTTTTCTGCCCTGTCCCGAGCCTGGCAGGGAACCAATGCTATCATCAGGCAGGCTGATTGTCTGAGTCTTGATGACTCTGATGGGTACAATGTAGATGGATAAGTTTGGATGGATGCTCAGTCAGGAGAATAGTGCAGGCTGCCTATTGAAATATCTGGCCAGTTTCCAATGATCCAACAGGAGGACTTGAGGGAGTAACTTGTTTAGAAAACTGTGGTATTCTAAAGAATCAGGGGTTATAGGAAATTAGTTTGTTCTTATGTTTGGCTGAGGCAAGGACTGATAATCTCAGATGAGATGAAAAGAACACTAGGGACTATGGAAGAAGAAACTGTATTTCTAGTATTACCTGCAGACCGTAGCAGACTCTCAGAACAAAGTGCAGTCCAAATAAATGCTGACTAAAGAGACTTTTTAAAGCACTGATACTGCTCCTATGGTCTTCAGTGGGAGCTGAAAAACAAAATTTTGATCTTAATATAAGTTATTTCTGCAGTTTGCTAGTAAATATTACAAAGTTTCCCATCTTTTGCTAACATCTTTGCCAGTTGAAATGCGATGAAGATAAATACAACTATGTTTTAATAAGAAAATTTTATCTTTTTTTAGCTGCGGGGCTCTCAGAATACAAAAACTAGCTTTTAAAGCAGGATAAAAACTCATCCTCAACATACCTTGCAGGCAATAAGACTTTTTTTTGTGTAAGATTGTCTTCTCAGCTAAATGCTAGTTTAGCAGGAATTAATTTTGCTCATATAGTATGATACTGAATTCACAAATCAGCAAAAGCAGGCATAATTTCAAAGCTTCATTTTAAAACTAAAATGCTGTTAGCTGCCTTTATTTGACTTTCCAGAAACCTAGAAGCAGAGACTACCTCAGAGTAACCACACAGCTCCACTCCTGCCAGAGACCAAAATACACAGGGCTCTCTTTCTCATTAAAAATCTAGTTCCCATATGGACATTTTATTAAGATATTCATTGAACTGGTAGCTATATATTAATTCATGCTAATTGTCATTCTCATAAACCAAAAGGCTGGGGAGCAAGGAGAAGGCAGAATGGCAGAAAGGTAAAAAGGAATGCGAAAAAATAGCCTGCAGGGCATCCTGTGCATTGTCTGATTTGCTCTGTGCTTTTTTCCAGAGTAGATGCCTACCAGTGTTTTTTCCTGGTAAGATATTTGTTTTACCCCTAACAGGCAGTACCTTATTAGTCTTGTACTCTGAGGTTCGACTCCTGATTCTTACAAAACTGACTGGTTTGAAATTCAGGTTATGCTTTCAGGCCCCTGAAAGTCACCTACTTTATGAACAGCAGATTAAGGTAATTGTTCTTATTCTTGTGTCCATGAATAGGATTCCACAAAACAAACTTATCAAGACTGTGATTACAGAGTCTCTCTTTTCTTTCTTTTTCAGTTGCAGGAAAGAAAATGAAAGACACAAGTGGACTGCAGATGTTGATTTGCATGTTAAAGAATACAAATCTGGTGAAAATTGCACATACTGCATCACAGAGAACAGACTCTACAGACAGATCTGTACTTTTGTGATAAAACTGATCAAAAAGGAAGAAATAAAAATAATCTGTCTGAGGTGTGCTGTGATTCTCAACCTTGCTTCTTAAGGGGAGCTCCTGGGGAGTGCCCACATGCACCTGACCCTGGCTTTGCTGTCTGCTATAGGAACGTACAAAACCACAGGGTTTGTCTTGTGTCCTCTGAGGGGCCCACAGAGAGGTAAGTGGACCTCTGGTGAGGAAATCAGTAAGAAAGCTTACTGCTGAAAATTTGAAAGAAAATTGCTGATGTTGTTCCCATCTTGGTCAACTTCAAAGCTCTACAATTTAAATCTAGAAAGCTCTCCTTTTTTCCCCAGTATATGGTAATATAGTGGCTCTATAGTTACTTAAATAAAAACCCTTTTGATTCTTTTTTCTGTATGCATTTTTCAGAAACTCATTCTTTCTAACATTTACTGCTTCTCTCTGTAGAAGGGATAATAACCTCAGTACTGGGAATTTTGAGGACACAGTATTTTTAGAGTCATGAGATTTTGGAAATAAAGGGACCTGTCACTTTTCAAGAACTGTTGAAGCATTTTTGTCACCTCATGACTAGATAAAAAGGTCATTTTTTTCATACTTAGAAACAAATTATACCTCTTTCAGAGCAACATTATCCAATGGATAATTCAGTCCTTAGCAGAGAGTTACAGATCTTTTGAGCTGTTTTGTATGTGACAATTTCCTTTTTATGCTGCTATTTTTATTATAAAGATGACTTTTGAAGGTACAGCAGAGACCTTACGTATTGCCTTTTATATGCAGTGGTTATCTTTCCAGTCAGTGGCAGAAATAGAGTTTCAGGGATGTAGCTTATTTCACTGACGTATTTTTGGCACGTGGGCTTCGACAAAAATCAATCAATTAAATAAAATAAATGAAAGAGAGACTTTGTTACTGGAGGCAGAGGGAGAGATCTTAGAAGTATCTGCCAGTGTTGAATATCCTGGTTTCAATTGCTCGCTCTCGCCATCCAGAAGGAAGTGTGGCAGGCTGTGGCAGAGAAGAGTATTCATAGTATCTAAATTTATGTTATCTAAAATAGAAGTCAGTGAATGAGGCAGGCTCCAAAATTGTCACCTTTTTTCTCTGACTCTATAGTCAGATATATGCTGTGCATTGTCTTCAGATCTCCAATAATCACTTTATGAAATTTTTAATAGAGATCCTACTATGCCTTTTCTCCAATGTAATTACCTCCTCTGCTTTTCTTCCAGTTATTCTTCTGAACTTGGAAAGAAGATATCTATCTCTCTTTCATAGAAACATGCAGAGAACTTAGATGCATGCTATAAATATTTGGTCCTTTATTTTTGCAGTGGATCTGCCTGGCGTCTGCAGTAACTGAAAGGAAGAAGCTAACATACTTATTTCAGTTTCTTCACATTGCGGGGCAGAATGTGTGTCTGCCTTTGCTTTATATCCTTTCTTGTTCTCTGCACAAATTACACATCCTATATCCATACTGTATTGTGTGGAAGTTAGGATTCAGTATTTCCAGTCCTCCCTGAAATGTAAGTGGTGCTCCTTCATGCTGAAAACTTTTCAGCAAGAGGCAAAGGAACACTGAATATTTCAAAATTCAGTCACTCAGTTCCCTGTTATTCCTCACACTCTGAAATAAAGATGATTCATCTACAAGAAATGGTCTGTGGACCCCTGTTTTCCCCTTAAATCAAACTATGACCCATTGATGCTCGACCCTGATGACATTCATGATGGGCTGTGGTAGTGGGACACTGTCTTCAGTGATTCTGTCCCATGTGGTATAAATTGAGACATAAGCTGTGCTCCAGCTGTCACGAAGGAATTGTGCACATTTGTTCATGAAGATAACATTGTAAAGATGTTATCTTTTTCCTCCTTGCCACCTTCCAAGCAGAAAGCAGAGTCTGATATTAGTTGTTGTGTGCCCAGAGTATAAAGTCAGTCTCGATCTATATGAATAGGAAAAAAATCAGAGGCTGTGTTTCATTGTGCACTGGGTTGGTTGTTCTACTGATATCTCATCCCTTTTTTGTGTTCTGGAAGCTCTAGGGAGTAGGAGTCAGTTAATAACTTCATGTTTGGACTGAGCTTACATACTAAACCTCTGTCCTTTTGTTGCAGACCTACATATTACAGTGATATAAATCTAATAAAGATGTAGTCAGCAGTGGCCAACCTCTACTCAAGCCTTCAAATCCAGGCAATCAGATTCAGAGCTGCACTGTGGTTCTTCTTAGTCCTTTTAGTTAGCTATTCCAGGATTTTTTGAGTGATTTATCTTGTGACAATTTTCAGTACTCTTTTCACAGAAGTAATGAAAAATAGAGTGCAGCAATCAATCCAAAAGATCCAACTGAGAAAATCATGGTGTATTTATTATCTGAATATGGTCATGAAAAAATAAACCAAAACATCTCCAAAATTCAAGATATTTTTCTTTCTAGGTGCATTTGATAGCTCTACCTATTACTTTTGGATGCTTCTCCAAATAAAGATCCCTTTTCTGGCTGCTTCAAAATCTGTTAGATTTTAATTATTTGGACTTATATTTTCCATGTATGATTCTGACTCACAGAATCACAGCATGGCTGAGGCTGGAAGGGACAACATGTGTGTCCAGAGGTCCAATGCCTCTGCTCAATTCTCATGTCCAGCCAGCTTTTACAGACCTCAAAAGAGAGGACTCCACAACCTCTCTGAGCATCCTGTGTCACTGTTCCCTTACCTGGACAGCACAGAAGTGCTTCATGACTTTTAGATTAAACCTTGTGTTGCTGTTTGTGCCCATTGTCTCTTTTCCTGTCACTGTGCAGTACTGAAAAAAGCCTGGCTGTGTCTTCTTTGCATCCTCCCTTTAGGCGTTTATAGGCATGGATAAGATCCCCCTGAGTCTCCCCTTCTTCAGGCTGAACAGTCTCAGACATAGTCTCTTTGTAAAATTTGAGTTAAAATGGTTCAGAACTATCAGAGAAGAGGATTAAAGCAAAATGTATTGTTTCAGCCATGCTAAAAAAAAAAAAAAAAAAAAAAAAAGGAGAGAGAAATTCTTGCAGTGTTTGCTGAGAAGTGCTAGCATTGCAATGTTTTGGCAGAGGAACTTGAAATTAGGCAAGTGGGTTGCCTTGGTGACAGGAATGTGCTTTTTCATCTCTATGAAAAACTGCCTAAATTTGGCCAAGTTATAAGCCTTTGAAAGATCTCTTATTCACATATTCAGTAGAGACTTGTTAAAGTTTTGCAGCCAGTTCTCCAAAGACTCCATCTGCGCTGAACACACGGGCTGCTGGACCGATAGCATCTGAACAGGGCTTCACCCCCAGTCACAGCTCCCATGGGTGCTGGGTCACGATGCTCCTGAGCTTTCTGACTGCCATTTGGGAGGCAGACTGCAGGGAGGAGGCTGGGATTTGCTGACTAACAAGGCTGGATACAGGATTCAAAAAGTGGAGGATGGGAGAAAGAAGATCGCCTGGGTACAGCATGAGATTACAGGAATAGAGCAGGAGTGGTGGAGCATGTAGCACTGCAGGTGAATCCTGTATCTGCTGGCTCTGAGCCCAGAAGTCCTCCAGTCTCCAAATATTGCAGAAGAGCCTTAAAATGGATGAGTCGTGCAAAAACTAAATGAATAATTCTATCTTCAGAGTGCTGTTATGAATAATGTAGAGTAAATAAAGCAAGTGCTACAGTAAATTAAGAGAATCGTGAAAGAATAATGGATACCTGTCATTCAGTGAGGTCACTCCATCCTGTGCACAGAATGAGACTGAAGTTCCTGTGGCAAAATAGCACGTGGTAATTAAACTAAAGACAGTGCATGAGCACAAGGGGGCAGAATTTATGCTCTGAAACTTCAATCCAGAGCTAAGTTAGGAAGGTTAACCTCACGTCTTGAAAAACCTGTGGTTTGAGGCATGGTATAGATAAAAGGTACAATGAAGCAGCAGTTTCCTTCCATCCTACAATAGCAAATAACCAGCCAGAAAGAAAATCTGAATACAGAAAAACACAAAGAGAAGCCTTTACAAAGTCCTCTTTCTCTGTGCATCACTACAGCATGTCCTGAATGCTATTGACCTGAGGATGTTTGGAAAGAGAGGAGGTGGTTCCCACCTCTGTGGACTCTTCACACCAAAATGCCTTGCTGAAAACTCATTGAGGAAAGCAGGCTCCAGCCCAAGCGCCTTTGCCGAATACAACTGCAGTAGTATAGCATGAGGAAAAAGGCAGCCTTTTAAGTACACATGTCCAAACCACTGAATTTTTAAATACATCCTTAGGAAACTTGTAAAACATGGATTATTGGCCTGACAGGCTAAACTATTAGACTCAGATATGTAAACATATCACTGAGGATAGGATGAATTGCTTATTGCCTTTCATTTGCTTGGTTTTAAATGACGGAGAAAGAACTTGAATGACTACAGCAAGAGCACAGGCTCTGTTTTGAAATTAAAAAAAAAAAGCAGAAAACTAGGACACTCTAGTGACCTCTTCTAGGGTCACAAAAAATGCAAAGAAAAAGAAAGAAAAATTAAATAATTAAGGAAACATTTATGTCAGTGCTGCTCCTGCCAGCTTCTGACTCAACAGCAACACAGGGATATTTCTTGGAGTCAAGGATTTCTTTCCAGTAATGCAGTGTTTTGAATTAGTTTATCATAAAACACTGAACGAGTGTCATTAACATTCACTTTGAGGAAAAGAACAGCTTTTATAGTGGTTGTGCTCCTTTGATTTGTTCCTTCATGCCAAACACTATTTATCACAGTGAATGCTCGCTCCACTGACTGTTTGTTCCTGGTAAACACAAAGCAAATTCTTTTTGGCAAAACCATATGGCTTGAACAAACAAGCTGGAGTTATAAAACCCCAAAAAGGCCAAATGAAACCCCAACAAGCCCCAAACTGAACCTGTTCTTTTTGACTGAAAAAATGAAAAATGAGGTTATTTGAGTTTTCCCCATAGAAGTTCCTTGGACATCACAAAAGTGATTATGTTGCCATCTTCCTGGAACTCATTTCAGAGTTAGGTCAGCTCTGTGCTCATCCTGGAATGAAATTAACCCATTTTCTCCTATCTACCCACACTCCAAAAGAGAAAGAAAAGATCAGCTCAAGCAGAAATGAAAGGATGTGGAGATTAAGTGCTCATCTGGAAGGTCAAGAAAAGTCAAGCAGGAAAAAGCAAGAGGGGAAACACAATACAAAGAGTCACCAAGCAGTAATGTTCCACAATCATCAATGCAGTCTGGTTCTCTTGCAGGTGTGTATCTTTTGTCACCTGAGTATTGTGTAAAGTTATTTTGCTCACCAGAATTGTATAATGGGAATTTGACAAAAAGATCAGACTTAGAAGTATTAGAGAAAAAGCATCGTGCAAGGAAGAGTAGAATATGTTGTTTTCATAGATCTGTAACTGCATTTTCCACTGGTAAGTCCCTTCACTGAACTCTGCAGAGTCCTGGCAAAAGAAAACTCAGATATATGAAATGCAGAGAAGGCATAGCAGATTCCAAGGTTTCTGGTTTTGACTGCATTGACTGAAAATGTGAATTGACCTCAGTGAGATCAGTAGAACCAGATTTAGCCTCCTTGTGCCCTTTTGGAAAGTGATTTGTCAAACTGATAAATTGCTCTCAGAGATGTCAGTACTGTGAAGCAGGTTGGCACAAGCCCTGAAATGGTTTCACTGCTTGCAGAGATGTCACTCAGTCTCTCCTTTGCTGCTGAGATAGCAGTTCCATAGGGTTTTACCTGTCCAGGTCATGCATGGGGGGAGGTGGAAAGTTAAAATAAAAGAGAGAAGTACTGCATTCCTGCATGCATGCATGCTCTCCAGTATCTTGCCAACATTTCTCTTGGGGAAACTCAAGCAGTCTGTACGGTCTCCAGCTGGATGTGATATAATGCTGTACAGTATTCTTCAAAGTATTACCCTCCCCCTTCCTTAAAAGTCACTACATTCAAGGAGAGATTTGCTGTTTAACAATAGTATTCACAAATAATAATGTAATAGCATTCTTCAGCAGAGCAGCAAAGGCCCTGGAAACGGTATCGCTTTTGGAGCTTTATGGAGACACAGTGGTGTGAAGGCTCCCAGGGTCTGACTGCCAAGTCACATTTTATGGTATAGTCTCTCCCCTCCTTGTAACAATAAGTGTTAATAACTTCAAGGAAATGCCTGACCCTGCTTCCTTCTTTCCTCTGTGGTACAAGATGAACTGTCCTGGGATTGTTTCTGCTCATAAGAACATTTTTGAATTTGATCAGCAAAATGTAACTATGCTTTATATTAACACTTCCTTGAGTGACCAGGTTTATCATCAGCAGAAAATACAGTCACCAAAAAGGAAAAGGCTCTTATGTGCATACAGTATTGAATACTACTTAACCGAAATAGTGGGGGTGGGAAGGCATCTTGATTATTTTTCCCCGTAGGTATTTACATGCACCTTTAATCGTGGGCTATAAAACAGTAGACTTTGATCGTAGAGATAATTCTACAAAGATTTGGACCTTGGTAATTTCAGTCCAAAGACTTGTTTTATGATGTCACACAGAAATGAAAAAGACATTTAGCGAATTTAAAAGGGAAGATGGTATCAATATTTGAACTGAAGGGAATCTGAGCTCACATTTTAAGCTTTTCTCCTTCATGTTATGAATTACTTGCTGAGACTGCTGTTCTTGTGAGCAATATGTAAAATAAATTTGCACAGATACTTTGAAAAGGTGAAGGGTCAATAATGATTATCCTGTGGAAATAAATTTACTTTTATCAGTAAAAAGCAACAGATTTTAATTTAAAATAGACTTTTTGTCTTTCTCATCTTGCCCAGCAGTTTTTAAACTCCATGGGGATGTTTTCAGAAAATAAAATGTTCAGCAGCAATGAACTGTCTGTTTCTCTTGCGGTATATCATAGACATAATAAGTATTGTTTGATCTTAATGTACCCACTCTATATCCTTCTGGCAAGAAATACCTCCTTTTCTTTACGTTATCTTCTATTCCTTTGAAATGTTTGGCTGGGCTGTCTCAGTTGTACAAATATACAATATTACACATGCAGGCAGCCAAGCAATATCTGCTATATCATGCCCATATCCTGTAGTAATTTAATTGGATTATTTGCAAGTTTCATACCAGAAACTACTAACAATATTGATAACAGCAATCAAAACTTGACACAAGGTTCAATTTCCTGGCCATTTCTCAAGATTATTGCCTCTCCTAGGTGCACACATAGGGATTAATTCAACAGATAAACTGAAGTACACTGCTCTGTATTAGAAAGATTCCAAACTAAATTAATTAGAAAATCATTCGTGAGCATTAATGAAATGTTTCCTATTAATGGAATGCAGAAGTTAAGTTGATGGCACCAGAGAGTATAATCTTCCTGGCATGGATCACGTTATGTCCCTTGCTGGTTTTCAAAAAGGATTTAGTTATAATGAGGTATTAAAGTGTGTAGAAGGGGGTGCAGTAGTTTTTCATGAAGATGGCTTCTGAATACTACTACTATTCAGACCTTGACTGGTCGTAGCACTGATATTATATTCAAAGAAATATTACTTTCCAAATATAACCAAATTTGCAGTATTCTCAGTGTTTTAACACATTCAGACATTAGATTTTTCTTTAACAATCTCTTTAGCACTAAAAGAACTAAAACTCCTCTTTATGAATGTTGCAAAGTCTGTAGTCTTAGGGGGAAAAAATCTCTTTCATCTCCCTATAGTCCAATCTAATATTTAGCTTTTGACTAATTGGGCAAAAAGGAATAGGGAATACATAGTACTCCAGTATTTGGCATAATTCAGTGATAACTGATATAGTACTATTTGTAGAATATTCTGAAGAAAGTGACAATGTGAAGACTCCATTTCATACTCACATTTCCGTACACACATATAGAACCTAACACAGACCTTACATCAGGCTTTCCAAGTTACCTTTTTCAGTTATTAGGAAATGAGTTTATGGACCATTGTTCACAGCTGCTTCAGCAGTACCTATAATATGAATAAACAAAGGCCTTACATTTCTACCACTGCTAGAGGTGAAAGGCCAGAGTTTGGTCCATTAAGCTGTCCAAATCACAGTTATCACTCAACTTTCAATTTTGGATGAATAGCCTTGGGAAAATTGTCCTTCCTCAGGCAAGTCATAAGAGAAAAAAAAAATCTTTTTTTTTTTTTTGTTCTCCCCAGCAAAAGAAAATAAATAAGACAATGTGGAACGAATGCAAGGAAAACCAGATAAAGAGAACTCCATTGTAAGGCTTAGGGGATAAGTTTTGTGCCCTATTCATGAATAGGCCCAGTTGTCTTTATTCACAGCAGGATGTGTAGGAAGTGTTTCTTTATAATGATGTATAGTAAAACTCAATCTCTCCTTTAGAAGACCAAGGAATGCAAAGAATCTAATGTCAGAATGGAGGTAAATCCACTGACTTCAATGGGATTGCCAGAGACGAATTTGTTTTACCAGGATTACTCACATGAATGACATGAAAAGAAGTAATTAATACAGGAAAAATGTCTGGAAACGTGGTTTGTTATTTAAATTCAGGGTGAATATCATTGAATATTTCCAACAAGCTTATCTAAAGAAGTTGCAAAAAATATCCAGAAAAACAGCAGAAATAATAGAAAAATAATAAACACTTCAGATCAGTAAATCACTGTTATTATTGCATAAATAGCAAATCAACAGAATCCTGCCAGAATCCATGGGATTTTTCCAGTGTGCCTGAGAGCAGACATGGAGCCTTAGCATCAGTATAAAAAGCCACACATAGTAGTAGCAATGTTAATAAGTTATTTTACTTCTGATAATCAATGTTCAACAATTCTATAAAAGAAGATTATTCTTAACTTTAAAAAATATTACAATGAATTTAGATAAATGTACAGGATTTTTTGTTTACTTGGCTGATTTGACTTCTACCTGGCATTTCCAGTTCTAAATCAACATATAATTGGTGAAATTTTTGCCTAAGACTGTTCTAGCACATGGTACAATACAACACGGGATTCATAGTGGGGAAAATTTATTTTTTACTTTATTTTTTACTGCAAATATATCTAGAAACTTTTAATTCTTTAAATGATGTAGTATGTCTTATAAATGAAGGAAAATGGAACTGGCTGTAACCAGGGAGATGGGAGATATTTGGAGGTCAGTACCATTTTTACTATTAATTTCAGACCCGCACGTTTCTTAATTACAGGGACAGGTTCTGCAGGCAACTTCACTGCAAAATCTTCTTTTTTGGGGAATCACCTAAGAATTGATTCTAGGAGCCAGAATGCTGGACGGATGCAATATTGGCATATGTTCATCTTAGAAAAAATTTCTTCAGCCGCACCTTTCTTAATGCCTCTCAGCTGTCCTTTTGTGCATGAAAGATGGCCTTCTGTGGAAACTCTGGAAGGATGTCATTGACATCTTTTAACACAAGTTCATGTGCCTAGTTGCTCTTTGATTGTTTGGCAGTGAAAGATTTTGGATACTAGCAAAAAGGTGATGACCTTAAAGACATCTCTTCTGTTTCAAGCACCAAACAAACAAAAAAAAAGTTGTAAACCCTAGGCTGGTACAGACTGACTCTCCTCTCTCCTCCAGTGAAAAGTTTGTTTTCTTTTCATGCATACACTTTCATCTGACAACCCTGTTGTGAAACTGATGAACTCTATGTGTAGCTGCATGATTTAGTTATATGCTGTTGGATGTACTGAAAAGACAAGGTCTTTGTACAAGATCATGCGCACTGGGGCACTGAGCACAACTGAGAAAGCTGAGACCTTATGCAACATAAGTTACTGCCAAATGATTAGGTCAGCAACTGCCATGCAAGAAAAAAATATCAGCAACATAATGTATTTGCACTATATAAAAAAGCATGTCTCAAGACTGTGTTGTACTATAGTATGTGTTACTATTAAAAAGCTGTTTGTAGTTGGAGGACTCCAATCCTTCCATCTCACTGTATTATAATTTCATAACTCTACAGCTCCAGGATGACAGGAGACACACAGTTTTCAGCTATTTATTGTATTAAACAGTAGGAAGAAAACTCTGAAACCCACCATTTTGTTTTTTCATTGTTAAATAGCAGACTGCAAAGATTAGTCTGGCACCCTGGAGAAAAAAAGTCTTCCAGTCAGCCGAAAGTACTTCTTAGCTAGAAGCTCTTTGTCTGGCCAAGTCAAACTTGCACACCGACATTTTTATTCCCTGATTTTTTGAGCTTTCCTGAGAGGAGAAAGAGTTGAATTGCAGTTTAAGGCTCAAATACAGCGTTTCAAAACACCTGTGGGCAGAGCAGTAGCTGATCCTGGGAACTGGCTGAGTACAGCTGCAGCTCAGCCTTCTGCTCAGCTGCAGGATCCTGGAGGAGCAAAGTCTCAGATCATCTTCTTGTAGATGTATGGTTCTTTACTAGCTTGATGCCCAATTCTGCCACATGCTAGCATTCCTAAGGCACATCAGCCCACAGGCAAATGTTGTTTCTTTCTCATCCTGTTATTAATAGATGTGCCAGAAATTGCTGCAATATGCACAAATTCTTGATTGGTGTTATTATTTGTGCTTTCTTTTTTTCCATAAATTGGGAATTTTGCCCATGATACCTAGCTACTTTCAGATATGCCAAATCCCTGTTACATGACAGATTTTCTTGTTTTTCTGTGGTACACCAATCAGCCCTTTTAGTGTTCTGGCGTGGTCTTAAAACGTTTTTTTCAGAGGTGAAGAGCTCTTGGTAAGGGAGGCAAAACATAGTAAGAGCCATAAATTCTGACACTTTTATCACTCCTGTGCTTTTACAGAACAAATTCTCTTTATATCAAGGACATAAAACCTTTCCAAATGAACAAAAACTTTTGTTTTTAACATGAACGTATCCCCAGGTATCCTTTCACCGAGTTTAATTCCATTGTAAGGCTACTAATTGAATCAAAAAATAAAATAAAAACCAGAACTGTGATGCTGAACAATAACAAGAAGTATTTTTATTTTCTATGTGGCATTCTGTGCACGCATTCCTCTTATGTGACTTATGTGATCTTAAAATGTGGAAGCATACAGAAGGCCCTATTGCTTTCAAGAGGAATATTTAGAAAGTTACTGTTAAGTATGAATATAATTAGAGGACTACAGCCCCAAGAAATAAAAAGTCTTACTAGAGTTTAGGAAATGCTGTTCAAATACTAAGAAAGAAAAATCTAACTTTCACTTGTTCATAAGAGGTTTTGGACTCAAGAGTTTGCTCTTCTCTGCTTGCAAAGATTGACTGTAAACCTCTGTCCTGTCTCCTGCTGGAGCTTATCCCAAGCCTGATAAGAAAGAAAAACTTTTTGCAACCTAAGTGGCTTTTGGAACTATTCCAGGGCTCTGAATTATTTAAATAATTTTCTCCACTACATGTCATGTGATACCTCATGAGGGTTCCTGAACAAACTACTTGCTCTGTTCAGAGATAGTGTGCTGAAAAAAGAAAAAAAAATATTTCTGTTCATGTAAGGACGAAGAAGTTTTTCAGCTGAGATGAAAGACCTACAAGGACTTAGCATCATCTGTCTTCGTAAGAACTAAAATAATAGTGGTAACCTAAGAAACACTTTGCCTTAGTAAGAAAGGATACATTTGTATGGTGAAATAAGTTTTCCCTGTGTTCTGACTTTCAATGGGAGAAGTGTTAAATTCAGCTGTGCTTTTGCTCTCCTTGGTAGTGCAGAATGGTAGTTGCCAGATTATGGAAGTCTGGCAAGAATGATAGTCTCCTGGTCAGCTGAAGCCAACTGAGTTGCCTGGGAACTGTGAGATGGCCAGGTAGGTTTTGAGTAATAACAGATGTTCTAATAATGGAAGTCTTTGTAGAAAGCAGGCCAGAAAACAGTGCTAAGTTCACTGGATGTCTTGTCTACAAATAATTTGGTGGATTCTAGTAGTGTTTGATGATGTTGATATAAAGTGTAGGGAGCTTGCTACAGAAGCAAGACAGTGCTTGATCTTTTTGCTGCAGTGCTTGATGCTGGAAATAATGATAAGTGCTCGGTGACTTACGATAATGCTTTATATTGTTATGTCACATAAAAACAAAATAGCAAAAATTTATATCAATCTTACTTTGAATCCAAAAAACTCATTCTAGCTGATTCAAAATCAAGACATGAATTGTGGCTTATCAACCCATTCCACTAATCAATCTTCAAAGATGCCTTTACTGATTGTTTCCATTTACAATTGACTTTGCTGTTGATTCTAATGCAATTATGGAAACATGAAAATACAGGAGATGTGGCGAGAGATAAAAAGTGTGTTTGCATTGCTGTAGGAGAGGAAAAATTGCATTTAGATTACTGCTGATAGATCTGGGGTGCTTCTGTAGGATTTGCCACTGTGAAAACTGCCAGCGATTTCCATTTTAAGGCTGACAGTAAAGGTGAAAAGCCTGAAGCTGTTATCGGGAGAGGAAGAGTTCGCATAACCTCTTCATAAACTGAATCATCAGAAAACTGCTGTGCATCTCACTGAATAATAATGAAGCTTTTAACGACACTCATCTGATACTCTTTGGTACCTTATGAGATGTACACAGCCTTACAGATGCGCTCAGGACAAGTAGGAGTTCATCACTCCACCTCTGCCTGACTTGGTGTAATTGCTAACCATAAAAGAGATTCCTTGCTTCTCTCCATATGCATTTACTCCACTTAGAACTATTTCTGTCTACAAAAAAAGTCTTAATAACGGTCACGTCTTCTTTCTCTGTGACCTTGATTAGCCCATAGCAATGTAAATAACTGAAAATTTCGCATGCAAAAGGCAGTCTTTTTGCTCTAATACTCAGCTGTGTAGATAAGTCCAACTCACTAGCAAGGTTGGGCAGAAAGGCCAAGAACCAAGGGAGTACCTTAGTCTGAGTTACACCTCACAAGAAAAACACAGAGGCCATCTTGGAGAGGTGCAGGATATGTGCAGGCAAAAGAAAAGCATCTCAGAGGGAGCAGGGGTTAGGCAGGGGCTTCCTGCTCTCAATTTTCAGGCTTTATGCCAGGTAAGATCTGCCATAGCATCTTAATGACAGCATATACCTTGTGACACCTCCCCAGAGAGCCAGGGGCAAGGTGAGTCACTTCTAAGTACAATTCTAGTTTGAGTCTAGCTGGTATAATCTGAGCTGGAAAAAATGATGTATCTTGCACTAGGTAGTATAATGCTGGGTCAGATAGGCTTTTTCCTGGCTGCTAAATTCTGTTGCATGGTTTTCACCAGACTGTAAGGTGAAAACCATTTCCTCATTTCAGTAAGAAAAAACATTCCTTATCCTTTGTGTGTGTTTAACTTACTCCCAAGGAGTGCTAGGAATATTTTTTAGAGTTCAAAATGTCGATCTAAATTACAAATTAACTCTGTCACTTGATTACATGAAAATATCAGTTATTAATAACTTTTTCTCTACTTTGTACACAAGTCCCTGCTTTATACTATGTGCTAAAAATGAAAATATTTTTCTATCACTATTCTTGAGACAAGTCATGGAGTAGTCTTTTTTCATGTCACTGGGATTTAATAAATTTTATAAACTTAGGACTTGGAACTGATACATAATTAGAAAAGAATAAATTTTCCAACCAGATGATGACTCTAATTTTTTAATTATTATTTTTAAAAATGTAATCCTTTATCTCCTTAGAGCGTTTTATTTTCACCACTCAAATAATAAAAACTTCTTTAACACTATACCACCCTTTTGCATCTCTGGTGACTTGTGAATGGATACATATTTACTTAAACTGCTTCTTACAGAAGTCAAGGGGGAACAAGAATAAACCACTGAAATGCAGAGACTCCTGTCTTGTAAGAGCAATGCCAACCTTTTCAGAATAGTAAACAACTCTGTTCTTCACATCTCTTGTTCAGAACTTAGATGACAGAAGAAGTAACCTGCAGTGGAACATAATTCTTCTTTCATGGAAAAGACAGTGGGAAACTACTTCAGTAGTGATTCTTTTGTAAAGGAGTTCACTAGGGCTCTTCATAATCTGTTAGAACAGTCCTTTTTTTCTTTCTTTCTTTCCATCTGCAGCAGAGTCCATGTGATAGATCAAAACAGCATTTCTACCTTTTCCTAGTACATGAAACTGGTGTATTTCTGTTGTAGATGACATTACTTGTCTCTCACAGCTTACTGACTTGAGTGGTTGCACAGAGGGGTTGATTTCTCCGGGCTCATGGCATCCTATCCTCCACCAGGGATTGTGACCGCATACCACTTAGTATGAGCAAGGAGATGCTGTAAAGTTTTCAAAGTACTTGCTGGCTTCAATGAGATTTACTTGTGTTCACAAGTTTCCCTACAGGTTCGAACCCAAGGATTTGAATGTATTTCATTAAAATCCTTCTTTTTCACATCTGAAGTACTTAACAAAGCAATTTTCTGCTGTGGAAATTTTAAAACAGAATAAGGAACTTCTGCCATGCTTCTTACTTGCTCTTTGAATAAAATTAACTTTGTTTTAGAAAAGTTGACTGCCAACTACCAGGCAACTCTATCTTAGATTTTGTTAATTCTGCCTTACTATTTCTCTCCTCAGACTATTAATATAGTTAATATAGTGGCCACATACAGCCTGCCCCAACCTAGATATATAAAAACAGTGTGTGGTGCCAAGGACTGCATGTTGTTTCTTCATTGCATGAAAGAAGTATGTGTGCTTTAATACCAGTAGCGCTTCGCAGAGGTTTCCCACAAGGTTCTTTACATGAATATGCGTAATTATGCACAGATTCTCAACTTTTTAAATGGTATTGAATTTCAGAAGTTGCACTGATGCCTGTAAGTGAACTATCTCTTCCAATTTTGTATCTCCTTTGGGATTTTTTCATTACTGCGGACATAATGTGCTTATTTGATTGAAGCACTTCTTCCTCCATAACATTAGCCTAAAACTAGACATGTTGGATATTCCTGACAAGATCTCTGGACAAATAAAATAATAACACTGCTTCTGTTTGATAGTCAATTGTGAGTTTTCTCACATTGCAGAAATTTCTCCCATTCTTAAATTTCATTAAAAAACAGAACAAAACCACACAGAAATTTACCATGAATCATCCTCCAATTGCAAGAACTAGCTAGTTTGCCATCTATGAGAAAAGTGCTTTTCCATTTTTATTTTCTTGGTCTACTGTAGCATTTATGTGCACATATTCTTGTGGCATCTGTAACACTGCTGCAGAATTGGCTGAGAGCTTGATGATAATTCAGTTATACTTCTATAACTTTCTGCAACAAATGAAATTCATATGTAGAAATATGCTGTCCTGGAATGATGATGTCTTTTTTTCTAAAGTAATCTTATTGGTAGTAACTAAATTTCATACAAAAAGGGTAATGTGGAAGTGGTGCAGAGGACATAGTGTATGTTACTGAGGTTGGAAATATCTGAAAGGGTGTGGGTATATGTGGGTTTTTGACTTTTTTTTTTTTTTTGAGAGAAGATATATTCTATGGGGCTCTGTGTTTGGAAAGTTTGAAACTATGATTTTGTAGAGGATGGTGAAGTCTCTGGGAAGAATTGAAATAGTGAAACAAAATGTTGGCAGGTAGGTGGATGAAATTATGATGAATTTTCTACCAGAAAATTTAAATTGAATTTGAGTCCTTGTTTCACTTATGTTTCCTTCAAGCTCTCTGGACAAATTATACTTTAATCTGCATATGCAGGGACCTTTATTAATTTATTCTTTATTTTTTTTAATTCATTTTAGTCTTGAGAAGAAATGGTTCTGAAAAGTTTTTGTTCAGAAGTCCTTTTGTGACCTCTAAAACTCACAGAGAAACATAGATAGAATATTAATCCCCAAAATGCTGCAGTAGTCTTTGAATGTGGGGTTTGTTTTATCCAGAATGTGACTTTTTTTTTTTTTTTTTTTCACTGCTGATGCTTTAAGCTTTCCTCAGAAAATAATTGATGTCTTATGCTCTATCTGAACTGGCTGTTCTTACAAAGACATATAATGTATTTGCCAAAATGGAGTAACAGTCCAATATATTGTTCCATTTGATTGTGTAGATACAGTGAATATGTAGCTGAAGGGTTTTTTAAAATTCTTTTCTTAGATGCTATTCATTCTTTGAGGCATTTCAGTACTTAGACGATAATCTAGAGAATCATCACCATACAGAGTCTGGGGAAGCACTGAGAAGGGAAAGTTAGTAGTTGAAAAAATGCCATACATACTGATGCTATTCAAAACAAGGGTCTGTTAGATCATGTAGGAAATAGACAGCAGGAAAAAAATTAAGTAAGCCTCAGATCTTCGAAGAAAGAATCATATCTACCTCTACTTGTCCCCAGTGAACCACTTCTTTATTCTGCTCATCAAGGGATCATGAAGGAGCAGTTTCTTATTTGGGTCTTGGAATTGCTTCAAATTTAACAGGAACTTCAACTGAAAATATTTCAGAATATCAGCAGAAAAATACTACCTCCCTAAAGAGATGTTTTTCATTTGGACTATCCACTTGTTTTTCATTGCTGTAAAAAAGCCTGATCTTTAAAAGGAGTTTAAAAGGAGGATTAGAGGAAAAGGCAAGTGAAAAAGACTTTAACTTTTAAAAAATTAATTTGGAAGACTGGAGAAAAAAAAGATAAGTACTAAGCACATTATGGAGAGTGTATGTTTTCTTGAATGTTCAAACTGTCTTCCAAAAAGAAGTCCTCAGGAGGCAATTATGCTTGCAAGTGAGGAGCAACATCTGGATCTGGCTACTCCCACAGCAAAGCTTCACCTTTAGGACTGCTACAGGGATGAGGGTAGGTGAAGGGAGATGCAGTCTAACAGGGCCTCCTGAGTAACCTTGGAAACAGACTGTGAACCTATCTGTTCCTTATAAATCCTTAGTGTACTTGAACCTGGTGTAGTATATTTCAGTTTTCTTGGGCTGCTGGAATGACAGCTTAAAGGAGATGTTTCTAGGCAATAGGTTTGACTCAGGCAAACCTGCAGCTTTTTATCAGGATCTCATCCTTGTCTGGGAAGAAACTTAATTTCTGCTGAAGCATGTGGGAAAAGCAACGGTGGTACTTCACTGCAAATCACAAATGCTGGGTCCAGCATTTGTGGTGGCTTTTCTGCTCCAGTTCATAGCAAACTGGCAGGTTTGTGAAAAGCCCTTCAGCTTTAGGAAGATACAGTATGTGTACCAGAAAAAGTCCTGTGCAGAAGAGCCTATCCTGCCACTAGGACAGAAGAAAGTGTTGCTCTGTGGGGCATCAGCCCCCTTGTTTTTTTCGCAGCACTGTCCATACCAGTTTTCCATGCTCAGTTTTTCCCTTCTGTACAAGGGGCTTCATTTTAGAGTAACAATTAGCCCTTGCTGATGATTCTTGTGTTCAACAGGAAGAGATGACATTTGATATTACAATAACTAAATCATTCCTTTTTGCATTCAGATTTATTAATTTTACATGGAAATGGGAACACACTCATTAAAATTCCTCTGTCAAATGTGAAAATTTGTCATGATTACAGCTAGTGCGTGGAATTTGTAATTAACAAGACATCACTGAAACAATATAGTCAAGAGACTGTTTATTAGGACACAACCTGAATACATTGCAAGTCACGGATAAAGGTTTCAAACATAAAAGCAGACTTGTATTTTTGTTTTTAAATATTTAAAGTGAGGGGTTTTGTTGTTTTTTTTTAAAGTGTTTTCATGGAAGAACTGTCATTTTTTTACATCACAATTTCTCTCTCTACTATATTATGCATGACTTTGAATATGATATTGTGTATTTTGTCTTGAGCTGATTTTAACAATCTAGTGTTACAATACCATTATGTAGAGGAGTCTCCATCCACATTTCATCAAAGGAGAAAACTGAAAAAAATCCCAAGCAACAGCAACAAAAAAATGTTTTCTGCCAGGTTAGCAACTTCAGTTAGGTTAGTTACAACTTCGGAGCTGGTGCAAAAGTGCAGATAGGACTGCCTGTCCAAAGGTAAAGATAGAAAAAACTCTAGTTTTTATGTTTGTTTTTCTTTCTTGTTTCTCTCAACCAAAGTATATGATTACTCTTCCCTCACAGCCACAGATCCATAACATTCAAAGAGAAAGTGCACACCTTTGAGTATCACAGATAGCATGAGAGTTGCCTAAAACAGATCTACAGAATGTAGACGCACTCATAGCTATACATAAACGTTTGTCTACAATATTCGTAGAAGGTGACTGTACTAACACTGAGCAGACATGAAACTTTTTGCATAGTGAATTACAAAGCTTTCTTGCACTCTTCACCAATGACCCTACTTGTTAATTCTAATAACGTACCTTTTACATAAACACTCAGAATTAAAAATGCTTGCAATTTTACTTTTAGGTTTGTGATATTTACTTTTCTTCCCACTGCCCCAAATGTATATGAATCTTATCCTTCCTTTGATGATAAGAAAGTTCTGGTAATGTGAAGCTTTGAAAAAGCTTAACACAATGAACAAAAGGAAAATGTCTTGCCATTTATCATCCTAGAAAATCTTTTCATTCCAGGACATTTGGCATGATTTATTGCCTAAATCAGGTGACAGTGGTAAGATTCCCTCACCAAGGGAGCACAAGATGAAACATGCAAGGGAGTTGTGAATCTTATCCTTAAAAAACAGAGTTCCATTATGGCATGTGGCTGCCTGGATAAAGATTACGTTTTTAGAAGAGCTGTGAGATCATAAGGACTCTCTTTTGCCACTGGTCTGAAATGACCAATATGAGAATGCTATCTGAAACAATTCCACATTTTCCGTACTAGTTGCTGGACCTGATCTATTTTGTCTTCTTTTCATATGTTCTGTCCTAGAGGGTTTTTCCCATTTCTTATCCTCTACTCCAACTTAGGACACACAATCACCTCTAGTCAATCAGGCAGATATATCTTAGCAATGCCAGTGGATTTCTTGTCTTTGGTGTTTCAGTGCGCTCTTTCCCACTGGAAATGTCCATAAGGTTCTCACCTGTGGACACAAATTATTTCAGCATATTCATGTGTGTGGTCATTTACTTGGTACTGCCTAATACACTATAGAAAAAAAAAAAAAAAAAAAAGCACCTGTAGAGTAACCTAGAATACGAAAGATTAATAAAGAGAACATCTGAAGAGAGAAAGTGGGAAATACAAGACAAAATTTGTCAAAATGTTGCTTATTTCCTGTTGACTCATGCATAGTACTAAAAATCACGTATGTTGCAGTAATAAAATATGTGCCTGAACTCTGCAGCATTTGCACTGAAGTAGAAGTTGAGCTGCAATCAAGATGTTTAAATAAATTATTGAATATGTTCAATATATCTGGTGTATTGTTGCTGTGTTTTCACTGTGTTTTTTTTTTCGAAAAATATTACTACAGTAGCCATTTTCTTAACTTGTCAGTAAATATAGGTGGTAGAATTGTAATTTCCCTATTATATGGACTATGCTTATGTAAAAAGCAGAGACCTTCTATGAGAACATCTTGTCTTCCAACTTCTTATTTGCTCTTTTTTCTTTAATTTATGCAACGAGCTAGTAATGGACTGTGGTGTTTACCAACACATTAACAGTAGTTCCAAAAGGCCTTAAATGACTTAGCAGTGAGTCTTCTCACAGATAGGAAGAGGTTCCTATGGGTTTACTTTCATCAATTTAATTCTGTTCCTAATAAGCTTCTGTAAATGCTTTAGGAGAGGGGGTGCCAAATTGTCCTTCTCACATTACTAGATGCTTTGCAAAAGGAAAAAAATAACATTTCTGGAGGGAAGAAAAAAAAAAAGAAAGAGTAATTCAGGACTTGTGTTGAAGTTCTCTGAAGTCACTATGCATGGTCTGCCTGTTTTATGAATTAACTGCAGGGAGCTACAGGAGAGACTCTTCTTGTTAAAAGAGAATTAAAGCTTTTTCTGATAAATTGTTTTATGATCATAAAGATCTTCAGCTGGTTCCAGAGGGTATTGTGCTTTTTTTAGTCACTACAGATGCACTCGTTTGTAACAGTCTGTGATATGATACTTTTCAGTTTAAGAACCCGGATATTAAGAGCTCATGAACACCACCAGCTGTGCTATTTAGATTTTACACCTCAACTGTATATCAATAGTGATATTTCAGTGATGGCAAACAGGGCTTTGCTCAAATGGATTGTTGATTTCAAAGATAAATACCAAATGCTTTGGATGCACTTGCTTAATTAATAAACAGTGTGTGTATCAGACTAGAATTTGGGATTGCACTGCACAAGCATTTTGTGTTTTGATTTCTTTAATCTTGTATGTTCAAGGAGAAGTAAAATAAGGTTTTCACAACTCACGTCTATTCACACACAGCTTGAAAAGGCTGCTAGAGTGGAAAATGCACCTTTCTCTTTTAGAAGGCTTACTGTATCTGTTCAATCAAAAAGTTTAATATATTAATTTTGTCAAAATATTTGATGTACACAATTGTTACTTATAACAAGCAAAGATTAAGTGGAGTTGTCAGGAAAAAAAATTATCAGATTTTCTGCCAATAATTAGTAGTTATTCCAGCCAGCTAAGTGACTCTCTGTGCGCTTATATATGGACTCCTCCAAAGTTTACTCAAAGACCTATCTTCTTATTCTACAAAATTTGAAATATTCTGAAAGACATTCTGTTCCTTGCTTTCCAAGCATCATTTGCTGCCTTCTTTCCTTGGCAGTGTAGACTTCTTATTGAGTGGAATATCTTCTTGCTCATGAGCTAAGGATTGGAACAAGATCCTGAGCACAAATTCTGTGCTCAGGGGGAAGTCTGACTAAAAGCATTTGGTCCAGAGGGATTAAATGTTTGAGCCAGGACCTGGGGTAGTCTGATGGCAGCAACCCAATAGTCCTTTTCCCTCCTTGCAAATAGGACGCGCTGCTATAGATTTCCCTATCTGAGTTCCTTCTGCCTGTTCTCAAACTTGCAGTTAATTATTATATTTCCCTTAAGACACAATGTGTGTGTATGTAGTCCGTACACAGTGTCTTTGCTGTAGCAATATTCCATCTCCTGTCAAAGCATGACCTAGATCTTGGATGTCTGCCTCTGGGCTCTGTCATGCTTGTTCCCCTGAGCCCAGCTAAGGGTTGTGTGAACTGAAAGACAGTGATATTAGCTTGGCCTGACCCAGAAGAACAAGCAGGCTTAACTTCCTTCCCAAGTCAGGATCGATTCCTGAAAAAGCAAAGGTCTTGGCAATTAGGACTTACCTGGCAAAGCACTCTCTGAATTGAAGTAGTAGTAATACCACCTGGACAGAGAATTCCAATCATGTACCCAAGCTGCTCACGTGTGTAATATTTTCGGACAGATTTTCTGAATCCTGATCAGTATATCTATTGGGTGCTCCCCAGGCAGGAACATTGTGCTGTGATGGCTTTTGTGTGATGCATGCACCTCTGAATTGCAGCAAATTAGCTCTGCACATGCCAAATCACATGGAAAAGCCTTGATTTCAAATGAGGTGTGCCCATGTCAGGGTGGAGGCCAGTCACAAGCAGTGTCCCTCAGGGATCTGTCTTGGGACAGGTGCTCTTCAACATCTTCATCAATGACATAGACGATGGCATCAAGTGCATCCTCAGCAAGTTTGCAAAAGACACCAAGCTGAGCAGTGCAGTCGATACACTGGAGAGAAGGGAAGCCATTCAAAGGGACTTGGACAGGCTGGAGAAGTGGGCTCATGAAAACCTAATGAGGTTCAATAAGGCTGAGTGCAGGTTGCTGCACTTGGTTGGGGCAATCCCAGGTATTTATACAGACTGAGAGAAGATCTCTTTGAGAGCAGCCCTGTAGAGAAGGACCTGGGGGTTCTGGTAGACGAAAAGCTGGACATGAGCCAGCAGAGTGTGCAGCCCTGAAGACCAACTCTGTTCTGGGCTGCATTAAAAAAGGGGTGGCCGGCAGGGAGAGGGAGGGGATTGTCCCCCTCTACTCAGATCTTGTGAGCCCTGAGTCTCTAGGTCTCTAGGGCCTGGGCCCTTGTACAAGAAAGACACAGAGCTCTTGGAGCAGGTCCAGAGGAGGGCCACTAAGATGATCAGAGGTCTGGAGCACCTCTCCTGTGCGGAAAGGTTGAGGGAACTGGGCTTGTTTAGCTTGGAGAAGAGAAGGCTCCAGGGAGACCTCATTGCAGCCTGCCAGTACTTGAAGGTGGCATATAGACAGGAGGGGGAATGACTGTTTGTGAGGGTGGATAGTGATAGGACAAGGGGGAATGGTTTTAACCTGAGACAGCAGGAGTTTAGGAAGTTTAGATATTAGGAGGAAGTTTTTCACAAAGGGTGGTGAGGCACTGGAACAGGTTGCCCAAGGAGGTTGTGGATGCCCCATCCCTGGAGGCATTCAAGGCCAGGCTGGATGTGGCTCTGGCAGCCTGGTCTGGTGATTGGCAACCCTGCATACAGCAGGAGGGTTAGAACTAGATGATCACTGTGGTCCTTTTCAACCCAGGCCATTCTATGATTCTACGATTCTGTATGTCTGGCCATACTATAGCATCTTCTCTCCCTTGAAGTTGCACGCAACCTTATACTTGCACGGATTTTTGTTAGCAGCAATATTCTGCAAATAAATGCTTACTGTTAAAGTAAGAATCCTTATTTTGATTTGTGGTGGCAAACTCAAAGGCTGGCAAATGAAGACTTGAAAGAATTCTAACATTCTCTTTACCACCACCATAACTGTTCCAACAGCCTGCTCTCAGGTTTTGGCTGAGTTGGGGTCTAGTCTTGTCATCAGCAAATTGTAATCATGAAGTTTAAAACTACCTGGAGGAGATGTGAGAAATGGAGGGTCTTGAGTAGCCAAGAGAGAAACAATGAAGTTTATGCTAAGCACAAATTTTTCCAGTTACGTGGGACATGAAATTCTAATGTTTGCACTTTTAGAAATCACTGGAGATACTGAAAAAGAAAAAGAAAAAGAAAAAGAAAAAGAAAAAGAAAAAGAAAAAGAAAAAGAAAAAGAAAAAGAAAAAGAAAAAGAAAAAGAAAAAAGAAAAGAAAGAAAAGAAAGAAAAGAAAGAAAAGAAAAAGAAAAAGAGGGAAGAAAGAAACAGTGAAAAAAATGTGGAGATTTTCTAAAAATCTGACCTTGTCCTCTCGTGATTACATGCTGCAGATAAGTGGGCTCTGACAGAGGTGTCATCTTTGTAAATCACTAATTTGAAGCCTTCTTTCACTCTACCACAGTGAGCAAGGCATGCAATTCATTCTTTTGTTTGGACAGTTGGTCTTCTAATTAAGAAGCAGGTGACTGTTTCTGCACCAAATGGTTCCTCTTTTGTTTATCTTTCTACTCCCTGTGAGGTCAATACATATTGAAATGGGATATGTCTGTGCCCAAGTAGGAGGGCAAGTAACACCGGAAGCAAGGGAACAGTGAAGGGAAATAGAGCAATTGGCAAACAAGCTCATTCTTAGTGTCTATAATATGCATAAAGATACAACAAACTGTATTTTACCCCTACGGCTGAGCTGCTGACCACTACAATCCAGATGACTTTTGGCATTGGTCTTATTTTTCTTCATGAACATGAACATATATTATTTGTATAAATGGACTTACAGCAGAGATCAAAACAAATGTAATGAGAGTTCACAAATAATGCATTCCAATCTTACTGAAGGCAGTAGCATGCTGTGCCATATTAATTGTTCCACAGTTATGAAGTGATGCTGTATGGGTATTCTTGCTGGAAAATGGTTATATGATAGGGAGATAATGAGATCTTTGGAAATGGCTACTGTAAATATGCTGCAAATAAACATATTCTCTATATATTTTAATGCTAAATACTCAAAATCCTCTAATGATTGTCAGATTGCAAGAGGTCAAAGTATGTCAGTAAGATATTCTTGCTTTTAAGAAAAAGCTGTTTTCCAGAGATACTTTTTGGCTTGCTTATGAGCAACTGGAAGAGCTTGGGCAGGGTAAACCACCTTTCCTTTAGAGAAATGTGTTATTTCAGCCAGCTTAGTGATCAGGGATCAGTTTCACTGCACCTGCATCCAAGAGATATGAATTCACACATGAAAGATGTAAACATGCAACAGCATCTTGTCTGTATGTGTGCTGGTCCTGCTCACTGAAGGCACATTTCTCTCTTCTCCCCCACAGTTCGGGTATACAAAAATATCCATTGTGTTCTCGTCATAAATCAACACAGGTTATATTAAAGAGCCGTGCCAGGGGGAAAGCTTTACTCTCATGCTTAATACCATTCATTAAAACCCCTCTGTAATTCGTTGTTTTCCTTTGTTTGTTATTGTCTTTCACCCCCATTTGTTTTACATGAATGCTGTTTAACGTGGTAATGCTTTCTTGTGAGTAGTGGAAGGGTATCACCTAGTCTGGGATACAGATTCCAGAATTACTGAGAATTCATAGGGTGTGTCATCACAGAAAAATATGGGCCCTACTAAACTAGCAAGCGGATCACCTCTGCCTCTTGGCACTGTATGTTCAAGTAAGCAACCTGAATTAAATTTGAAAGTGGTGGAGCAGGAGGAGAGAAATGTAGTGTTTGGGGCAGATGTGTGGCGAGTATGTGAAAGTCCTCTTTCTGCAGAAACATTTCAACAATGTATCGAGGGCAAATTACCTGCAGGCATAGGTAAAACACAACATTATTTGAAACTATTTTTTGGTGACTTAATTTTATGACTTCTTGTTTCTTCTTTGAGGAATATTAACAGACTAGAATGCTCACAGAATTCTCTATTCTGTGAATTCTTCTAGAAGAATAGGGCAGATGCAGTATGGACTGCTGGAGATGGTTTTTAGTTGTTGTATTTGTACAAGCAAACTTAGTACAAAATGCAGTATCTTCTCCAGCTCTCTATATATTCTAATACAGCAGTCAAGTTTCAGAAGCAACATCCCTTCTTTAAATAAGAATTCTTGAAATTCAGGTCCAAAAGGAGATTTTAAAAAAATTGTGCATTATATAAAGATAAATCGAATTTTGGAATGACAGTAGCAAACTATTAAAAGTGCATCAACTTTAATAAAAATTAAAATAGAGTTGGGAGGAAGTTCTAACATGAGTTTCTGACTCTCTGTGAACACCAATATTTCCATCCGTTCTCTTATCACCCATCCCTTACTCACTATGACCACTTGGCCAAGAAGGCATGAAGTGTTTCTCACCATAGAAGAAACTGACAGCTTCCAGACCGTCAGGTTTTATTCCACACAGGGAGACTTGACAGACCTCTAAGTGCAGGGATGCAGGGATGTTCAAGAGATATTTTCAAATCCCCTGCTGATCTCTTTATCTCTTTAGTAATCTGTACAGCGAAGGAAAAATGGCAACATAAAATAAGTTATGAGATAGTTAGTCTGAAACTGACTGTAACCAAATTGAAATCAGGTGATCTTAATAGTCTTGAAAAGAAGGAATGTCATCCTTCCTTTTAGACGCTTCCAAAGATGTACATTTCTCCATCTTGTTGGCTTCAGTTCTGCACTGAAAAAGCAGTAAGAAGGCTTGCATTCTTCACTCTCACCTGATGGCTAAAGTGTGCATTGGGATGGAAAGATCTAGCTAGCAGCAGCAAAGGGAGACCTGCCGGCCACAAGTTCTAGATGCTGCTCTAAAATAACAGTGAATAGCAGGAATCAGAACTAGGGATGAGGATGTACTCCTTATTAGACTGAAAATACATTATACAGATTACATGTAAGACTTAAAAATAGAAGAAAGAAATAAAACAATAAGATTAACAAGCTGAAAGAGAAGGCACAGAAACCAAGATAAGCATGCAACAGGCAGATTCAGTGAAAAGTCAGAAGTGAAACAATATCAGCCTTTCTAGGTTTAAGTTAAACTACCAAAAGTAACCCAAAGCTCAAAGATTCGGTGATAAGCTGCTGAGGTCAGGTTCACATTTTTACTGTAGTTTTTGGAGTGCATTAGTGAAGCAATATAAACTCACATGTATCCTTAGAGCCAACTGTTTCCTTGGCTGCAGAAGCAAAACAGGCTCACACAAAAAAGTGTGTTCTTTGAGAGGACTATTTGGGGGATGTGTTTCTGTCTTTCCTCAGTACACACTGAACCAGGTCTCCATGCCTCTCGTAACAATTTACTGATGTGATCATAATCTGTTGTTCCTTTAAAATAAGTGATTCTGAAAGACACTTAGAAGCATTTGAAGTAACTAAACCCACAAGATTGCTAATACTGCTTACCAGTGCTTATTTTCAATTGCCTGCAATTTATTCAGGGCAAGAAAAATAATGTTGAGGAATTAGAGCTTTCATTAAGACCAAGTGTTGAAGACACTTTTAAAAACCATACAAGTTTGTAGTGAAAGTATGTTCATTAATTCTTAATTTTGATTGCAGTTACCATCCTACCATATTACAACATCAAGCATTGTTTCATTTCATTAAGCTACTTCAAGATATAATTGCCAAGATTAGAAATAAGCAGCTCTAACACAACGGAAATCGCTGTGTTTTGCCTCTGCTTAGTGATTTCCTTTCTACTGCATTTCCTCCAGAAACAGATTTTTCCACCAAAATGAACACTCACTCATTTTCCAAACATAGTTTCAGTCAGATATTTGTTGTGCAGATTTTTGCCTGGTTTTCTTTTTAGCCATTGCTGCAGACTTCTACTTGTTTTACGTCAGCTGAGTTCCTTCATCAGTGAGTTTTCAATAGCTCCATTGAATGTAGCTGAAAAATCCATGCAAAACAATAACCCAGTCCAGAGTCCTTACAAGTCCAGCAGCTTGCCTACAAATCCAGCTAGTGCAAATGAAATTCAGAGATAAACAGCAAAAAAAAATATAGTGGATCGTACTTACTCATCCTTTGACCAGGTTTCCTGGGTACAAAAATAGTCAAGGAGAAGTCGAGTCTTCTGTACTGATTTCAGAAAAACAATAGCTGTTCACTCACCTACTGATCAAACTACCCTGCCCCTTGATTTATGTTTTGTGGGATATTCTCTGTCCTGGCCACCAGCTGTTACTGTCATCAGCTACTTCAGTGGTGTACTTTTTGGAAAGCTAAATGAATACAATTTGGTTTCCAGATAGCCACAGAAGCTGAATATGGAACTGGGGTGGCTGCACCTTTTTATCTTTCTACTGAGTGTGCTTTTGTTGTTTCTTTATGCTAACTATTTACAAACAACAACAGCCTCTGTGGCTTATTTGCAGTGCTTTAAGAAATGAACAGTTTGCTTGATGAACATGTCCATTGCATCTGTGAAATTAATGCAAGCCTCAGACTGCTACACTGACTACTGACCTCAGCCCTGTTGTAGGGCAGGAGGTGAGGGATGAGCTGGCAGGTGAGCAGCACATGGCAAGAGCAAAGGCTCTGAGGTGCAGGTGACTTCCTCATCTGCTTCAGCACTCAGAATGAGCTTCAGTAGAGTTACTGGGGACTCTAGTACATTCAGTCCTATGAAGAAGCCCCAGAGTCGAGGGCTTCTGTTTTTATCCCACTCAAGGGATGAAGGGACAGAGTGCCACCTACTGAGATGCTGCTGCTGAGCAGAGCTGTTCAGAGACTGGGAGGCTAGGACTGATGTAGAAACTGGAGAAGTGAAAAGATCCTCCTAGACGCTCTTACATTTGTAGTATTTGAAGGGAGAAATGTTGCACCAGCTATAACAAAGAAGACATCAGCATATTAATTGATCAAAAATGAGCACTGGAAACAAATGGTACTTTAGAGAAGACAAACTGGCCCCTGTGATATCACCTCATAAAGAAAATCAGTTCTGATATTTTGTAATAAATGTATTTACATATATTAAAAATTAAGCACTAGGTTTTGATGATACTGGTGATTATTCTGCCTTCAGATAATGGGCTATGCCATTTGGGCAGCAGTTTGATGGGCTCCTGTGCAAAGATAAGCGAAGCAGCCAAATTGAAGCACGAAAAGTTAGTTGTAGCACAGTGAGTCAGGGGCATCACTGGTCCTGGGGGTAGCTTGCAGTGAGAGCGTGCATGAGAAGAGGTAAACAGCACGGAAATATTGATTGCTGGCAAAAGAATGAGCTTGTGAAATTCATAAGCTGTGCAGTATTGTTCCCAGGAAATCAGAATTTGTCAAGGTCTAGTCAGTCCCCTCCATTATTTGAAAGGAAAAGAATGAGCTAAATTTAATTTTAAACTTGTTTAACCAAACACTTGTTGTGCCTTGATATTACTGTACAATTGACTAATATTATTGTATCATACAGTTCAGCAAATATTTAATTTTGTTCTTATAGTAAAGATACTGAAACATTCAGAAAGAGAATTCACAGGGTATAGCAAAACAAAGTAAATGAATCCAGCCAAACTTTTCAAAATGAAGTAATGTCTGTTAAATGTTTTACCTACCCCTCAGACTCCCTTACTAGTTTATGTGAACCTAAACACATCTTACTGTACCTTACCTGCAAGTATCTAGCACAGCTACACCTATCTTATCTTGCTTCTCTTTGATCATACTTTCTTGAGTAAGATCTCAGCTGTCTTTGCTATTGCCTTTTGATTAATTGGTAGAAGATGACCTCTTTGACTTGTTTTCATTATATTTGGTGCTATGCAATGAATGAAAAGAGAGTACATATTTTTATTCAGAATATATGGCAGCCAGCGAAGTAGATAAGGATGGAAAGAAGAGAGTGAAACGTGGGGCAGTGGATACATACTGTAGAATACATAATGACATGAAGCTTGAGGAAATTCTTTTAAGATGCAGAGGATTCAAACAGAGGGCAGAAATAGTAATTTAAGCATCAATCATTTTTCTTTTTTTTTTTTTACTTCATTTACTATTATCAAAATAATCTAATGTATCCTTATTCCGTATATTTATTGCACTCATAAATACTAATTGGAATCTTGGAACCATTACTGGAAGTGTAGTTTCTTATAGCAGACTGAACACAGAGGCCTTTTAAAGCAGTGACAAGAAGCATATAGGCACAGACACAGCTTTCAGACTGAGGTTAAACATAAATTACAAAGTGCTCAGTCCTTTATCTCTTGAAGTTTTGGAGGATTTTCACCATCGGTTGTATTGACAGCAGAGCTGCCTAGAAAACTTTGGCACTACTAAATATTTGCTTCTGATATTTATTAATTCTTCTGCATTTTTTTACTTGAGAGGATACCATGAAAAACATCCCATGAAACATATATAGTTAGGGTTGTATCTCTAACCAGAGTGATTTGATCAGTTATGGAGACAGTATCTTACAAACCCAAGCTTTTAGATCAATTGCAGTATGATTTTTATTTCACCAGTTGCTCTCATTAATCATCAATATTTAATACATAAGTTTATAGATATGGATTTATGTAGGTCATTTACTATCTAGTGAGCAACATTCCATCCAAGAATGGTTGGCTTGTCTGTACCTTGAAATGTATTGCCTGCCACTTGGTAGAATATTTGACACTTGCTTTGCAGGAGATGACAAAAACTGAATGAAAATGATAAAGACTTCACCGAGTGTGAAACCACACACCTGCAGCATCTGTTTGGAGGCACTTCTTTTGTTTTACCTTTTATAGAATGTCCATAAATGTAAGAGTGGTGAGGACTACATCCTGGTTTTTCCCCTTATTAGCTGCATTCAATAAATTCCTTGTAACAGTGACTCAGTGCCACATCGATCACAGCTGACCTTTAATCCAGCTGCTCAGCAGGCAGATAGATAAGTATCTCTTGAGAGGGCCAAATGGCAAGCTACTCTTGTATTAGGGCATGTTTTCCTTATCTGCTATGTCCTTTTATAGAGAATCATTACAGTGATAAGGAACAAGGTTCCCAACTAATTCTCTTGTCTTCCAAATAAATGAGACTAATTAACATATGGGATGAATTTTCCAACCTTACCACAAGCACAAATGTTTTTACTGTTATCTGTATAGTGACTATGCTATTAGAGTATAAGTTCTGTGTCTTCTGGGGGAATAGAATATGGATATGCTAACCAGTGGATTACTTTGTTTGAAAGATATGAGTTTAATGTTACATTATTAACAAGTAGATGAGCTCCTGAAATAGCCTGAGAAATGCAGGTCTCCAAAGGATTTCATCCCTACATTAGCATGGGAGGATTTTGCCCCACTAGCTTTAATGCTTCGTAAAGGTTTTATTTAATGGACCTTGAGCACATTCATGGAAAACTATGATCTTATGAGGCAGTGTCTGCACACCTGACAAGGCTGTTACCAGCTTTCTCTTGCCTGCCTCTTTCAGTCATCAGAGACCCCATCAGTCCAAATACAAGTATATTCTCATTCATTCAGTATGCCATAAAATTGAGAAGGGAAGAAGGCTTAGTTCGTCCTTTCTGCTAATACACTACGATTTATTCTGTACTTATCAAGTTTTCTCCAAAACTTCAACTGAATTAAAACAAGCTCGTTTAAACCAAGGCTGGACAAGAACTGTATGGATTTCTTTTATTTTTATTATTGTACAAGATACAATCTCAAATATACACATCTTCTATCTGCAAATGATCAGGCAAATAATGTTTAATAGCCAAAATGCTCATAGGGAAAGGTAAAAGCTGAAAAAATCGATTGGCCCATTGCTATCTCATCAGTAACTAGAAAGATGTGGGCTCAGACCCTCGAAATACATGTTATCAAAAACCTAGTAAGAATGCATTCACCCACTTGAATAAAAAGTACATGTGGTGATTTATGTGATCATCTAGAATGTGCCAATTCTGACTAAGCATTTTATAGTTAAGTATTTAAAGCTCCTATCAGATTGTGCTTATTTCAAACCTTGAAAAAGATTTTTTTTTTTGTGAAGCCAAATATGTATGTGTAAAATGTTTAAAAAATGGTCCTTATCTAAGTAGAATAGTGGCTTAATTCATAAATTTGTGAGATGTAGGTGTTGAACTCCACTTAAAATGGTGCCTAAACAGATCTTCAGACCATAACATTAGAAATAGTAGTACTATGAAAATGGCAGTGGGAAGAAGTCCATTAAGAATATGCCTCCCAGTTTTCTGATGGTTCATTCAAGGCCCTGGCTATAACAATAATGTCTGTGTTTGTGCATTTACTTCTAGCAGTCGTAAGGAAAATATGTAACCATTTTTACAGGCTCTTTGAAGCCTCCTAAAAATCAGCAGTATAGCAGTACAGCAGTCTAGCAGTCTAGCAACCAAGGTTAGTAATGGTTGAGCTCTACATACCTAGCATTTTTTCTGTTGGCATCTTTGGATTTTTCTTTGGTCTTTCTCCCGTGGATATTGTGACAGAGGTATATCTGAATCTGTTCATGATGACTGTGTACCCACCTCCTGTGGGATCCACATGATAGAGCCAGAAAGAGGTCTGCTCTATTGAAGCACAGAGGGACCCTTGCCTACATGCAGCCTTGCAGAGGCACTGCTGCTGCCTCAGCGCTGCTGCATGTGATCTGGCTCTGTCCTTCTTCCTGGGAGGCTGCAGAGATGCCCCAGCCTCTCGCAGCTGGAATGGGGTTTCAGCACTCACAGCCACATTGTCTCACCATCTTTGGTTTATGTGTCAGCTTGATGCTCCCAAAAGGACTGATGGAAAATGGCCTTCATGTCTTTAAGGAGACAGCTGAGAATGAATGCCTGGCTTTCTGCTCAAATTAGCCCATGGATATTTGAAATTTAGGTAGCCTGAGTATTTTAGCTGGGTTTAAATTAGTTTTTCCGTATCTCGGATTAGAAAGACTTTAATCTAGTCTGTAGAATCAAGCCTTTGTTCCTTGCTGATGAGAAACAAAATCTTTCAAGGGCTATTAAATCCTGCTTTTCTTTCTTTATATTGTGTTTGAACAAGGTGTTACTGTAACTCTGGCTCACTGGGGGAGGAAAAGGAAATTGGTGTTTTTAGCACTCTGTGTCCTGTCTCTGAGGTGTTGGTGGAGGTGTCATGTTGGTATGCTTGCTGGTAACACAATGCATAAAGGTACCGGACGTTCATACAGCTGTAACCTTCTGTTTAGGATTTCCCTTGTCGCTGGGGTTTCACTAACCCTAATAGGCAATGCCAAGCCCAAATGTAACAATAAAATCAAAAACAAACAAGCAAACCAACTCAAAAGCAAACAAACAAACAAAAAAGAAGCAAAACCAAACTGATTCCATTGGGACATTCTTGGCATGTCCTTGATCACCCTGTGCTAAGCAGAGTTGTTGGCGGTCAGCAAACAAGCGAGAGCCTCCACGTCAAGGGGACAGCTTCCTTTCATTGTGACTCAGAGCACTATGAGACAGATGAAACTAGGCAGTGATGGTTTCTGGGGCAGCTTCTGGGTGAAGCTGCTCTGAATGTGTAACATTACTGAACCATTAGCCAGGGACTGCTGCGCTGGCAGCGCGCTGTGTACATTTCTCATAGGGCACAGAAGTTATTTCCCTAGAAATGCTAAATTCTTCAGTATTGAAGCTGCATGGGAGAAGCAGGCTGTGGATGTGCACTGAGAACACTCTCTTACGCTTTTTTGCAGCATCAGAAAGATTTCCTGTGGTGAACTTGAGTCAGACTGTGATTTGCATTCTCTTCAAAGCAGTTTAACTTTTTTTATACAACATTTAATATTTTCATTATTTCTGGTGGATGAAGGGAAAGTTTACTATGAAAAAACTGATAATGTGTAACTTCTCTCCAAGTCAGCTCTTCAAAAAATGAATGGCTCTGATATCTTCAGAGACCAGATTTTTGTATTTGTTTGCAGAAGAATGGAAAGTACATTTTTAATAAAGATCCTGTGATGAATAGGTGGCTCAAAAATAGCAGTCTAAAGCATGCTTCTGTGCTGTCAGAGCAGAGTGTGCCAAGTAATTTGCCTATATAAACAGCGTAAGAGAAAAAGACCTATTGTAAAACTGATATTATTTTTAGAGGTAGATGATATTATTCTCTCTAACTTCCTTTCCCACCAGCAACTTGCTTTCACCACAAAACAAGATTGTGACAGTAAACACATACCATCTGATGCCAAATAGCTCCAGACTTGATACCCTATGATTCCCAACACTATTCCCCCAGAACATGTGTTTTGTGCTGGAATTTGATCTGTGAAGGCTTCAGCATTGTCCCTCACTTGCAGTACCCCAACACAATCACATTATTATGAAGCACAGAAACGCACAGCTGGATTTTGCCCTGATATTGAACTCTGTATGTCCCTACTGATGTAAGGGGATTTATTTGTGTGGGAGTTAGGGCACGGTAGGATATTTGGTACTGAAAGTGGTCTATAGTCCTGTACTCCACGCACTCACTCCTCCATCACAATAACAAAGCAGATCTACACCACGGATGCAGGAATGTGGAAAAATGCCTTCTCTACACTTTCAGTTAAACTAGAAATTCATTTTTTTTTCATAGCTGAAGCAAAACAAACAGGTTTTATGCTGAACTTTTCCATAAAACCTAGGAGCCTTTCCCTTTATCCATTACAGGTTTGCATTTGGTCCACACCGCCATTGGCTGCTATGAACACCTTCTGTGCCCAAATATTTCTGCGGCTTTAGGAGCTTCCTGTGGGTCTCCAGAGAAAGGACACACCAGCTAATTTCCACTTTCACAACCTCCTTTTGCTGGTATGTTTTCAAAGATTTTGGACACTGTATCATATGACTTCTAGTAATTCACTTCCCTTCAACACCTGTGGATGGGAGTCAACTATAATTAAGGAAGTCATGACACTAAAACACAAAGGAGTGCTCCTTGATCTGCCTGCTTTGCAGAGGAGGGGAAGGAGGATTGCAACTGTGATACTTTCTTTCCACTTCTACAGTCATCTCTTTCCTACCGTTCCAACATTTCTGGTTCAGGATTTTACATGCAATGTATTTCCTTCCATGCAGCACACTTCTGTTTCCAAACGACAGGCCTATATGGGCAGAAACTATGCAAATACATTCACCAGGTCTGTTTCAGAAAGAGAGAAATCACATAAAATCTAGTAATCTAATATGATGAAGCATACAGCTTTTTAAATTTCCCTTTACTGAGAAATTCATTGTTGTTTCAGCATAAGCATTCCTACTGCATTCAATAACAAATGGCATTAAAATACTTTTCTAGTTCTGAATATAGGGCTTTTTACATGGCTCCTATGAATATTTTTTTGCCACAATTCCTTTTACCTTGTAATAAGTTTATTGTACTAGTTTTGTAAAACTAATCATTCTTATATCAAAATTGGTGTAGGTGACTTAATCAGCTCATGCCAGATGTGTGACATATATCCCAGTACATCAAATTACAGCACTTCATTCCAAATAACTGCAAGTAAACAAATCCAATTCACCTCTGGAGGCTTCCTGGAAAATCTTATTCTGGTGTCATTTCATTTATTTCAGCAATTTCCAATACTTATCCAGCTAAAATAATGAAGAAAATCAGTGAAATTGTTACATTAAAAAAACAAACAAACAATCAAATATCTTGTTTTGCTCTTTAACACATTATTTTAGTCCATGACTTTTCTTCCTCATTTTTTTTATTTCTTTAAGTTTATTCTTTTTACTTCCATTATGTGCCCCTCATTTCATACGCAATCATTCTGAACAATATTTAGGAAATTTTCACTGCTATCTAGTAAATTCTTTTGAAGCATACCTCTTCCTAGATGGTGTTTGGAGGAAATATTGCTGCTCCAAAAGAAGTTTATATTGATACAAACTCCTGAATGAAATTGATAAGCAAGTTTATAAGTTTAAAATGTATAAAAATAAAAGCTGAAAGATAATTTCATTAGACATAACCCATTACCTGGTCTAGAAGGAGATGTCTCTGCCTACAGCATGGGGTTGAAACTAGAAGATCTTAAAGATCCCTTCTAACCAAACCATTCTATGACTCTATGATCTACATGACTGTCACAGCTGTTATTGAAAAATATGCATGCCAGATAATCTCGGACCAGTCTTAATACATATCTTTCAGTGTTTTCTCTATAAAATATATTTATTTTTACATTAATATACTTAGAAAACTTTCTATTCTATTCGTTAAATTAAAATCTGACATCAGAATTTTTTTTTTTAAATGCTTTGGGAAATCACTAGTTGTATTAGAAACCCAAAGTTTCATTGTAATTGATTATTCATTCTTGGTATCAGTGCAGTGAGTTACAACTTCTTGCAAGCCCATTGGCTGAATCATAGTACATATTTTTAATCCTACATGAAGGAAGGAAATCCCTCCATACAACAGGAAACTATGCCATAAAGTTATACTATTCATGGAGAACTGCTGCCAATCACATGTAGGGAGTTCTGCTGTGAGCTAATTTTACTGAGGAGCACCCAAAGGGGATAGAAAATCCTTTGCGGTGGTTTGAACTGTACAGGAGAAAAAATATAATGTATTTTTAATATTTGCTAATGTGAGCAAGAAAGTGTTGGCAAACTAAATTAAAGCCATGGGATGAAACGTGACAGTACTGCTGCTATAGAGCCAGGTAGCTAATATTATGCAAATAAAAATATCCACAGTTTGGCTGCTGAGATCTTTGTGCAAATCTCAGCTGGGGGCTGCTCTAGTAACTGAAGAATTATGGGCTTGAATTAGTATCTTGTACTCAGCTGAATAAACAACTATCCCCTTGATATTCTGGGCCACAAAAGCTTCTGCTTTAGTTCTGAAATCTTCCAAATCCTCAATGGACAAGTGTCTTCATTGTGTCTCTGAAGTTCATTATCAGAAAGTTTGTCTTGTTTCTTCATACTTATCTACATATTTACTTACCATAATGAGAATCTTTTGATTTTTTGCTGTCTTTCAAAGCCAAATATTTGAAAAGACAAAAACCAAAAACTAACAAACACAAACAACACCTGTGATTGAAGTATATTTCATAGAATATTGACTGACAGGTCTAATAGATATTACCATTAACATGGCATGGCCTCGTGGAAAAATACTCTCTTCCTTCTGGACAATAGGCTTACAGCCTTGCGGAATCAGTTTCAAAAGGATCCAGGAGACTTGTGATAGGCCATCCTCTTGTAAAGTGGATAAAGAGGTGATGATTAAGTGAGAAATTGTCAGTCTGTGGACACAGAAAATAACAAAGCTAGTCAAAACAACAATAAGCGGAAAAATTCAAACCGACCAACTGGCCAATCACAAACACCACGACTAAAACAAAAGCAAACAAACAACAAAGCAAAAGAAAACAAAACCAGCAATAAGTAAATAAATAAAATTACTGGATGTTTGTGTGGGAAGAAAGAAGAGTGATTAAGAACCAAAGTGATTAAGGAAGAGATCTGTTTCATATGAAGAGAGCATTCATTCATCCTTAGTGAAATACAAATGGTATTGCAGGAAACAGTAGATATAGCATGGGACTAAGTTCTTCAGCACTGAAGATGTTGTGACACAATGCTGTTAATAAATAGACCTGTTTATGTTGGTGACCTGCAGCATTCATGATTTCTAATTTTGAGTTCATTCTGAAATAAAGCAAGCGCCTTCATGAAGGTGCAGTGGAGTGCAGGGCATTTTAATGGGATCTCACAAGAATTTGAGTACCTATATAGACGAACTCATACAAAGTAAAAACAAAAAACATCTACCATGTCATTTACAATGATCAGAACAACTCAGATACGAACACAGAGAGATTTCAGTGCATTTCCTTACAATTTTCCCTTCTATCTTCCTTTGAGCAGCAATGCCTGGTCCTGTGTTGAAACTGTAGATAATCCATCTTCCAGCACTTCTCCAGGGAGACCATTATCTACCAGAGGAGAATAGCAGTGGCAAAATCAGAGTGCTGCTCCTGGGGGCAGAGGCAAGAAGAATTTGGGTAGCTGTTGCCTGTGCCGCAATCACACCAGCTGCTGCTTGCCACCTCAGCTGTTGTTGACATCTCCACCCAGTTGCCTCCACATGTGCCATCCCTGGGTATGGCTTGCAGAAACAGCTTCGTATCAAGTTTGGGAGAGCATGAAAACTTCCACTGACCACATGAGAATAGGATGCAGCTCTATGTCCATGCTTGGTATTGTTTCCTGGGCCTGTTACACATTAATCCCAGAGGAAAATCAGCTGCTTTAAATGCCATTCCCTGTCAGATTTCTTCAAAGCAGAGATCTCTGAACATAAGGGGCCACCAGTGTTGCTACATCACAATTAGTTCTTATATTTTATTTTATTTTTTTTTGTTAGTGGTGAGGGAAAGAAAGGGAATAAAAAAATTAATTAATATACACTCTTATGCTGATGGATTTTGGAGGAATGGCTACTTCAAAATGATCACTTGGAGTCCCCTTTTTCAGTGTTTCATTATTAGTCAAGTAGCAAACAAAGCCTTCCAAGACAGGATCACATTTTTGCACTGACTGATTTTGAAAGACATTGTGCAACAAGAATGTATGACACTTCTGTGCATGTGACACTGGCATTAAGTCTGGCTGTGAGTGCAGCCTGCCTGGAAAGAACATACAGGAAAGCATAAAAAACAACACTGATGTCTTCTGCTCTAGGGAAATCCAAAGTGGTTTTGGTGCAAGCCTCCGAAGTGAAGGTGAGCTTGCCTTATGTCTATTATCTTAATGAGATTTTGTACATCTAATGAGAGCAAGAGAAAAGTTCCTGATACTGAAAACATTTTCCATAATATCAATTTTAAGTATCTAATGCTAGTTACTCACAGGCTAAGGATAGGTTATACAGTGTATTGTTGCAGGGGCAAAAACTCAACTTTTGCATATCTGGTAGTGACTTTAAAGAGTGATTATAGACTAAATAATTTCTCTGGGCACTGTACCTGACTGTAATAATCCAAACTGCCTGTGACTTACAATTATATTTGGCAACAATCACCAGTTCCCACTGTAGTGTGAAATTAACACCACACACTATAGCTGCAGCATTTATTGAACACAGGGGAAATGATTATCACTCTATAAACTCAAAGACATCCTCTGCTATTACTTAATTAGCATTGGTATCTGTACATAAATTAGAACAGCATTTGCAGCCAGCTCCCCCACTAAAAGCCTAACAGCCTTCCCTCAGCCATCCGTAATTTAAATGATAACTGAGTCTTTGAGGGATATGCCAGTAAAAAATAAGTTTGACTTGCAACCCAGCGGAGTGCATTACAGGATTTTTTTCGAGGTTATTAATATTGGCCCAGCATACATTCTTTTGGGGCTTTCCTGAAATAAGTTTTTCTAAAACTAAAGATATATAAAACTTAAAATTTAATTTTGTTGATTCCTGTTCTCTTCCCAGACCCAGACCCCCCCCTCACCAGGAAAAAGCTTTTTCCCACCTTCTAGTGCAATAGTTTTTGTATGTAGACAGTCATTTTACTCTACCAGAATGGAAACATTCTTCTGTTTGTTTCTTTTGAGAAAGCTTTTCACAAAGTGCCTGTATTTACTTTGTGACTTGATAGAAGGCACTACAGAAACTAACCTGATTTGACTCAAATGTTTGTCCATTTACAACAGGAATTTAGCTAGTAACCTGTATACGCAAAGAATATAAGGATGCTATAATCACAAAATAAACAAGAGAGTTAGGCAAAGTAGACTATGATAACAAAAGAGAATAAATAGAAGGCTTACCCCTACCCTGGGCTCACCCACAAAACACCAGCAGAGGGGATCTCTAGAAGAGATCCTTCCCCACTGGCAGCCAGCTCTTAAATAGGTCTTCCAGCAGCACAGGTGAATTGCCTTCACCTGTGCTCCTCTGGCTGACTCATAGCTCGCCTCAGGTGATCAATCAGAGGTTCAAGCTGTGACTCAGTAGCTCCCACACACAACCAAACGTGGGCTAAAATGACTTGGTTGGATTTGCCTAAGAATTGCTTCATTCAGGATCTGCTGAGCACTGAACTGGGGACAGTGACATCCATCTGATGGCAGTTGGAGAGAAGGAGAGTCATAGAATGTGCCAGTCAAAGAACAGCTTGAGAGGGAGGCTGAGAGAAAAAGTAAGTTAAAGTAAATTGTTCCCAGGGAGTTTGTTATGCATAACTACTTACCACTTCTTCTATATAAAGTTTTTTATACTAGAAAGATACAATCTTCCATTGCTTGACCCTGAGGATGTTTTTAGACACAGCAAGAAAAGTAGCACTGTCAAAGCACATAAGCTCTTTGGTGAATGTATCCATGCTGTAAACGTACTACATGTTGAAAAAAATGATTTGTATTGCCTGGTCCATGTTGCTCATACACAATCATTTACTATTCTTTTAAGGAGGAGTAGATAAATATTGTATCAGTGAGTTTGGTACATTCTTTGTTCTAAGAAACATTAGCATTCCGGGTTCTCCTTCCAGTAGAGCTAAAATAGCATTTCTGCTGCATTGCTAAAACAGAGGAATCTGAATGAAATTTTCCATCTTTAATTCCCTTAACATTAATTGAAATTACTTTTGGAACATAACTTCCAGAAAGGTTTTTATATGTATTAAGAAATATTTCTTACTCTCCTCAGTCATGCTTCTAAATCTCCCCTACATGCAGGAAAAAGATGCAATTTATTATCATGATGAATTTACAAGACTTTTATAGAAAAATATAATAGATGTACAAAAATTAAACATCAAGAAACAGTGGGGGAATAATTGGCTAAGAGTACCCTGGGATAATCACTTAGCCAATTCTATTAATAACAAACAAGAAAATGTGTTTGTATCTTTTGAGTACATTTTTCTTTAAAAAATTGCTTTTTCAAAATAATTTTGTGCATGATGATTCCACATTTTGAAGAAAAAGAAATCAAAATACTTATGTTTTTCTCCACTTTTTTATTCTTGCCAATAACTCAAGAAATTTTGGCTCCAGTTCCTGGTTCTCCTCCTGTGCCTGACAGACATTGATTCATACCAATAAGCAACGTCAACCTGAAGTTAAGTTCCTCCCCATGAACATCAGTTGGAGACATAGTTCTCCTCCCAAAACCATGGAAATTTTACTTGTCCTTCTCCGAGTCAGTCACTAGAGCTGTCCCCTGATTTCTGAAGGAATTAGAAGGGAGAGGGAAAGGGGAAGGGAAAGGGGAAGGGAAAGGTGAAAGGGAAGGAACGTGTTCCTGAAAAAAACACTAAATTACATCTTTGTCACTACTCTAAAGTTTCTTCGCACCTTGTTTCTGGTTTTCATGTTAATCCGGTAGAAAGAATAACTCTGCCTTGCTAAGATTGGCTGCATTTTATACCATCCTTTTTAGTGTAGAAAGTTTTACTTAATTAGTCTTGTGATCTCACTGTGTTTCTGTCCAATATTAAACTGTAAACTGTAGACAGATTTTATTCATTTAGCCTTTCATGATTTGGTCAATATTAGGTAATTTTTATTTTAAAATACTTCTGGATAGTTACAGCAGAATTTGAGGTTGCATTTCCAAAACAATCAAAGGACCAGAAATTTTGTCTTCCTTATTTAGAAAATGAACTGGACATTTAACTTTTCTCCTTTTTTTTTTTTTCCTAAGTTAGTGTGCTGAATTATCTAAGCCAAGGAAACATAGTAAAATTAGTCATACAACATTTCAACAGTAATGGAAGGGACCATTCAGCACCTTAACTGGTAATGTAGGGAGTAATAGATTATAAATTTCATAGAAAAGGTGTAAAGGAGCAGCAGTGTCATAGGATATAATCATGGTAGCACTGTGTAGCCTTGTGTTATTATTTGGACTTTAGTATGTCTGTGCTGTGTCCTGCCAATATACCTCTACTGTTTAGGAAAAGATGCAATTTTCATATTTTATCAAGACTTTCTGAAGATGGGGTTAGTGCAAATTCTGCATAACAGAGCATATGGACATTTTCCCTTCTAAAGCACTGGTAGTTAATCCTGTCTATGCAAGAAGGAGACATACTTTGTGTTTGTGGTTTGATGGCTTTGGGTCATGATTATGGGTAGCTTTGCAATATGCTCTGATCCCTGTTGTCCTGGTCATGACTCCCGTGGTAAACTCCAAAAGCTAAGGGTGAATGGAGGACGGATGACATTTACTTAAGAGAGTGTGTTGCTATGACATATTTCTGCTCTCTTTTCACAAAAACAGAGTGACTGAAACATTCCAAAAAAAGCTGTGACCTGAGTAACCTAGATAAAGGTAATCAGAGAAAAGCAATAGATGACAGACTTAATGGATTGTCTTTAATCTGTGCTCCTTTATATAATGTCCCCTGGTGTTCCATATATTGTTTCCTTCTGGTTAAGACTAAACAAGAGGAAACAAAGAGAAGCAGTCTTCCTTTCTTTTACACAAGTATTTCTAACCCTTTCAGGTGGCTTTAGAGAGCCTGTCCCAGATATGATCCCTCAGTACCATATGCATTAAAAAGTAGCTGACTGTCTTGGAAGAGCTGATCTGCAAACCCAGATATATTTTCTCCCAGTTACAAAGGAGGACTGATGCTTACAAGGAAGTATTTTCTCCTCAGATGTTGCATAGCAACATCTGGCCATACAAGATGAAGAATCTAGTTTGCTGAGAAGAAGATAAGTAAGATCTATTTCACTGCTGAACTTCTGCCCTCATCGTACAGGAAACTTGGTTTTTAATAGTTGCTGCCTAAAAGCAGACCTTTCTTTCTTTTTCAAGTAAGTGGCAAATAGATTAATAATCTATTGTCTGTACATTTTCCCCACCTCTCTTTTCCATCTCTGCATTTCTAAGCAGAGTTTATCCGTACCAGTCATGCCAATTCCATGCAATCTCTCTGATTCTACTGCATGTAAAGGGGAAGATGATTCTTTATTAATAAACAACTGGATAATTTCTTCCTGTTCATAGTGATTAATGCCACTTGTAATTATGGACATAGAATGGATTAGCTTCTTTGAGGATTGATTTCTACATCACCAGGGAGCTGGAAAATCTGTGCAGAGCAAAAGTCCATAATAAATAGTTTTGGGAGGGTTGAGATGGAGAACACGTTCTGTAAGCACTGCTCATCTGAATGTTCATGTAGTCATATCTACAACGCAAGCACTCGAATGGGTGCTCTAAACATGGTAACAACAAATAAGAATAAGAATTTGCTACTTTATTTCACATGGGAATCAACAACAATAGAAATTGTTGAAGGTTTATATGAAAATATACTGTATTTAGGATCTAGGAAATAACATTTTTTTATTTAAGCTTGTTTTTTCATGTGTTACTTTATTATGCGGGCTCCTTTTTTTCCAGTTTTATTTTACTGTTACAGGAAATAATGCCATTTCATTTACCCAAGAGAGACACCAAGAAGGGCTATAGTAAGTAATAGACCGCTAAATAAATCAAGTTCAATCTGTCTTTTGCATATATTTGCCATGTTTTAGTCTGTCCATGTTTCTGCTTTTCATCTACTGCTGACGAAAGCTCCCACAGGTGTAATGCAAGATGTCCACAGGTATTATAAATATCCCTTCATAGATCCCTGCTGAAGGATAAAATATGGGGTCAACTCAAAGTCAGCCCTAAATTATTAATGCAAACAAGTATATTATTTGCATAGGAGAATGTTAGTTTGTCCCTTACTTAAAGAAAGATTTATAAAGATCTTAACACCAGAAGAAATGTATAAAACAAAACAATGGCTTTATTTATCAGAAAAAAAAGTATTTGTGATCTCCAGAAAATATGTCTTACATTGGTGAAGAGAGAAGAACATGAGGAGAATGTGGGGTGCACAGGAAATACTCTGCAGATTCCTTACACAAAATATATCACAGTAGTAAAGTTCGTTGGATGCCCTGTACCACCTTAGTAAAGAAAAATGATGTAAGAAGGAAAACAATTTTAACTTCAGCTTATGTACATTAAGTGGGAAATTAAAATGTTTCTTTTTCATTTATCTGTATGTAAAGAGTGCAGTCCTGCCTTTTGCTCTAATCAAACACAGCTTATACAGCTTATCTGTAAATGGCATCCGTAAGAGGGAATGCAAAATAATTTTTTCTCAAATGCTACCATAAGGAAAAAATTCAATACCGTTGTGGGGGTGCCAGCTGGAGGACTCTGACACTGCACAAAACACAATTATGAAGACTGATGCCTCTGATAAACTGAGATGAGATGCTGGCCAGAAGGCTAAATTAGAATCTAACTTCACAGACAGCAGCCACATGTACTGAAGTTTGGGGAAGGAGAACATTATTAGCTAAGAATAATGATTTTCTTCATATCCAAGCTGATATCTGCTTTCATTAATTTTAAATGCCTGTAAAGATGTCTTTATGCATTATGTGGTTTGCATTTTTCATTGATCATGAAAACTCTCTTTTCATCTCCGTCAGATCTTTGTTAATGTGACTCCACCATTAAAAGCAAAAGGATAATGGGACTCTGGATTCTGCTTTCACTTACTCTGTTGGAAGTATGGAATTAAAAACTGATTTCTGTGGATATATTCCATGTTTCTCTAAAATCACAATCTGCCTCTGGTGTTGCCTTCAGTACTGGAAGTGCAGTTCGGGTCTGCAGATTTGGCCTGGTGAGAAGGAAAACATCATAACAGGATTAGGATGAAGGCATACAAGAATAAATCTTTGCAGTGCATAATTATGCAGTTAGACTTAAAAGTGTGGGGACATCATACATTAACTAATGACAGCTTCTGGGATAAACAAATCTTCACTTGGTATAATTTAAGAAGTCAGCCTTTCTGGTAAAATGTTCTGATGGCAAATGCAGATGTGTGTGCTTCCTTGTCTTTAGCTAAAGACAGTCTTTAGTTATGTAATATATACTATTATGAACAAAAATTTGTAGAATTGTTTTTGTTATTGCCTTGTTGTAGTTTTCCATTTACACTCATGGAAATGTGATTTGAATAAAATAGACTCTTCCTTAAGTATTCCTAGAGGAATTTGCTTTTCTAATCCAAGTGTTTTTAATAACTATTTTTCAGACTCTTAATATTTTTTGGGGATTCTTGGTTATAACATCAGTACAGCAAGAAGTTCAAAACAGATATGATGAAGAAAAGCGTGGCTTGCAATACATTTGTGTTTGAGAAACATTTAGATGTTGTACTTAGGGACATGCTTTAGTGGGAAATATTGGTGATAGATGAGTGGTTTGACTGAACGATCTTGGAGATCTCTTCCAACCTTGGTGATTCTATCATTCTATTCTAATTTTGTGAAACACTGAAAGTGTCTCCTTTCCAGCAAAAAGAAATGTGAATGTTGGCTATCTTGGAATGAAACTCTTTCAAAAGTGCTTTCACTACGGCTGTGTTAGCTGCTTTCACACATGTTTTTATCTATGAGAAAAATGTATTACCTCACCTGGTTCCTTGCTGCACACAGCAAGATGCTAAAATCATCAATTTCTCTTCATTCCTTATCATGAGGAAAGATGCTTTATTTTTCAGCTTTAGGGCATGCTGAATATTTTCTTTCTCCATTCAGGCAGTGAAGAGGCTATTAGCAACTTTGCCCCTTTTTTATTCTCTCTATACAGCTCATCTGAAAATATGTAATTCATATTTCAGTGGCACAGTTTCTTGCAGTCTAGTTATTGATGGCACAGTGTATCTCCCCATCCCTCAGCCCCTTTCCACTCCTGGCTGTATCATCTTCTGTTACAGGTTATCCTAAAGGATTTCTTTCCAAGTAATGGGGACAAAGAGATTACAGTTCAACAAATTCAATGATGGCTCTTGATGCAAAACTTTCAGGATGAATCAGAGACCCCAAATTACATCCCTGTTTTCTTCAGGATAGTTTCTAAACACTAGTTAGTTCCCAAGACAATCATATGGAGTGAAAAAAAATTGTTCTATAAATTTGTTTCTCTAAAGATGTGCTGGTGAAAAAACTCAGTATTTTACTTTGCAGTGAAACCAAAATTGCAGTAATTCTGAATTCATCCTCTGGATGGGGGGGTGGAGGGGGGGGAGGGGGAAGGGAGGAGGAACAAAAAACAAAACTCATTGAGCTTTGGGAAGTGTAAACGGATTGCATCTGTTTACATGTCTGATAGATTACATCCATCAGAATTTTTCTGGATGCTTCTGATTATGTGGTGAATGATTACTCCCAAGCTTTGTTTCTGCATGTGGATTTTCCCCTCCTTTTTGAAGAAATGCTTAGCTGTCTTCCAGATAGACCTATTACCTGCTTAAGGCTAAGAAAGTAAATGCATCTTTATAAAGCACTACCAGTACAAATGATCTTCCAAATTGCTTGAATGACCACCTGAAAATAGCTTAAATAGCTTAATTGGCCTTGGTTTTTACGATCTGAGCTCTTGGTAATTTTTAAAAAACAAGACTGCTTCATAGTAGAGAGATCATATACAAGTGCTCTGACAGCCTTTATCTTTGTTGTGCAAATGTGTGGGGTAGGTCCTCATTCAGGACGAATTCAGCATGAAATTTTACCAGTGCAAGTCTCAGTGGACACTGAGGTGAGCAGAAGGAGCAGAGCATGTGGCTAAATAACTGTCTTCTTGGAACTGAGTCTTTTTTTGATAACATTTTGTCACATTACACTTTCTGACATTAAAAAGCTTTCCCAGGACAGTAATTCTGTTATTTTCAATAATACTGTGTTTTCAAGGGTACTCTATACCCATCCTTATGTACCCATCCCCTTCTTTACTTGAGCATTTTAAAGGCATTATCAATATGAGAAAAAACTGTTGGGGAAAAAAAAAAAAAGGAATTGCATATTTTATTGCTGTCAGTGATCATCTGCTCAGACAAACATCCTTGCAAAGAACATAACTAGTGGACAATGCTCATAACTCATTTTATGGAATCTATGGCCTAGATGGTGCAAGACATTTCCAGCATGATATTCATTTTGTGAAAGAAAGACAGTTCCAGTTTAAATCACTTACTCACCGAAAATCATTCTGATAGAGTGACTCCTGAGACCCAAAACAGAACTAATTTGGTAGTTACTGGCAATTCTTTCATAATTATTAAGCATCTGGGTCCAAATTCATCTCTGATAAATCAAAGTGAAATAAATGGGATTGCACTGGAGTATCTTACATTCTATTACCGCTGACCCATCTCTGTGAAAAGGAAAAATCTTAACAGCATGAGACTCAGAGAATGCACCCACAGTTCCTATTCAAATCTATGCAATCTACATCCTCTTGAACAACAGTTTAAACTCTTTGTATGGCTGAATAGTCTTATCAATAATGTGTACACACATCTACACAGTTTTCTTACCTCACAAGTATTCAACCAGTAACTTAAATCACTTAATGAAATGCAGACTACATAAGTCTAGAATATATTTGCAAGAAAGAAAAGACAAACTTTGCAGTGTAAAAAGTATTTTCAGTTAATAAATATGTAAGTATAGTCGATGACAAATTAAATGTATCTTAAGATGTCATTTTTTCCATAATTTTCTGTATGATTTTGATGGTTGATGTTTGTACTTGACAGTATTTAGCACACTGGAGCAGGTCTGTAATGCTGATAAATGCTTAGTGACAGTTTCAGTTTAAATCTTTGCTTGGGGAGGGAAAGAGACTATGAGTCCTTCTCAGAGGTTGATGAAGTGAAGATAAGCAAGGATTGTACTGTACTTCTCTGCTTATAAGAAAAAGCAAAACTGATTTTTTTTTGTTATGCTTATTTGAGAAATCACTTGCATGTTGGCTACAACTCATACTAAACTTCAGCATTGATTTTCTCCCTTATTCTTTTCTGTTTGCCTAGAAAATAATCTCCTAAGAAGTAGCTATCTATATTATAATGTAAGTTTGAGCCATTGCTGGTCTTAGGCTTTCTCTGGACAGAACTTGCACAACAGTAGTCTCAAGTAACTAGCAATAGGTATGCAAAATACATGCATGACAGTGCTTCTTTGTGAGGTAGCACAGCTCTTCAACCAAGATTGATATCCTGTTCCTTAATAAAAATCTCAGAGTCTCTATTCTGGAGTGCATTAATGCTGACTTCTGTGCCTAGGAAATTATATCTACCAGTTGGTTAAACCACTGTACTGTATAGCACCTTACACAACAAAAATACTGAGCTATATTTCCAGCCAGGAATACTGTCTAATCAAGCTGGAAAGCTTCCTTGAAAGCTCTTGCTCCATAGGCTCCAGAGTTATTGACCCAAGCAGGAGTCATAACACATGTAGGTCTATGCAACTATTTATATTGCCTATTACTCATAGTATCAAGTTGATCGAAGAGCAGGCAATTTATACAGTTCCCAAGTAAAAATAAGTAATATATAAGATCCAGAATTAATCCGTTCTTCAAACTCTTCAGAACACAAGTTTCAGGAGGTTTTAGGTTCTCCTCATATCATGCTCAGTGTAGATCATATTAGGCATACAAACAATTTTGAATAACTGATTTTTCCCTCAGGGTATGGGCAGATGATTCTTAGAACCACCACTGTGTAAGAATTATTAGCTTCCCTTTATGCTCATTTTCTAGGATTGACATTTTTAACATCCTGCATTTTGTACCAAATGTGATATAATTGGCATTACACTTCCAAAAAATTGCTAGTACCAGTAAAATATTAGCAGCTAAATTAAAGTTCAGGAAGTTCAGATGATAAATCTAAAGAAGACCACCCAAAGGCAGCTGATTTTATCAATATTTTTGGGGGGTAGAATCAGTTACTTTTGTGTGGTTGCATTAGTTTAGACTACTCCAAGAAATGGAGATCCAGAGAGATCTGAGTAAACTAAATATACTTAATAATAAGAATTTTTTTCCAAAAAAAAAGTTTTCCTGAAGTTTCATCACATCCAGAATGAAGGTAGTATTGGAGAACTGTGTCCTGTCTTTATTTTAAAAGCGTGATGTTACTGTTTGATAACGAATAAATACAGTATGCCAGAATATTTATTAATACATATTCTGTAATCAAAATTAGTTAAAGGTAGTTGTCCTAAAGGTTCTGTCCACTGACTAGGCAGGGACATACAGAAGCTGGGTAGGAGGTCTCTGTAGATGACTGATTTATTGTCCAGCATATACAAAAGCATATTGGATCTGTGGTCCAGTGTGGCCTATCACCTGAGATACTAGTTGCATTCCCTTTGCTTCTTACGACTGGTATGTTTGTATGTTTGCATGCTGCAGCATTGTATTTGTCTGATACCTTTCTGCTCCAGCTCAAAGAAGGTGGCTTGTAAGCAGGAAGACAGAGTGCTGCAGCTTACTGAACACTGACCTTATATAACCTCAACCTTTTCCAGTTGGGTGCATTAATTATTAATCTTAAATCCTCAGTTTTCAGCTGGCAGGTGTCTGTGCATTTGAAAGGAAAACTTTGAATGGGCTATCAAACTGGCTATTTGAGTTTCTCTAGTCAGTAAAACACAAGAGGGAAAAATCAAGCTTTTTTTCTCAAATTGTACAGTTCTCTTCTTCTGTCACTCTGTTTAAAGAAATTGTGAATAATAATTGCGAGGATGTTTATTTTCATGCTAAGTTTCTGTAAGACCATTACATCTTACTGCCTCGTGTCATTAGCAGTAATGTACTGAGGCTGATAAGGAAGTCTAAAGAATGAATTACTAATTTTAACTGTTCGTGGGTCTGAACAGTGAAAATATACATACAAGCTATAATGGGGAAAATTCTGATCTCTCGTCAACTTGTTAAATACTAGTACAGCACTTGTATCAGAAAACATCAGCAGGTGTGCTTTTAGTTTCTGCCTGAAACGTGTTAGTCTATGCATCCTTCTGCTGTAAGCAGCTGACCTAGCTGCTGTTCCTGTTTGCTGGAAGCTTGATTAATCAGGATGCCTGATATCAAATGCAGGCAATCTGAATACCATCATTACTTTTCAGCTTTCTTATACGACAAAAAGACCAGTTCTTGAAATGCTGAACCATTTAAAATTCTTCATTGTAAAACCTTTCAGAGTTCCCAAGTAGATAATATAGGAAGACTGCATATTTATTCCATAATTTCAGTTTTCCAGAATTTAAATATTAATTATATGAGGCTTAGAGTTTCATTTCAGACCCACAGTTTGGCCACAGCTTTCATAGAGCCTGGCAAATTAGTAGGTAGCTGTTAATCCAATATTTGTAAGTTCTGCTTCTCTAATTTCTGTTTAAGATTATTCTAGATCCAACTGAGTCAGTTCCCAGAAATTTCCCAGAAATTTCCCAAAAGTGTTAGGTGAAGTTTCCTGTGACACCATTATGCAGTTTCCTAATTTGCAGATGAACTGCTGTCTCAGCTCATATGGAGAGAAATAGTTCCTACAGCCTATGTGGAAATCTTCCTGCAGAAACCTTATATACCATGGAAGATTTTACAATTTCATTAAAGGCTCAGCAGGATTTGCTTTAGCACATATTGCATTCTGTGAGCCAGCAAGGCATCTTTCCAGCTGATTTGCATTACAGAAAGATTATATAAACTGGCAACCTGCAAACAGTTCTTCAGGAAAGAGTTCCCTAGTTTGTGAATGTCCTGTTTTTCCTTCACACGGGTCAGGCAGTCTGACCCCTTCGGTGCTTATCTACAGATCACTAACATTAGCCACCCAATTCAACCAGTCTGGTATCACAATTCCAGTGTTTCTTTTTGTCTGATGATTTCCTGAGGCCCCTGGAAATGATGGTCTGAATAAACAAAGAGGTACCATGAGCACCACATGTGGTCTCTGCCTGTCTTCTGCTTGCTGCTGCTATCCTGTCAGAAGCTGTCTGGCTGCATCCACAGATCACAGAGATCAGGCAACAGTGCGAGATGCTTTCTTTCACTGCCCTTGCATTGCGGTGATCTTCACCCCAGTTGGCCAAACATTCCTTAGATGCAAGTCTAAAACCCCTGTAGCCATCTGCTGTCTGCATGGGGGCGTGTTAAACATCTTTACAGCTCAGGCCATCTATTGCAGAGCATTTGTAAATTTGCCAAAGATGACCTGCATTCTTCCCAATCTTCTATTGGTTTGTGAGTGCAGCAGTGGCTCAAGAACTGGAAAAGAAAGAGCAAAATTGCCTGAAAATGGTGGCATTTTGAACATGTGTACTATTTTGCAAACTTAGGTACCAATGTACTTTTATAGCCTTCAAACCAGAAGTAAGTTACCTTTCAAATGCTTATGAAGGCTTTCCTCCTCTCAAGATTTTTTCCAAGGAAGTTTTTAACTGTGTCTTCTGTATGCTCTCCATGAACAAACATAACTTAGCTATTAAGCTGATGAACATTTTTATGCAATTTCCATCACTATACAATTGTGTTCTTATAGCCTTTAATAAATAGTCATTTGCCATTTAAAATAATTGGCAAAAGAAATCAGAAGGAAATGTTCAATTTCATTAGATTACTGTGCTTATATATATCTATGTATCTATGTATCTAAGTGTATGAATGCTGTTCCAAAAGTAATGCCTCCTCTTTTATTAGGTTAATCCTCAATGTCAAAGACAGACATTGGTGGTATGGCAGTAGAGGCTGAATCTTCCCACCAGCACTCCTTTAAATGTTGTTGCTGTGTGACAGATGGCAGCAGAAGGGTACTCTGACAGAATGGTGTCTGACATGGGAGTGCTTATGAAACCAAGGTGTGTCACTGAATTCCCTCATGCAGAAAACAGTGGCACCTACTGACATTCATTTGTGCTTGCTGAATGTTTATGGAGACCAAACAGTGGATGTGAACGCACTGATGTAGTGGGTGGTGCGTTTCAGCAGTGGTAACAGTGGGTCACCTCTATTAGTGCAGATTGTTATGAGCTCAGCATGCAAGTTCCTGTTAATTGCTGGTAAAATTCATAGCTAATGGTGGTGACTGTTGCAAAAGATTGCTTTGTAGCTAAGAATTTACTCTATTAAATGGTGTTATTGTGCTCTTTGCATCTGCTGTATTTTCCATGGAAATAAATAGGAAGCAGTACTACTCTCAGAGCATCCAACATATGCATGTATGTATTAACGTACCCTGAAGTGTATATATACACATCTATATATGTACAATTTTGTATACATATAGTGCCTATAATAATTCCTACTGACAATTCATTTTGCATGATTTCTGCACAGAAATGCAGAAATTTCCTTTATGTTCACTCACTTGTGACAACTGTATCAGAAATCCAGTGCCTTGACTGTGTCCCTTAGAATAACATTTCTCTCACTGATGAAGGCAGTGGCAGTTCCTGACATGTTATCTAGTCCTGTGGCCCTTTGCTTTAAAGAAGCTGGAATCACTTAAGGTGTAAATAGACCCACAGAGAAAAGCTTCTGCAATTCTCGATGGAAAGTATGCAATTAGGAAGAAATATAGCATCAGATTTAATTTGTTAGTAATTTTCTTGGAACTTCTCAATAAACAAGAAAAATCTTGTTTTTCAGAAGTTCAGAATGTTTCAGTGGAAATGCTAATCTCTTAAGACTTTCACACTTCATTTTTTTTAATACTTATATTCCAGATCTCAATTTTTTCAGTTAGCTTCTGCATAAAAAGGAAGTAAATAATTTTGATTCTCTGGCATGGAAATTCTTCCATCTGTTTATTTGCTGGGAAGGAATTCAGAAATTCATTCAAAGTGATCACAGAAACATTGAGCTCATATTGACGTTTCGTCTTTTGTCCACAGTTTAAAGTTCATCTTAAAAACATTGTGCAATAATCAAACAACTTGTTCATCTCTGATATGACAACATTTTTTTTCCTGACACTTTTCCTCTATGCTTTCAGACTTTTTTTTTCTAGATTCTTTTTATTTGCATTCCATAAACAATACGTGAAGAAAGCTATATTGGTTAAAAAATAACAATAAAACAATAGTACTAATAAACTTATGTGGCTAGACTTGTTTTCAAAATGTGAACAAATCCATTTATGTCTTCAATTAAGCAGAATTGCATTTAATTACTCCTCATGTTTTTAGGAATTTTTATAGCATACTCAAGCTATATTAGTAGATTATAATGGGAACATAATTTTGCTACTCTGGTTTGCTTTTCCACCCAGAGGAAGAAGTGTTGAATATTCAGAATTGAGCTGCCACCTTTCTCCAAATAAGAACCATTCAGAAAAGATGTGTTTGGAAGAGGCAATGTCTTCAAACTGTTTTTGACACACCTTTCGATTGTTCCCTGCCTGTACAGTCACAGGTAGTTCCCCCACAGCCTCTTATCAGACACCTCCTCAAAGGTGTTGTTATTCCTGTCCTGTGCAGCACACAGTTCTGGTTTTCCTTAAAACAAAACCTCATCTGTTATTTTTTTTTTTCTCTTTTCCTTTGTCTCTGATGTGGGGCAACATATGCTAGATAAATTGCAGGTGTGTATAACAGCATCCCTTTGACTATTTGCTAGGAAAATGGAATTTGCCTAACTGTTGGGCACTTAACAGATCTAATTAAATGAGTAAATGGGGCTTGAGTCAGCTTGATAAATGGCAAGCTATGACTTTAAGAAGGCTGTAAAATTTGTAGAAGAGTGGTGTTTATTGCTGTTGTGAAGTTCTTTCATCTTAAGACCAAAAACAACCTGCATTTCAAAAATGACCAGGACAGTTACTTCATGTGATGGTAAGTGGAATTACAGGTAAGCCCTTTATACCACTGATGTACTGAGCTGGGAGTTTGAAATGTAGCTGAAGAGAGGCTAAGGAAGCCAGCTGTGCTTGTAGATACCAGCTACTATACAAAATTGGTACAATTCTCTATTTTTCCAACTTGAGAATACCTTGTCACTGCTCACAGGATAAGCCTAAAACCAGTACATGAAGGCAGAGCTGAAGTGAATGTCTACCATGCTTGTGTTTGCAAGCTTAATTTTGGAACAAATATAGTGAGATTACTTTCTGTCTTTCTGCTCTGCACACCTATTTCTGTGAGTAGCATAATTATGGAACAAGAATGTTCTGATGAGATCAGCACATATTGCATCCATAAACAGATTTGTGATAAAGCATTTTGCTTGAGAAGTCTCCTGAATGTAGCACCCAAACTACTAACAAAAGCACTATCAAAGTACTAAAGCCTTGAGGCAGATGTTCTTTGGACATGTTACCAACCAGCATTAGTATTTTTTGGTGGTTATACCAATCACTACAAACTTATGTTAATGATAAAACAAATCCAGATAATATCCATGATTTAGAGTAATTGATGGGGAAAAGGACAAGATCTCGTTGTCCTGTGCAAAAATCAAAGTAAATTTATTCCTCTCTGGTTTGAAAAATCCAAGCAGCTTTCTCCTTGTAAAACTGACATCCCACTCTTGGTTCAATCTGCTGAAATTCTGAGGTCTCTATCTCGGGTGGACACAGATCTCCTAGAATCTCTGAAAAAGTAAACTCAGCTTGACAGCAATGTTAAGAGAGTCTTTGTGGAGTAATGCACCTGCTTCTCAGCAAGTCTGGCAGCTGTATTCCCTGCCTGTGCTGCTTGTAGCTAATGTTAATTCTCTTCACTCCATCTGACACTGGTATACTGTTGAACACTGCCATGGATCTGTGGTGCCTACGTCACGAACAGGCTGAACATAATAGCTATAAAGTCCAACAAACTCTTGCATATAACTACAGATCTACAAATCCTAACTGTACAATGTATTATTTACTCCTACAAAAACAAAACAAACAAACCTGATAATTATTCATAGAGAGCAAAATAATTACTTGGAAAAATTTTAAAGTAATTAGAACAGCTGATTTTTGCCAGGGAGGCTATCAAAGAATAGCGATGCAAAATAATTGATTAACCTAGCATTGCCTCTTTACTCAATTAAACGTTTATTTTCTCAAGTACTTCTTATTCTAACAGCAGAGTATGAAATAGTTCCACGTGGAATATGCTATGATTTTTTGTAAGCACTCCTAAGGAGATAAGACTCAAATGCTACGTAAAATGTATCTGAATCTGTTTCCAGTATTTTGCCTCACTCTTTCCCTTTGCATAACAAAGCAGTGGAAACATATATTTTTGACATATATTAATCTGTCCATTTAAAATGTATATGTATGTTTCAAGAACCAAGTTGATAGTGGAAGTATTTATCACAAAAAATGTTCATTATCAATGTTTATAATCAAAATATTTATCATCAAAATGGCTAGCAAATGTGAAAGAGCTAAATACCATTTTTTTTCTTTAATCAACAGCCTGTCGCTTTCTAGAAGAGATTTCAACTTTGTTTTCATTTATCAGCTGTATAGATAAATGGAAAGTTAAGACTATTTACAACACAAGATAACAGGAAAAATAAAAGAAAAATTATGTACTAAAATCTATTGAACAATGTGTTTGCTAAGTTTCTAAGATGGCAGTTTGAAACTAGATGAAGACTGAGAAAGAAGGAGAATATTCTCTGCTGCTACCTAGTAAATAATTGGGAAAGGTCCCTATATTTTTACAAGAATGACTTTAAGTTTTTGCTACATGTGTAAATTTCTATCAGTTCTTCAGGTATGTGATTTTAGAGCATTCCCAAATTTGAGATGGCATTGGTCCTCCTCCACTCTGGTGGCTTTTATTCATCTGATTTCTGAGAGAAAAGTCTTTTGGTTTTAGTGTATGTATTTCTTGAATGAGGTACCAGATCTGATTCTCCCTTCTAGTTTGCAAGGAAAGTGGAACCAGAAGGTTGAAGTCACTCAATAGGGTAAAAACTTTTCATTATTTTTCTGTTAATCAAATTCTTTCTCAATTTTTTTAAGTGATGCATTTGCAGTTACTGTTCTAGAGTCCTTGAAATGAAACAGAATCTTCTGCATTGCCTGTGACTGCAAGCCTACTCTATGAGAGAAAGCAAGGTGTAGAAAATGGAAGGAAATGCATCTAGAAGTGCTTTATTCAGTAAAGCATCCCCCTATTTCACACTACAACAAACAGCCATTAGTGGTTATCTTACAGTCATCTGGCAGGGCCCAAGGTTTTGCCCTCCTGTCTCTCCTGGGTATGAACAAGCCACAGCAACCAGAGATAGTAAAAGAATTTCTCTTTGTTCTTCCAAAGCTCTTGCCATCTGTCCTGCTATTCCTATGAGCTTTACACAGCACACAATAGGTAAGCACAATGCTGTAAAATAGCTAACCCAAGCCTGGGCTCCTCATTACCTCATCAGAGAGATGTTTCACTACTAAGTCACAGCTGGTCAAACATTAGCTGAAAAAAAAATAAATCAGTTAAGGTTTCAGTTCAATGGATTTCTAAATTAGAAGTGTGAAATCAATGCAGTGCAATGAAATCAACGTAGAGGAGGCACAAGGACTCAGATTTGACACTGGCTGTGATAGCTTGCTTGTATGGCAGAGGTGAAGCAAGTCTTATGAAGCATGTGTCTCACTCTTTAATCAGGTTAACTATGATGATATCACCCAAGTGTCTGCAGCCTACCATAGAAGCCTGTAACTCAGCTGAGAGATACCCATGATTGCTGAGAGCACTCTGTATCTGGCCAAGACAGAGGCAATGGCAATTAAGGCTTAGGAGTTACGACAACAGAGCCAATACAAAGACACCACGCCACAATAGAAAAGTCTTCTGTGAGCTCCTGAGCCTCAAAACCCTTCATAGGGGCAGATATTACTTCCAGGATGGATTGCTTCCTCAAACTCCCAAAGCTGAACTGAGGAAAAGAGAAAGCAGATGCACGTTTAAAAGCTGGCAACAACTTTTGTCTTAAAGTTCGAGGGCATTCTCCTGCTGGTCATTTATGCCTCTCCATTTGTCACCTTCTCAATCAGTTTTGTGTTGAGCTTGCCTGTGAATATTTTCCCTGCCCTGAAGTTCCTCCTGCACTAGCAGTCCTGCCATGTTCACAGCATGACCCTCTGCCACCATACATTGTTCTACTCACAATCTCAGATGCTGTGTGCAACGGCCATTCATCCTCATCCCTGCTGAGAATTTCTAATGAAGTCAGTTTTTATCCACTGTAACAATTTTTCCTTATTTACTTTCCTCTTCTATGTGTCTGAGTCCTGCACAAGGAGACGTGTCAATGCAGATGTCACTTATGTACAACAGTGACCAACCTTGGATCTGTGCAGCTGCTGTTACTGCTCATAGTGAAGGTGAGAATGGCGTGTTTGTTAAAAACATGGCAGGATGATTACAGGAACACAGAACAGAATGTTTGAGGTTGAAGAGTATGCTTGGTATCATCTAGCTCAAACTCTCTGGTCAACCAGAGTGCCCCATAGCATATTACCCAGGGTTGCATTCAGCAGGCTTTTGAATATCTCCAGAGATAACCATATACTCCCTAGCCTCTCAATAGCTTATCCTTGTTCCAGTGTTCTGTTATCTCCACAGTAAATAAGTTTATCCTCATGTTCAGTGAGAGCATCATGTGTTTCAGTCTGTGCCATTGTGTCTCTACTGCTGAGAACAGTCTAGCCCCATTCATTTGGTAGCAGCCCTTCAAATACCTTAACAAACGGATCAGACTTACCTGAGACTTCTTTTCTCCAGAATGAACAGACCCAGCTCAGGCAGCCTTTGCTCATATGAAAGATGTTCCATTCCTTTAATCATTTTAGGGCCCTTTGCTCAAATCACTCCAGGAACTCCGTATCTCTCTCATAACGAAGAGCCTGGTACTGGACACATCACTTCAGGTGAGATGTCACCAGAACTGAGTAGAAAGGGTCTGCTGACAGTACTATTCCTGAGGTATTTGTCTTTGCTGAATTTCAAGACATTCCTCTCTGCCCATCTCTCCAGTCTGTTGAGATCCTTCAGAACGTCAGCATAGCACCCTTGGGTACCAGCCTCTAGTCCTAGTTTTGTATCGTCAATAAACTTGCTGTGAAGGCAGCCTGTCCCTTCATCTGAGCCACTGATGAGTAAGTTAAAAAATACTGAAAACAATATTTCCCATTGTAGGACCTGGCTAGCTACAGAAATTCAGCTAGATTCTGTGTCACTGGTCACAACCTCAGACCTGCCATTCAGCCAGTTCTCACCATCCACTTCTCCAGATCATGCTTTCTGAGCAGGCCTAGGAGGATATCATGCCAGACAAAGTCAAAAGTCTGGATAATGCTTCTCAGAAGGCCGTTTCTCAAGCTGGTAGATGAACACACAAAGAAAAGATCCAGCTTCAGTCTCTGTGCGCAAACATCCCTGCAGCGCAATTGCTAATCAGCACAGAAGTGCATACAAAGCAATCTCAGACAACAGTTGACACGCTCAGTGTACATACTAGCTAAACAATACAGTCTTGAGCTAAATTTGACAGTTCCATGTAAAAAAGCAGTAATGTACTGCAGAGTTAGTCTGGCTGAAGTCTGTTTTGCCAGGTAGTCTGGCTGGGTACAATATTAATGATCACAGACTGGCCTTCTGCAGATCAGTGAGGATTTTTACAGAATAAATTGTTGCCCTTAAGCCTCACAAAACCTTCTGAAGGATTGCCATTATTGCTTTTGCACTCTTCAGTCCCTTAGCACTCCACAACCTGTGAATAAGCTGCTGGGTACTGAGTCTGGCTGGCTTTAATACTTGCAGTAAGAACTGGTATCAGTCATAACGGTCTGCCTGGCCTCGCTCTGCATCAAAACAGTAGAAGGGAAATGCTCCCTGAAATACTGCCAAACCCTGCTGTCTCAATCTTTTAAAAGACACCACTAAGATTCAGAAAGTTGTTCCACTTAGTGAAATACTCAACTGTGAAATCAGTATAAAGGCTATATGTATTCTTTATTCTGCCTGAGAGTTGGAACAAGATCCCTAAACTAACAGCCGGATTAATCCCGATGTGAGACAGCATGAATGAAAAGTGGCCAAACATGTCTGAAATCTAGAATATGCACTTTTTTCTTCAGCTGGATCTGTGCTTTGAAACTTATACCAAAAACAAATTAGGATTTGCTCCATTTTCTCTAGCCATAAATATTTTGGAAAATGAATATATAGATTTGACTGGCAGGCAAACTTGCTTAATTTATTTTATTTACTTAAAACACTGGAAAATGATACAATCCCTGTTAAAATGATGAACTGTCATCAGGGTGAAATGGATGAAAATAAAGACTGCTTCAGATCCTGTGCTACAGGATTCTTCCAGGACTGGATTTTCTTTCCTGGTTTCTTCAATTACCAAGAAATTCTTCTGATACCTCATTACATTTCTTTGCTAGCTTTTTCAGTAAGTCCAGTGAAGAAAATAATAGGAATTAGAAATGATTTTTGGTGATTCTTAGCTATTGGAATAGGCAGGAAGCTCCTCTTAAAAAACTTACTATAACCCGTAACAAAATCTGGGTCAGCCCTCAATCTCATCAAAGCTGACAGTTCCTCATAGAGAAAATAAAGGAATCATTTTCTCAAAGTTAAGGCCTGTCCTATGCGCAACTGAGTCTAACTCAAGAAATTCATTTCTTTCCAGTTTCAAGTATATCATGACACTTGGTACCATAGCATCTTAGTCAATGCCTATTGCTTATGGCAAATAGATAAATATTCTGAAATGAATTCTATACTGTGAGGTCTAGGAACTGCTTGTGGGTTTTTTGAACTTGATTTCGTTCTCCATTTCTAATCCTGCATGTGAGTGATGCAAAGCAAAAGAATGGCATACTCAGCAGCAAATATATTACATTTTACTGTACATATCTCTCTGCTGAAGTGTATTTGAATTTGAAATAGCTTTAGTCACTCTGAAACAGTTTTTCTGCTGCCTGTAAGATTCCACATATAAAATAGTCTTGGTTAAACTCAAAAATAATGAAGCGATGGGCCAGTACAGAGGCATGATGCTCCTTGGAAATATGAGACAAATATTTTCAGAACTGAATCAAAATTAAGTTTTGTCTTTAAACCTTTATTTTTTGGTCCTCGTATTTAGGACCTCTAAAATTTAGGATTCTCTAAGGACAGAAGTGGAAGTTCTTCACTATTAAACATTGCTTTTCTGCTCATTTTCGGGAAGTAGAAATCTCCCGATGTTAAGAAAATTAAGTAATAATAATTGTACAATGACAGTATGCCTGTTCCTTTTGTGTACAGTTCCATTGTTTTTCAGTGGGGATTCAGAAGCACCTCCCAGCTGAAAACAGTATAGAAGCACAGGATAGCTAGATTTCTCTCTGATGTGGATGCTTCACAGCCAGTCTTGCAAATTCTTTCTTCTGTTTCACTTTACAGAAATTTTCTATGATTTGACCATTATTTTCCATTATAAAAACATAAATTTCTGGCTTTGCCTTTGAGCAGTAGCAAAACAATTATTTTTTTTTTCCAACAGTTATAGTAAAAAAATGCAATCCCAAACCCATACACATTTATCCTTTGAAGAAACACTACTATCATGACACTGGAAGCAGAGGAAAAGGAGAAAGTGGGTGTGTAATGAAGTTTGTTGTAAACTACAAAGGTCAATAGGACTGCAGTTTGCTGTCTTAAGTAACTGTACTGTACTAAGCAATAACATAATCAATGGGGAATATTAAAAAAAATGTAAATACATATACAAAAATATATTTAAGTGTATAACATTTAAATACAACATGGTTAAGGATCTTCACTAAATCAAGTTAGTGAATTAGATTGAATTATTTTGTGAAAGGCAGGAGAGCAGTCTTCAGGGTGATGCAACCATACTGCCAGTACTCTGTAGGTTGCATTATCTCTACAAGTTGCTGGCCTAAGCCTATTCCTAGGAGAATGTGGGTCTTCTTAGCTGAAGAGGTTTGAGTTTTTATTTCCTTTATTTGATTGTTATTGATGTTTTCTTCTGTTCTCCGTTGCTAATAGAAATATGGTCTTTTTTTTTCTTTTTTTTTTCATCATTTTTCCTTAATGTTGATGATGTACATAGAGAGGAAAAAACTTACTAATATTTTGACTTTAGCTCAAAGCTAAATACTTCCACCCAGAATAGTATTTGATAGATTTCAATTTTAAACTAAATCAGTGTTTCATTTTTCAATTTTTGCTGGAGTTTTCAAGCTGTCTACGGACAAAAAGAACATTCTGTGCACCGAAGCAGTCAATCTGTTTTAGCTAGATGCATATTTTTATTTCTGCCAAAAAGACCTGTGAAGTCCAAGAGAAGCCTAATATTCTGTTATCTTCAATGCATATTGCTACCAAGAATCCTCCACTTATAAGCAAAACCTGTGGATAGAGATTGTATATCCATTTAATTTCTATAAATTGCTTATTTCCTCAATTCAGATAATAAAAAAACCAACTGTCTGTAAAAATGATTTTGAATGAATTATAAGATGCCTTTCAATGAAAGCCATGAGACTGAGAAGACTAATACTAACTCCAATCAGTCAACAGCACAAAGTTGCGCAACTTCAATCAAGATTTCCTGCTGATAGCAGTGCCAGTTGACTGAGGAAAATGCTGGAGAATATTTATTCCTCCAAAATGTCTTTGTCAGATGAATGGGAAATGAGAGAAAGAGGGATAATATGCCTTTTGCTGAATTGATTTAGCAGAATTTATTATAGTTTCAGCTATATTTTTTATATTACATATATAATTTATATTATATATTTCAGCTATATTTTATATTACAGTTTCAGTTTTATTTTAGATTTTATCTTCTCTAGAAAGGTAGTTCTGTTGTTAGCTTCCTTTGCAAAAAGGAAAGGTCAGTGTGAACTCTGTTTTCATAAGAACAGGAATAAACACAAGGGTAATAAAACTTAAATTTATTTCCATCCCAGTAATAACAGCATTCCTTTTTGTTTCAACAGTTACTATGGTTTGGCTCTATTTTTAAGGCTTTCTAATCTCTGGAATTTTTCTGTCACTGTTCTGCAATTTTCTCCCACATATTTCAGCCTTCTTCAGAGCAGGCAAAAGAGGAGCTCCTTCATCACTTTATTTCTATCTACAGAGAAGTCATGATATCAAGTTGTCAGTCATCTGTCTCCCTTTCTGGGCTCTATTTGTTTGTTCAGAGGTTCACTGTTATCTGAGGACTTCCTTGCACCCACAGCTTTGTGTTTGGTTTTCTAAATTTTCCTGTGTAACCTTTCAGGATTCTGAACATTACTCAGAATACGGCATTAACAGTTCTAGGCCTTCTTGGAGATTACATTTCCAATGCAAGTGTTATTGCACCTGACAGGAGGTATCTTAAGATTCAATCTAATTTTAGAAGATAAAGATTAATGGTTCAATTCTGGTGATTAATTAATCACTGTTGCTTAGGAACCAGCAACAGTGACCTATTACATCTTTTATAGGCAAATTGAGGGCAATCTCAAACAGTGAGAAACATCAGGTGTACATTATTTGCCAAAACAGAGAAAAATTGGATGAAGCTGATTTGAAGGGCAAATGAAAATGGAATAATGAAACCGAGAGAGACATTCTTCAAGAGATCATTAGAGGAACAGCTGGCACAAATTGCACACTCAAAAAGGAATATCTTAAATAAAAGCAGTGCAAAGTATCAAAGGAAGAGAAAAAGTGAGGAAAGAAATGAATGTGATATGTAAGAGGGTAAGGATAATTAGTGAACTCGAAACCCCAGTGGATTTAATAATGAATTGAAGGCATATGTTGAACAAAAAATGATAGCTAACATGAATAACCAAAATTAATTAACATGTATATGTGCCTTAGGCTTATCTTTTTTTCTAAGGCATGTAATTTTTTCTATGAATACCAAAAAGATTTATATGTAGCTAGGAGTTTAAGAACTAAAAACAATTTAATAAGAAAAGGCTAAAGCCAGATTAGTACTTATAAGAAATTTCTAATCCTGAAGATCACTACAAACTGAAGGTGAACAGCCCTATAACAAACTACCAGGAAAAGCAAAATATATGTGAAGCATGAGAAGAGAAATGATGTTCAAAATAAATGTCTGAAGCAAATCATGTCAAGATAGGTTCAGAAACAAGTGGACAACATCTGAATGATTATAAGAAGAAAGAACAATGCAGAAATAGAGTGAGAAATATCTGAAAACATGAACATTTCATGGAAGACATGAAAGACTTTACTCCCTTGTTTTTGGTGTGTTCAACCCATAGCTTTCACTTTTGTCTATGAAAACACTCTCTTCAGCACTATCATGGTTTTATGATTTTTGTTATGGGTATTCCACATCATGTAGTGCACTGGAAGTTAAGGAGTTAATGCTCCAGTTCTGTGGATAGTTGATTTTTTCCAGGTATATTGTTCTCAGAAGTGAAGAACTACATTTCCTGGGAGACTTTCACTGTTTCATTTTCATTTCCTGTTTAGAGGGAAAGATCAAACTTTTCGCAAGTCCTGAGATACCCCATCTTTTACTGCTTGTCACTGCGGTGTGTGCTCCCTAGCCATCTTGCCTTCAGCATTAAAGTAAGGCCTTTGGTTTTGGACACTCTCATTTTATTTGATTTATTAGCCTCAATTCCAATTATATTGTATTATATTGTGTTATCTTGCATTCCAATATCATATTTAGTAAATTAGTTTTTCCCCCTTAGCTTATTGCCACTGTTTTTTTTTTTAGGCCCACCTCCCTGTCTTTTACCATTTTCTCCATTCTCCATTTCCCAGGACATGGGTCTGTGAGTCATTCTATTCCACTAATCATGAAACCAGGCTGAACTGGCCCCAGAATTGTTGATGAGCACATACCTTCTTTGCTGAGCATCTGTACATACTGGAAAACAATGATTTTTCCTTTTTAGGGGGTATGGACGCCACAAGTAAGGCAAAGGTGGGAACGGTGATGTTTTACATTTTAAGGAGGAGAAATTGACTAGCTGGCTGCAAAAGGATTTTATGCATCCACTGGAATTAGAGAATGGTTTGGCCACTGGCTGGCGAAGAATTTAAGGGAACACAAATTGTTGTGCTTTTCTCCATTGGACCCAATGATCACTTGCAACTTTTTTTGCAGTTGTCATCAAATGCATCACTTGCTCTTGCTGTATATAAGCAAGATATAACAAGATAACTTGTGTAACAGTGGGACTCTGTTGTGTCCAAATGGTTTTATGGCAGTATTAGCTTAGCATAACTTCTCTGAAATTAGAAGACTAGCTCTTCACTACCAGCTGGTGTTCCTCACTCTTTTGATGATAAGGATCAGTCTCATTGTAGGTAGCTTGTTGGTAGAAATCCAACACAGAGACAAAGGATTTCTAATGTAAAGCATTTGCAAATTAATAATTATCTAAATCTAAATTTTTCACAATCTTTTTTCGGTAAGAAGTGCTGGCCAAGGTCACTAGTCTAATAGATTAGAAATGTCATCAACATGTGTGCAAATCAAATATCATGGAGTATCAGGATGTCTCCGTGATATTCATCAATCTCTACAACACACCACGTAATACAGGGCTCAGCATACCTGCAGTGAGTGGTAGGCTGACAGTGGAATGCTGCTCAGTGAGATTTCTGTTTCTATGGTCACTACAATCACTTGTTAGGAGACAATAGTAGATTTTTTTCTCTCCCTCTTGAACTAGCTTATATTCCCACTGGTATAAGATGGAAGCTTTTAAAGTTATGATACAAGATTAACACTGTGTCTATCTTATTTAAGGTCTTGGGACTCAAGGGTCATAGATGTGATTTCAGTTTACATGTGGGATACCTGAAGATTTTGGCAGTTCATTTTTCATAATCCTTCTCCTTGTTGAGTTTATCTTTGTCATGAATTGTGCCTACTGCCATGTTTGTTGTTTACAGAAAGCTCACTGGTGTTGTCTGTAAAATTTATTTTCACAATAATTTCCTTTTAAAATTTGTTTATTCTTGAAACATCTTATATTCCATGTCCAACTGTACTAGACCATAGTTTTATTTTCTTGTACCCCTCAATTCAGAACATTAAGTTCTGGACACTGGGTCCAGAATTCTGATTGTCTGTGAATGCTTTGGAAACTGGGCTTTCTCTCAAGAAACTGCTAAAGACAGTGGCTGCTCTCAGGCCACAGTGAGCTTTTGGGCTCACAGGAAATAAGAGTGATGGCTGCTGTTCCCCAGTAAAATGGAGGCAGGAAGAGAGGATCTGGGATGGAGCATGGCAGTAGGCTGATCATTCCCCGCAAAAGCCATATTTTTTGCTCTCTCTCTTCCCTTCCTTTGCTCTTCCTTTTCCAAGTAGTCACAGAAGCATCAAACCCATTCCTATTTCCCCTAGTCCCAGGTTCTTTCCTGTTCCAGATTTTCTGACCTCAATTTCACCTGCAGCTCTGTCTCAGCTTTCTCTGTTCCGCATGTCCTTTTCCAGCCCCTTTACCAGATTTGGATCACTTCTGTTCGTGTTATTCACTGCACCACCAATTACACTTCTTTGAGACTTCAGTGTGATTCAAAATCCTGCGGAAGGAGAGAGTGTTGTTTGTTTGCTTGGATTTATCATGGCAAATCAGGTCAACTCAAATAGTGGATAGCAAACAAGAATTATCAAAATAGTTTTTGCTATATATTTGGTATTTTTCTCTCTATATTCTCCAAAAAGTTCTAAGCCAGGATTAGTTATAATAAGAATTTCCTCAATAAATTATTTTAAATATTTGCATTTAAGAAGAAATGCACTCAAGTGTAATTGTGACATGCAAGAGTGTGTGAAGGAACAGGCAAGAAGTTTGTACTTATCTGAATGAGTGTTCACTGCATGCTATCTTTGCCTTCCCTTCTAAAGCTTTTATGAAAATTCAAGTCAGTCAGTCCTTTTGTAATTTCTTCTCTTTAGATTCTGCACTGAAAAAATAAAAACTCAGATCATTTTATTATTTTTTATAAAATGCTGAGATTTTTTTTTTTCAAATTGAGTAATCACTTATGTTTTTTATGTTTTGATTCAATGGATTTTTGATTTATTAATCACTAATATAATCTCCAAATGTAATCACCAATATAATCTTAATATAATCTCCTAATTCTGCCCTTTGGCCCTGAATTTTTTATTCTTGCTCCTGACTTCTGGAGCAAATTAATAAAAACTATGCTATAAGTAACAATAATGAAGAGCAGTATCATATGTAATGTTACAAAACACAGAAAGACATTGAAGTAACTATTTCAACTTTATTTGAACTTTAAGTTTACATTGTCCAAATTGATGAAACTACCATAGAATATCAGAGAGTTTGCTATGTGGAGAACTAAAAATCCATATGGAGTCCATTGAAAGTTAGCACAGATTGGTTTATTTGGGGTTTTGTTTTTGTGTGGTTGGGGTTTTTTTTTGGTTTTTTTTTTTTGGTTTTTTTTTTTTCCTTATTTTGTTTTGTTGTTGTTGTTAAATAATTTAGGAGCAAAATAAAATCATTTACTTCTTGCTGCTCACATCTTTTGTTTTTCCGTCTTCCTCCTCTTCCTTTCATTTTCATTATGATCTGGGTAAATGTTTCAGGTTTGCTTGCCAAGTTGTAAGGTATAATGAATTGTTATCCACAAAAGCTCTAAAAAGACCATCTGGATAATAACAGTTACTGTGAGGCAGTCAATTCTAACAGCTGGTCCACATACACAACCCTTTTGTCTTTTTACTTATTTTTTACATCACCTTTTTGCTTTCAAAATATGCTACTGTTCCCTTAAATTAGTTACTAACTTTTAACTCTAAGAAATGTGCCAGTTTGGTTCTCTTCAATTACTTAGAAAGATGCTGTTTCTTTTTTTTTCTCAGTGTTTACCTGGAGCGTGTTTCAGCACATGAAAAACTACACCAAGTTATTTCAGTTTGTTTGTTTTATTATTGAAATGGGTGGACCCTGATATGAAATGAATTTTTGCACATCATATGCACTTCATGCTCATGTGGTTTACGTGGTCCCATTTGTTGGTGTAGTACTGGGATCTTATTGAAAAAAAGCACTACCTGTCACAACACTACACCACCTTCACCCCTGAAAGAAAGAAAGAAAGAAAGAAAGAAGAAGAAAGAAGAAGAAAGAAAGAAGAAGAAAGAAAGAAAGAAAAGAAAGAAAGAAAGAAAGAAAGAAAGAAAGAAAGAAAGAAAGAAAGAAAGAAAGAAAGAAAGAAAGAAAGAAGAAAGAAAGAAAGAAAGAAAGAAAGAAAGAAAGAAAGAAAGAAGAAAGAAAGAAAGAAAGAAAGAAAGAAAAGAAAAGAAAGAAAAAGAAAAGAAAGAAAGAAAGGAAAGAAAGAAAGGAAAAGAAAGGAAAGAAAGGAAAGAAAGAAAGAAAGAAAGAAAGAAAGAAAGAAAGAAAGAAAGAAAGAAAAAGAAGAAAGAAAGAAAGAAAGAAAAGAAGAGAAGAAGAAAGAAAGAAAGAAAGAAGAAAGAAAGAAAGAAAGAAAGAAAGAAAGAAAGAAAGAAGAAAGAAAGAAAGAAAGAAAGAGAAGAAGAGAAAGAAAGAAGAGAAAGAGAGAGAAAGAGAGAAAGAGAGAAAGAGAGAAAGAGAGAAAAGAGAGGGAGGGAGGGAGGGAGGGAGGGAGGGAGGGAGGGGAAGGAAGGAAGGAAGGAAGGAAGGAAGGAAGGAAGGAAGGAAGGAAGGAAGGAAGGAAGGAAGGAAGGAAGGAAGGAAGGAAGGAAGGAAGGAAGGAAGGAAGGAAGGAAGGAAGGAAGGAAGGAAGGAAGGAAGGAAGGAAGGAAGGAAGGAAGGAAGGAAGGAAGGAAGGAAAATGGGGTTATGTCCTAAATCTGGGCTGGAGTACTTCCATGGAGTAGCATAGGATGGGTACCAACTAGCTAGAAACTAGCTCTGTGAAAATGATCCACAGTGTCCTGTGTGTTTCAGGTGTGTATCCTCAGAGAGCTTGAAAGCCAGCTGCATCCTGTTCTATGTAGGCACAAGCAAACTAAAAAGGAGAGAAAGGAGTTGGATTTTTTCCTATTTCATGTCTGGAGCACAGTTTTATTTTGTGTTTCCACTACCAGAAGAGCACTGATATACTAGTAAAAATTCAACAGAGAGCCACTGTGATACTTACCGGTTTAGGTTTAGGACACATAGCATGAGGATAAACTACGAGAACGTTTGTTCTATCTTCAGAAGAAAATGTTGAGGTGACTATATAGTTTATCTCATTCCACAACTGGTGTTAAAAAAAAAGGCAAATTCAGACTCCTCTTAGATGTATAGGGGCAAAGAGACGGGACAAGCAGAAGAGCTGGGTCTTTCCAAGAAAAATTCCAGTTGGATACTTGATATTGGAATATTGTCACAAAGCAGTTAGTCAGATACTATACTGGGTTGGCCAGAGATGTTGTGAATTCTTCATCCTTGGAAATAAAGAAAATTGACCTGAGCTGTGAAAATTGACACTCAGAAACCTGCTTTAATATCTAGCACATGGATGAGCTGGTTTCCAGAGATCCCTGGCAACCTCAGATATTCTGTGATTCTGTAATCCAGAGCCAAGAATGAGGACCTGATAAGAGTCTTTCAAATAACTTTCAAATTCACATTTAGTACCATTTAGTACACATATACCAAGTGGAACTCAGGTATGCAGCAAGTGCCACATATAAAGCAAATATGTTTGTGTTCTTATATTTTTGATACTTCATGCACTTTACGTAGTAGCTCTTTTCTATGCCTCATTTTCTCTTGTTGAAATTACTTTCTTCATCCTCTTAATGATGAAGGAATAGCAGATGACTCAGGACAAACGAATGGCTTATAATCCTGATTGGATACACATGACACATTATATAGACTTCCCTCTCTATGTTATTAATGAGCTAACTACGTGGGAACTGATTATGATATCTACTAGCAAAAAATGAGCATCCCTTTGAATAATGTTTTACACTTTAATGTCTAGATGGTTATGTGAGCAATCATAGATACTCATGGAGCACTGTGTTAATCTATGCAAATGATTTCTTACTTTACAAATCTTTGAAAACCAATGGACAGCTATCCAGCTACTGGGTTATGTAATTCCAGATGTTCACAGCAGATGCATCTTACTTCATTTATTTTTCAGTGATGTCACATTGCCTTTAAGTTCCTTCCTTTTCGATTCTTATCTGGTTTATTTTACAAGGACAAGCAGTTCACAAAACATGTGCTAGTAGCTGCGGAATATAAAACTATGCATTTCTGAGAGAAAACACTATTTTAAAAACTGTGATAGCATCTGACACCATCTATGGTTTCTAAATAAACCTTAAAGCCATTTGATGAGATGAGAAACTGTGTTGATCATCAGAAGCAGACAGCAATGAGCTTGTAAAACAGTTCAAGCAAACGTGCAGTCTGAGCATTAGCTAATAATATTATTCTTTGTAAGGAAAATTAATCCACAGATCAATGGGTGATGTTTGCAAAATGAGTTACTGGTGATTCATCACAAAGTTTGAGGGAACATTTTACTTGCTTGGGCTATTTCCACACTTGGAGCTGTCTGCTTGTAAGTCTTTAGAAAAAGAAACAAAAATCTATTCAGTTCTTGAAGTAGGTTATTACTCCCAGAGGAAAAAGGAAAGCCAGTCCTATGGAAATACACATAAATTCTATTCTCTGTGTACATTTGCAAATGCATGTTTATTGTATAATATAACAAAGTTCTGTTATTAGTAGAAGGTCTCTATATATTTTCTGGTGTGTAAATACAAGTTCTGCGTAAACATCTGTTTAGAATTTATGTTTTTTTGTTTTGGTTTGGTTTTTTTTTATCAGTTTTCTGACTTTGTCTTTTCAGCTGAACTGTCCTTTATTACCTATTCCTATCACAGATCTCTCTTTTTCATGATACTTTAGCAATAAAACATCTGCGTACTAAGTACTAGGTCAGTATCATAGTATCTTGGTATTCATCCTTAAAAACTGAATGTTTTGGAAGAATGAAGAAAAACTGAACTGTTTATAGTTTGCATCCTTGTCTTTGCACCATAACTTTTAGCTTGGAACACCTGCTCCCTGGAAAAGCACATGCAGAATTTCACAATAGATATACAAGTTCTGTGAGACTCTCTTCTTTTTGATCCAGGTTGTTATTCTTTTTTCAGACAGATACACTGTACTGAGCCAACTGCAGGAGTGAACCTCTTCAGAACCTCTTCAGAACTGCCTCTGTTATATTGCAATATATAAACATGTTTTGTGTTGGGTAATGAGCAGCTGAAGTATTGAGCAAAGTCATGCACAGAAATGGTGAGGCTGCAGAAAGTTATCTGCTTCATGTAGGCTATATGAAAACTATTTTGTTTTCAGGCTGACACTGTGTCAGTGAGATTTAAAAAATATACTAGCATTATAATATAATAGCAAACATAACGTTTTGCTACTTACTGAAATGATTTGTCCACAGCTGTGCAAACATGAGTCAGTATTTCTAATTGTCATCTCTGAGATCTTCTTAGTTGTTAGGAATTCAAGACCATGTGTATTGTTCAGAAGGTAATTCCTATGAATGGTTGTTTTTTGGTTGCTCTCTTGGCTATTAAGATAAGACTCCTGTAGGGGCACTTGAAGCATACATAAAAATGTATAAGCAAGTTGTAAATGAAACATTTTGCAGGGATGAGGAAAATGAGAGATTGTTAATTTTGCTCTTGCAATGCACAAGACAATTTACAAGTAATTTTTTTTTTTGTTTTTTTGTAGCAAAATCCAATACCAATGGAGAGAGTTCTGACCCCTACACTAACCCCTGTAATAGTATTAAGTTAAGCATATAATATGGCTGCAAATTAACCACCAGGGACTGAGGAAAGATTGAGTCTCTTAGCAGTACAGACGTGATCTAACTGCTAAAGAAAATGGTCACCAATTGTTGTGACTAAGGCGTATGCCCAAGGTAGTTTACAGGCTTAGTGTGGATTAGTGTACACTGTTTTGAAGAATCTTACATCACCTCAACTAACTAAATCCTGAGTTAAGAAGTATGGCATCTTTTTCAAGAGAAAATGCAGTAAATAAATCTGATTTCACCATGCCCAGAGATTCCCACCAATTGAGTTCATTGACTTCACTAGATAATATTTGTTGGTTCTATTAATTTAATTCTATTTTCAGGGCTTACCAAAGTTTTATTTCAAAATATCAAAGTGACAAAGTTAAAATAAACAGGAATTCTGTGCTTCACAAGTCTTGAATTCCTTTTTTTTCTTTTTTCTTTTTTTTTTTTCCCCTGGTATTCCAGAATTTGTTTTGCTATTTTCTAGCTCTAACTACTTATAAACCACTATGCCTATAGATGTCATGGTGTACTAGAGGTTATTGGATTAGTTTTCAAAACAGCATATGGTGTTTCTGAAGAACTGTTCTAGAAGATGTGTACCTGCATTCTTGCTGCATTTTACATATGAACCTTATGTTTTCATCAAAATAGAATATATTAAGGATATATTAAGGCAAATGCATATTTCTTCAAACTTAAATATCATCTGAGAATACTGTATGACTCACAAAAGGAAGATTAATTTCAATTGCAGTTTCTTACTTCAGGGAAAACACTTCTCCTTTGTTAATCAAGGCCTCTTGATTAACTTGCTTCTGTTTGCTCCTGAGGGATTAATGCCAACCTCCACTTGTAGCACTGTAAATAGCTTCTAATAGCTACATGGGGATGTGAAGGATCCCTCTTCACTAAACTCCTTTAACAAATGCTGAATATCTGTCACATTTTTAAAACCCTATGTGTGAGGATGTAATCTTCACAGCCCAGTCTTTGGAGAGTTTTTCTGTAGGAAACTGGGGAAGTGGGTCACCCCAAAGACAATGCACAGACTGTGGCATTCCAGTAGGTAAGATTGCATGACACAGGGCACAAAAAGCCTAAAGCTGTGCATCATCCTACAACATCCATCTTAGACTAGGAACTTATGTTAGTAATGAGAGGTTGGTTAATGGAATGTAAGGAAAAGGCTTTCTGAGCAAAGTGTTCTTAAAAAAATCCTCAATTTTGGACATTCTTGGGACTAATTTACAATGAAGATAGTAATGGAATCAGGTCAACGGGAGAGTAAGGGTTGTAAGGAGAACATCTTTCCTGTCCTCTAACAAGAAAAGTTCAGTCTACAATGACTCCTTTCAGCAAAAGTGAAATGTGAATAATGTGAGGAATAGTATGTAAGTATCCTCCTGTCTTGCAATGGGCAAAACATCAAGCAGAAATACTAGTCTACTTCTCCATCAGCTGACTCTCTGAGGAGATAAAAAGTCCTTATTCCTCAAGCTTGGGAAGAATTCTGTACTATGAAGGAGTGGAAACCTTACTTTATTTCACTGTTGACTGTGAGATGAAATGTGGTGATGTTAAAATCAAAAGAAGCAAAAAGGGAAGATGATTTGCTGACTGTGGTACTTTGGCCTTGGCAGGTCTTTGTACTTCGCCATTTCTTAGCTGCTCATTGTAGAGAAGACATGAGGGTGGACTTACGTTGCATTTGGTGACACTTCCAAGCTGCTGGGATATAAGCTTGTGTCATGGGAGCGTTTTCAAGTGTGCTCTAGGGCATGACAGAAGAGAAAGCACAAGCCAGAGCCTTGCCTCTTGAAGAGTCTAGACTAAAAAGGCAAAGGCAGAGGATGTTCTTTTGCCACATCTCTAGTCTGTTTTCTAAACAAGTGACATCAGGACCAAATGTACTTCAGTTCAAAGTTTATGGAATGGGAACAAAGCATTCTTGTGGGACATTTGTAATTAAAAAGATACTCAAATTTGTAACTGTTTCATTCTAAAGCAGCTGTTTAAAATGAGGCTAGATAAGGCCCTCAGTAACCTGATCTAGCTGTGGTGTCCCTGTACTTGCAGGGTAGTTGGACTAGATGGCCCTCAAGATGTCCCAACTCTAAGAATTCTACGATTCTATGATTCTATGTTTCTTGCATATTTCTTTGTGGCTTCTAACAGTGATAGTCATGGAAGTGAGGAAGAAAGTAAATGCAATTGGTCTTCAAAGTGGCAAGGCTGAGAATCTGTTAGTTTTTATAACCTACATAGAAGAGTTTATTATAAGAAAAGTTGCTGTCAGAGTATGAAAACCTATGTTCATACACAAAAAATATATAACCTGTATTAATGCTGTATTAATGGAGGGATGGGACTTTGCAGTTCATTCATGCATTCCAGTAGTTACAGGTGGTTACACTGTGGGTGTTCAAGTGTTGTTTTCCTCTAACTCTTATGTGGCAGGGGTGAGTACTAAGAGGTCCAGGAAAGCCCATCTGATAAATACTTGGCTGAGAACCACAGCAGGAAGGTCAACTTTTTCAACCACAGGGTAGTTTGCTCAACATCTGGCCTGATGGTTGCAGATGCACAGGGCTTTAAACTACGTATGAAGGGGAAAGGAGATAAAATGAGGCTCACTCAAGATGTATTTGAGGGAATAATATCAGGGGTAGATGTGAAGTCAGCAGCTGAGATGAAATGCATCTACATCAGTGCATGTGGCATAGACAACTAAAAGGAGGAGCTGGAAGCAATGGTGCAGCAAGCAAACTATGATGTACTTGCCATTACTGAAATATTCTCACAACTGGAGTGCTGCAATGGATGGCTATAAGCACAAAGGATAGGCTAAAAAGGAAATCTTGCACCCCTCTAGGGATACCTGCATACTCTGTTTCCCTAAAGCACCTCTATACTGATGCACATAGCATGGGAAATAAGAAAAAACAGAGATCTGTCACAGGGCCATGATGTCATTGCTAACATGGAGACTTAGAGGAACAGCTCATATTACTGGACTGCTGTCACAAATTCATGAATGGCTGTGTCTTTTTTAAGAAATACAGGCCATTAAGGTGAGGTGGTGGAGTTGTTCATTATGTGAGAGAGCAATGAGAGGCTAATATGTGTGACACAGTTGTGAGTGTGTACTAAAGGCCACCAAATCAGAAGGAGAAAGTTTATGAGGTCTTCTACAAACACCTGGAAGTAGCCTCTTGATCCTGGGCACTGATTCTTATGGGGAACTTCAATCACCCTGATATTTGCTGGGTAAGCAATAATGTCAGGCATGCATGGTCCAGGAGGTTCCTGCAATGTGTTGAAAATAACTTTCTGATGCAGGTGACGGAAGAGCCAGCAAGGAGGGATGTGTTGCTGGACCTTGTTCTTACTAACAAGAAAGGACTGGCTGGGGATGTGAAGGTTTCAGATAGCTTGGGATGTAGTGGTCATCCCAATGGTGAGATGGTAAAGTTCATGAACTTGTGTGGAAGAAGCAAAGCAATGAGTAAGATTGCTGCCATGGACTTTAGGAGATATGGCTTTGATCTCTTCAAAGACCTATTTGTAGGTATCTCTAGGGTTAGAGTGTTGAAAGGTAAGGGAGCTGATCAACACTTAAACATCAGTTCTTTCAAGTACAATACCAGTGCATCTCTAAGAGTATGAATTCAGGGAAGAGTGGCGGGAGACGTGCATGGATGATCAAGGAGCTCATGCATAAACTCAAAGTGAAGAAGAAGTTCGATAAAATGTGGAAAGAGGGCCTGTCCACTTGGAAAGAATAAGGTCCTGTAGGGATACAACAAGGAAGGCTAAGGCCCTCTTGGAATTAAATCTAGCAGAGCAGGTCAAGGAAACAAAAGCTTTTTTAAGTGTGTTAATGGTAAAAGGAAGATTAGAGATTATGTGGTTCCATTACTGAAGAAACGGGTGCCCTGGTAACAGGGGACACTGAGGAGGCATCTGAATGCTTTAGTCTTTGCTACTAAGACTGCCCCTTGGGAATTCTGGAATATATTGGAGGTAAGATGGAGTATCTGGTGTGTGGAATATATCACCATGTTTGAAGTGGACAAGATCAGAGAGAATTTAGCTAAAATCAACACACACAAATCCATGGAATGCACCCACATGTGCTGAGGTAGCTGGCAGAAGTGATTATCGAACTACTCTCTATTGTCTTTGACAGGTCTTGCAGAATGGCAGAGGTCCCTTAAGACTGACTGTTAGCAAACATCACACCAGTCTTCAAAAAGGGGAAGATGATAGAAGCGGGAAACTACAAGCCAGTCAGACTCACCTTTGTGTCTGGAAAAGTCATGGAATAACTTCTTCTGGGTGCCATCTCCAAGTAATTGGAAGAGAAGACGATTATTGGGGTAGTCAACATAGATTCACCAAGGGGAAATCATGCTTGACCAATAATGTAGCTTTCTATGATGTCATCACTGACTGGGTAGATGAGAGGGAGAACAGTGGATATTTGGTACTTCAGCAAGGCATTTGACAGTGTATCCCACAACATCCTTGTAAGTTTGGGATAGATGAATGATCAGTGGAGTGGATTGAGAACTATCTGATTGGCAGAGCTTTTATGCTTGTGATCAGTGTCAAGAATCCAGTTGTAGGCCTGAAACTAATGGTGTTTCCCAGGGTCTGGTGCTAGATCCAGTCTTGTGCAAAGAATCATAGAATCATCAGGGTTGGTAAAGACTTCTAAGATCATCCAGTCCCACTGTTCACCTATTACCTGTTTTTCACACTAAACCGTATCCTTCAGTACAACATTTAATGTTTCTTGAACACCTTCAGGGACAGTGATTTCACCACCTCCATGGGCAGCCTGTTCCAGCACCTGACAACTCTCTCAGTGAAGATTTTCCTAATGTCCAACCTGAATCTTTAAGATATTTGCAAAGCTGTTGTTTGGCTGTTAATATCTGAAAATGGATGCCTGAGTGACCAGTGGAAATGTTTTTGTGGTGAAGCATCCAATCAATTGGCCTCCATCAACATTTAGTGTCTCAGAATTAACAGGAAATATTTAAGGTTGACATTGAGACTGGATTTCTTCCATAGGATGAGCTGCTTGAAAGCTTCTGTTCCTAATCTTGCCATTCTGGAGAGGTTATGAATATGGTGTCTCCTTTGTTTGCATAATTTCTTTAGATTTTTAGGAGTGTTAAAGATACAGCAGAAAGACCTAAATCTGACATTTATAATTTTCACCTATTTAGAAGTACAAGCATAACTAAGGAACATGTGCCTAGGTGATATAACTTTATTTAGGAGTCACGAGTGTGTAATGTTCTTGGCAATGTCTACACAAGTACTCAGAATTTAGACACTGCGTTATGTATATGAGTATGATATATGTAATAGCATAGTTTTACCAGTATATTTCAGTATGGAATGAAAAACTTTTTTCCTATTCCTTAAAGCCTAGAAGTGTGTAGAAGAAATAGAGCAAGGATCATGCCACAGCTGCAGAACACACTGTTCTAAGAAAGGATTTTAACAATGAGATTTGTGTAAGCTCTATATGTGTATTATTCTTTAAAAATAGTCCATCCTTTTGTCTATTTTAAATGGCTATCAGAGGTGCAATGTGCACTGAACCTAGCAGGATGGATTGAGATGGGAAGAAAGGATCTAAGACACCACCTAACGCAGAACCTGCTGTGAATTGTACCATGAAAACATGCTAGAAATAACTGAAAGCTGAGGGTTTTTCTCAATACTTCAAAATTGTCTGACTAAAGTACATCTGTGGATATGCACTACTTGACCTCTATCAGCTCTTAGCACTGTTAAAAAGGCTAATTACTTGTAAGCCATTTGATAGCATAATTAGAGGACCTTCATATGGAGAATGGTTTATTTATCAGTTATGTTCAGGAGTGAAAAACTGATTATCTGTCTATTTTTTGAATAGGTTGTAATGGCTTCATAAAGAAAAATATTTTGTTTTACTCACATGTTGTAAGGAAGCTAAAGAGAAGTAATTCACTTAATTTGCTAAAGCTGTGAAGTTTTATGCTGGAACAATTTGGTTTAACAGATTGAAGGTACAACTAGAATAGGGTACTGGAGGAAATAAAATGATTTTGATTGAGTGCAATTAGCCTTGAGTGACAATTATAAAGAAATGGATTAAAATTATTTACTCAGAGACAGAGAAAAGCTTAATCTGAGTTTGGAGCAAGAAAAAATGGTATTTCCTTGTTTATAATCTTGATTTGAGAAAAAGCATAAAAGCACTGGCTTGCAATAATGTGTTAGTTTTCTTTGGGTGAAACCTGCTTGTCTATTCAGTTTTGTTCTAATCATGGGGTAACAGTTTTGTGATGACAAGATGCCATTAGTACTAAAGTAGAGAAATAGAGTTAGAAAATGGGATGTCTTTGGGAAGGAAATAAACTTTAGTCTGAACAATTAGTCTATGCAAAGCGGAAAAGTAAAGCAGCACTTCCTCTCAAGAGAAGTGAAGTCTCAGAAGATAATTCACTAATAAATGAGATAAGGGAACTGGAGGCCAACACTGATTAAATTAAAGGTTTGAATTCAGAAATTAACAGTAAAGCAAGATGTCCAGTGAGAAAACTTATACCAGATAGGGTGTGTTGCATAGGGCATTATTCACTCTGCCTGGGAAGGAACTAACATGGGTGACCCTATGGTGGGATCTGAATCCCAGAAAGAACTTCATTATTATGCAAGGAAATCACTGGAGAGAAAAGACGACCCTATCTAATTTGAGAGAAGTGGCCTATATTTATAATCTAACCTCAAAGTAGCACACCACAATAGATAACTTAGATTGACAGGAGCATAAAATGTAGTGTTTTCTAAAAACTTTCAAGGACAGAAGAATGATTTGTGATTTGAAGTCACTGGATGAGGGAAAATCTGGAGATACTCCCCTCAGAGCTTCTGGGAAAAAAAAATAGTAATAATAAAAAATATATATCTATATATATTTGACCTTCAAAATACCAGCAGATTCAAATCTTTGGACAGGATTAGCAGAAAATAAGTTTAAACAATAACCTGTGACATTTTGACCGCTCTTCTTCTGGACAGTCTAGACAAATTCAGAACCTTAATGAGTGGTTGATGTTGTTACAGTCCCAGTAAGAGTTGAGGATCTTGTTAACTTTGCTGCACACAACAGCTTAATAAAATCAAATGTTATTGAAAGTAGGCAATAGCAACTGCTCTTACAATTGGAGAATATGTTATGCACTTTCTGATCATACGGAACAGATTTATGTGTTCCATTCACTCAATCTTCTTGTTACATTTAAACTCCTGATGTTGCTTTAGCATATTAGAACCTGGTAATTCAGATATACTGATACATGAGTTTTCTATTTGCTCCCTATCAGATCTTCACATTAGATGATCACCAATGGCATTATTATTGTGTTTCAGAAAAGGGGGAAAATTATACTAGTAGTCCTTCTGTATTATGGGTTTGATATTGACATTGAAGTACAATGTTGATGTCATTGCAGAAAATTTACCTTCCAATGACAAGGCAGAAGGAAGCAAAGTTTGCAAAGAACTTACCTATCTTTCAGGTATTCTCAAGACTCCTCAGCTGAGTCCTGAAAATGGAAAAGAAGGCTTAAGGTCTCCTATAGGGGTAAATCTCCATACTCAGAGCCAATAAGTGCAATGTGATAGATCATTTAGAGATCATTTAGATATATTTTCATTAAACTAACTGGATATCCAGAATCATTAGGACAGTATGTTTCCATTTTTCATGTTATGCTGATGTAGTATTAAATCAGAGGATTATTGGTTTGTTCTTCGCCTCCCTCCCACCTTGGTTTGCATTGTTTTCACTGATTTAAAGCACCAGGATATTATGGAATTAAATGGCTCATTTAAAATAAATAGAAATATTCTGTCACTTAGTATGAATATCACTAGAAATACTGTACAGTAGTGTTGTAATTTCATAGTTTATGATGTTCTTAGTAGATCAGGTGCCTTGGTATTATTATTATCTTTTCCTTTTTTTCTCTTTATGATTTTTTACAATAATCACATCATATGTGTTTACCTGAAGAGTCTTACAACACCACTCCTTCTCCAACGGCTACCATGATAATTTTTTCTCATTCTGGATACCTGGAATTTTTTAGCATTAAGTCAGCTGCCAGCAACTGGTTCACAAAGATCTGGAAAGGACATACCCAGAGTGATGATAGCTGTAACAACACACATATAACTCCGATCCTTTTAACCAAACTGAAATCTTTGCTCATAATTCAACTTTTCACACATCTACTTAAGCTTCTTTCCTTCTTACTGATGGAAGTAGGTGGGTGGCAATCTTCAGAGTCTGTTGTCCAATGTATAGTGTTTTAAGAAAGGGTGAGGAAGGATGAAAGATATATAACATAAAGAATAAAAGAAAAAAAAGTTCATTTTGAGTCTTACACAGTGTAAGCTCTGTTGTAATACCTCTTATTTTTAATGACAGTTATTCTAACAGATGGGCTACGGCTAGCAGTTAGAATAGTAGAATTCAATGGAACAAAAACGATGCTGGGAAATGATTATTAATAATTAGTTATTCATTATAATTAATATGGGAAAATAGCATTGCTTGGGAAGGACTCAATGAAAGTCCCACTTTCTGTCATATCTTAAGCTGTAAACAAATTAGTTTGTTTCTGGAAACAAACATTGGACTGGAATCATTTGTTTAGCTAATGAGGTATGACTTCATGATGTCATAGTATGCTTAATAGTGAGGGCTCTGTTACTGAGACATGGGCTTTGGGTAAAACAAAAAGACTTAAAAGGTCATTCTTGGATGCTCAGTAAGCCACCAGCCCAAAGCCATGTTGGAATAACATACCTCAATAAAGTAAGCAAATATGTTGGCCTTTCTTCTCTAAAAATTGTTTCAGTTCATTATCGTCCATTTTCAGTTCCATCCAGGCAAGAAAAGAAAAATAATAATCTCTTCCAGTTTCCCAAGGAAATGTATTTTATTAATACCAAGACCTTTCTTCGCACTTTCCCATGGTCTACTCTCTACATGCTTAGTTTAAAAGTATGATAACACAGAGAAAAAAAAGTTCTTCCACTGAAAGAATTTATCACACAGGAAAAAAAAAAAAAAAGAAAGAAGAAGAAGAAGAAGATTAACATCAGATTCCTCTTAGATATCTTTCTTCCAGAGGTAACCAGTTCAGCTGCGGTCTCTGACTTTCTTCAGAGAAGAAAACTTCAGATCATTTCAAGATTGCTTTCACACTGAGCTCAGTATGTCTACTGTTACTCTTGACTTCGGAGACTAAGTAAACTCTGGAAGCAAGCATTTTTTGCAGTTGTCAGTTGAAAAGATGCTGTCATAGTTGCTGGGTTTTTTTAATACTAGTATAAAATTGAAAAATCTTTTTAAAATATTCCTCTTTAAAATAATTCTCCTTAGGTTTACACAACTGAAACCCGATTCCTAACTGAAATACTCTTATCTGAAATGAATAGAAACAGAATAGGTATTTCTCTACAACTGTCTGCTCATGAGTACAACCTTACTGCCATAAGTTTTATCTTTTATGAAGGGTGGAAGGAAAGCATGTTTCTTATGATTTAAAAAATATTGAAACTACATCTAAGTCATCACATTATGTCACTGTTTATAGTCAAGTTATTTAACCTAATAAGGAAAGTAAATTTAATTTAACTTTGTTGCATGTATAAAACTGCTCACCTTAAAGATTTCTGATGAAGCACATTTTAAAAATGTAACTGTAACATGAAATATCCAAGCCATGCAGCCTGAAATCAAACAAAAATTCACCAGAGGTTTGTTATGTATATATACTACCTCACCTGAATCATACATTTCCTATGGATTCCTCTACGGTATTTTACGTCTCTATTCTTCCTTCTTCTTTTTAAATCTTCACATTTTTGGAACAAGTGGCACATGTAAAATCTAATGAAGGTTTCAATGGAGTGCACAACCTGTTGTATGTTATCAAGCATATTCATTACTTCATGTATTAGGACACAGGACGTCGCAAAGCCCTGCTGGATTGATGAGCTTATGGCCAGGCACAGTTATAGGATTATTAGCAACAGAATTAAAATTATATTGAGAGACTTAGGATAGATGAAGAATCTGTTGTGTGAGGCCACACATTAGCATTGATTCTGAGGAACGTTGATTTGTGTTGACATCAGGATTTTATCTCTGGTAATACAAAAAGAGTAAGCCATTTTCTCAAGGTCACAAAGCAGTTCAATACTTAAAACTCAGCTATAATCTGGATCTTCTGTATTTCTGCTTGACTGTCTTACCATACTGCATTTTCTGTTTTAATCTGTTAATTCTAGAATTCCCGAAATGCAAAGAAAATAAGAGGCCTTTTCTGCTTCTTTCTGTGTATACAACTCCTTATCCTTCATTGTTTGCAAGGCTGTAGCGCAACACCCCTCTGGCCTTTTCTTCTCAGATGCAGTTAAAGGAAGGACAGAGTAGTCTGCAGTGCACAAGAAAAATCTAGTTTCCCTTTCCCTCAAATGGTATTGCAGATGCATAACCCAGGAGACAGTGAGGCTAAGAAGGTCCATGCAAAATTTTCTTGAAAGGTATTCATATGTCATCTTACAAAAATTCATGAAGTTCTGAAATATTTTCAGATTTTTTTGTCCATGATCCTGGTGAGAGCTGGATTTGAATCTACAGGTAAACTGTAGGAGAGGACTGCAGTATTTCTGAGTGATTTGATACAAGTACACTGATACATTTGTGTGTCAGTTGGAATATTTGACAAAATTATGCATAGCCTATCAAGGATATAAATTTGAATGGTAAACTAATCTGAACTTATTATATTCTCCCAGAACAATCAAATGTAACAAACATTGCTCCATAGATTCATTTAATAAGTAGTAGACAGCCCTTAGCAGCAATATTATTATGTGAATTAGCAACCAGACATGAAAAAATGGCAAAAGCACTCAACAGTTTGCTTATTCTGACAGTACCAACAGGCGTACCATATGGGAGAAGAACATAACATGATCTAGTATGAGATATGGAGGTTGGCAGTCCTCCCTATGGCTGATGGAGCTTGATGATCCTTGAAGTCCCTCCTAACTCAAGCCATTCTATGATTCCATAATTCTATGATTCTTTGTAATCTACAGCTGTAAAACCTAAGTACATAGTAACAACACAGGCATACAATGTATACCTTCATTTAATCAGCTATCTGATAATCCATGCAGTAATTTGCCCTCTAATGAAAGAATGTGAACACAGGAGCGTAAAAAATGAATTAAATTTGAACATCAAACAAGCCAGCAATGATACAAAATGAGAATAAACATTACACAGAATAGAATTACTTCAGAATGTAATTTCTCAGCTATGTTGTCTCAGTTAACATACACAAGGTTTGTAGCATCGTGCATCATTAATATTGCAGAACATCTTGAATTGCTTATACCTTTGCCAAAATATAACATTAGATTGAAGTTTTACCTGGGATATCTACACTGTCTAATTTTTTAAATATTAGTCAAACAACTTCAGTTGTATTCAAGGTCGAGAACGAAGAGAAAAGCTGTTATATTTCAAAGAAAAAAAGAGGAATTATGTGAGAAAAACTAGTAAAGTTGTTTGATTCTACTGAATGTTTGTTCATTAATGAACTGGGTTCCAGTATTTCTGGAGACAACAATATTAGTCCTGCAGACATGTCATCAGTGTCTTACATACAGTTTCACAGAATCACAGAATTGCATTTGTTGGAAAGGATCTCAAGATATCACTGAGTCTAATTCCCCTGCTAAAGCAGATTCCTTACAATAGTTCCCACAAGTAGGCATTTGGATGAGTCCCCTCTACAGAAGGAGACCCCACAACCTCTCTGGGCAACATGTTCCATTGCTCTGTCACCCTTACAATTTGATTGTCTTTTGCAAACTGGGAAATTGACAGTAAAACTGGAGGTCTGAAGGAAAACAGAAAAAAACATAGCAAATCATTTTAACATTTTCCAGATACTCTGAGCAGCTTCACCCATTGTAAAATTTGAGGTACTAATCAGTAGTACAGACTAGAGTTGAAATATAGCTATTACTTAATCTTAGTAGCATTTTTCACACAGTGATGAATGAATGAGACAACTGCTCAGAAAATGTTTTACACACTTATAATTAAAGCAATCAGACACAGTGAAAGGTAATAAGATAAAGATGGCCAAATCCTGTGTTCTTTCAAAGACAGCTATAGGTGATCCTCAGTCTTCTGTCCTGCTTCTGATCTCAAGAATGTTTTACACAGAATCACAGAATGGCCCGGGTTGGAAGGGACCTCGAGGATCATGAAGCTTCAACCCCCCTGCCATATGCAGGGCCTCCAACCTCCCCATTTAATATTAGACCAGTCTGCCCAGGGCCCCATCCAATCTGGCCTTGAACACCTCCAGGGACTTTGCAGAAGAGTGTCAGAAAGAAAAGTAAGTCGCTTACAGCATGGATGTTTTGGACTTTTAAATATCCAAACGTGTCTCCTTCCTCAAGACTCAAAGCTAGCTGTTGGAAAGAATTTTATTGACTTTGCTGCCGAGTTATAGTGACCCTGAAATCTCCTAGTCATTGGTTCTTTATTCAGACTTGAGAGTGAAAATGCTCCTGCTATTCAACAGTTCCTGTGCCAAAGCAAATCTTCAAATCTTTCTCCCATAATTTTGTCTCTTATTCCTTTACTACCTTTGCCTCTTTTTTCTCTTTTTCAGTATTTTTGATGCATTGTAATTGTGTTAACACTCTGGAAATTGTTTTGTACAAAATGATCTAGGAATCCAGTCTAATTAAGAAAGATGCAAAAATTGATTTTTACAAGAGTCATTTTGGCCAGTGGGTGTTGAAGACAAAAATTCCATTTCTTAATTGATGTCATGGGTAACCTGCTTCGTTTCTCTGTGTTATCCTAGCTCTCTCCCAATTTTTTTTTGTCTTCTTCTCAGACAGTAACATTTATGTTCGTATCCATTACTTGGTACGATGGGACCATGATTTTTAGATTGTATGATTACTTTCTTTATTTTTGTACTGGCTGAGAGGACAGTCACCAATTTGGGAAGTCATAATATTACACAAAATAGTGTATAACTATGTGATGTCGTTGACATACCTGAGGGATAAGTTGCTATCCAGAGAGATGTAGAGCCTCATGAGATTCAGCAAAGCCAAGTGCAAGGTCTTGCAGCTGTGACACAGCACTACCAGTAAAATTTGAGGGACAAAAGGATAGAGCACAGCCCTGCTGAACAGGATTGGGGTATGGGTGAATGGCAAACTGGACATAAGCGAGGAACATGCTATCTCACTTACAGTACTGCATCCAGATGTGAAGTTCTCAGTACAGGAGATAAATTGTCCTGCTAAAGCATGTTCAGAGGAAGGCCACAAAAGTGATCTGGGGGATGGAACACCATCCCTACAAGGACAACTGAGAGAGCTGGAGTTGTTCAGCCCAGAGAAGAGAGGTTCCAAGGACACCTGATAGTGGCCTGTCAGTATCTGAAGGGGGCTATAAGAAAGAAGAGGATGGACTCTCTAGCAGGGATTGTTGTGATAAGAAAAGGGAAATGATTTCAAGCTAAAAGAAGGGAGATTTAGGTTAGACTGTAGGAAGAAATTCTTTACTCAGAGCATGCTAAGGCACTGGAGCAAATTGGCAAGAGAAGCTGTGAAGGCCCAATCTCTATTGGAATTCAAGACCAAGTTGAATTGAGCCTTGGGCAAATGGACCTAGTGGTTGACAACTCTGCCCACTGCAGGAGAGTTGGAAATGGATGATCTTTAAGTTCCTTTCCAACCTTATATCCAATCAGATTGGATATAAGGAAATTTTTTTCACAAGAGGATGAAGCATTGGAACAGGTTGCTGAGAAATGTGGTGGGTGCCCCATCCTTGAAGACTTTCTGGGTGAACCAGAGTCTGACCAACTTGATCTAGCTATAGGTGTCTCTGTTTATTGCAGGAATTGGACTAGATACCATGAAAGGTCCCTTCCAACACAGACAATTCTGTTATTTAGGAGAATACAAAAGAAGATACTGTTCTTTTTGATTTCAGGAAGTGTTACATATGGCAATGAGCTGATCTTATGCCTATGCAGAAAAACCAACATCACTACATTCTGGCCTGTAGCTTTAACTTAGAATTGAAAATTAGACTCGAAAATTAGACTCTATCAGTAACTTTTGTCTGGGTTTTTTTTTAAGATTGTCAGAGGAATTTTTAGTAACATATTACATACTCTAATATATTTAGCATTGTTCTATTAGGTGAAGATTACCACAGAATTGCAGAATCATAAGTGTTGGAAGAGACCTCAAGAGATCACTGAGTTCAGTCCCCTGGCTAAACCAGGTACTCTACAATTGGTCACACAAGTGCGCATCCAGGCAAGTCCTGCATGTCTCCATAGAAGGAGATTCCACAGCCTCTGGGCAATCTGTTCCAATGCTCCGCCATCCTTACCATAAAGAAGTTCTTCCACATATTACTATCAAACTTCCTATTTACAAGTTTTAGGCCATTACGTCTTGTCCTATTACTACATATTACTGAGAAGAGCCTTGTCTCCAACCTCCCTTTTGACATTCATAAACATTTATCAAATCCATTCTCAATATTCTTTCCTAGGGATCAACAGCCCAAAATTACTCTGTCTTTCCTCATTTGTCTTTCCACAATTGTCTTTCCTCCACATCCTTTAACATCTTTGTCCATCCACTGAACTCCTTCTAGGAGGTTCTTGTCTTTTTTGAACTGGGGAGCCCATAATTGGATTCAGCAGTCTAAATGTGACCTTACCAAGGCAGAGTAGAGAGGCAGGATCATCTTCCTTGACCTGCTGGTTGCACTCTTTTTAATGCACTCCATTGGCCTTCTTGGCCACACACTGCTGGTTCACAGCCAACCTGTTGTTCACTAGGACCCACAGGTCATTCTCTACAGAGCTTTTTTCTGCAGGTCATTCCCTAAACTTACTGATGCATGCAGTCATTCCTCCTCAGGTGCAAAACTCAACCTTAGTTTTTGTTAAACCTCATCAGATTTCTCCCTGCCCAACTCTCCAATCTGTCCAGATGTTGTACAGTAGCACAAACTTCTGGGCTGTCAGTCACTCCTCCCAGCTTTATATCATCAGCAAACTCACTGAGGATTGACTTTATCCCTTCATCCAGGTTGTTGACGAAGATTTTGAACGAGACGGGATCCAGCAACGAGCACATTATGTGCTCGTGTAACAGAAAAAAAAAAGAAAAAAGAATCCCAATATTATGAGGAAACTATAACACGTAAGTAAAAGACAAAGACCTTTCATATCTCCTTTTGTTTTCTACAGAACTCAGGAGTCCAGATGTAATTCCTTGTTCAGAATCATTCCCAGAACCTACAGGTGTACCGGAGGTAAGTGCAGACATGGGTGAGCTGGTGAGCTGGTGCTGAGGTCTGATTCTCAGTCCCATCTTTATTCAGTTTTCTAAGAATAGAGAATTTTCATCCCAGGTTCTTAGGGAAAATTGCTTCCTTCCCTCGTATGGCTACACGCTAGGATAATAGACTTCAGAACAGATTATAATGTGTTGTAGTAATCTCAGTTTACAGAGCACTCCAGAGAGTCAGCTTGATTTAGTAAACAGGTTTTGAGGTTAAAAAAAAAAAAAAAAAAAAAAAAAAAAATGTCCTGCCACTTATAAATACGCCATGCAGAGCCTTACCCCTGCTCACGAAAGTTCTGCAGTGGGCAACAATCTGGCCTTTCACACGTTTTACTGTCTTAATTTATATCCTTGAAGAGAAATGCTGTGGAATGTTTCTGGTTTGGGATTTCCATTCTGGGTAACATACACAATACATATGTTAAAGAAATAAATTTAAAGTAAATAAATATTTGTGTAAACTATGTTATTCCTCTTTCTTCACCCCCAGACGTCATGCACCAAAATTTGAACCTCAGCATCACATTTTCTCCAACTCGTTATCATCCAGCTACCTGAAACTTCTCAAGCTAGATTCTACATGAAATCTTGGCATATCTTTCTCACACACACCAAGCAGCTGCACATGAAGAGTGGTGATATGCACTCTACAATCTCTGATTATTGATGGAACAAATAACTGTTTCCTAAGAAAAGGAGATTAAGAGGGAGGCTGAGATTCTGTCAGTCCACTGCTAATACTTTCTCATCAGTCCAAATGGGAGATGGGAGAAATAGGTGGGAGACACAAGTCCTCCAGTTTGAGATGAGAGGAAATTGTAATCTTTGTCTTCTGTTTCACAGTATTCTAAATAACAGGATATTGCTTGAGGAGCACTGCCCCTTGCATCTAAGTTTAGATAAGGTTTACAGCTGCAAATCTCATCTGTGGGAGGTGCCTCCCTGCAACCATGATAATTGTTAACAGTTCAGGGAGGTTGACAGAAATGACTTTGGATGAGTATCTTTCTTTCTATTAAGGGTGCCTCTGACCCAGAAACAAGAAGAAAAGATCAAGTTATCTGTTGAAATAGGAAATGAAATGTATGTTCTCTGAAAAGGGCAAAGGAATTAATAATAAGAACACAGCAAGGTCTTATTAATTACTTTCCAGACCGTCCACTCTTCAAGGTCTGGGAAAGTGTCCTCTTATTAAACTACTTGTATTCATAGCTTAATATGTCAGAGTTTTCTGGGTACTTGTGGCCCACTCCTGCTTCAGTAAAAGTGAGTAACCAAAGTCGGTAGGACCTAGAAGAATTAACGCTGTCAAGAGCTGAAGAAATCTTGCAAAATGCTGTAATGCCGAGATTCTTGCAGAAACTAAGGAAATAAAATTTTGATTTTGCAACAATTGCATTGCCACTTCAGGTTTCTTGAAACCATAACCTTTAACTGCAAGTCCTGTGGGCCTGTTTGGTTTTTGGTTTTGGTTTTGGTTTTTTTTTGATTGAACAACTGTGCAAACAAATGAGAGAACAATGTGGATCATGGAAGAAATTCTAGAAGGCAGTATATAAAATACAGAATCAGGATGGCTTTCTTAATTCACTCTTAAGAACAGTGATTTGGCTAATTTACAAAAGTACTATGGAGATGGCAGGAGAACTAGGTCTTCTATTTGCTGCAGTGTCAGAATTCTGAAAAAAATATATATAAGCAAAAATCTTTCCTTTTCCCTTTCTTGGCTGCTTCTTCTCAGAAATATTCAGTCTGTAATCCCCAACTCCCATCCTTTTGCTTGACAGTGCACATATTTTGCAAAGCTGCAAGGCAGGCAACCTTGACACAGAGAGACCTTTGCGAAGAGGTATGGAAAATTCCTTTGTCTATTTTCCCAGTTGCTCTCAAATATCACATTTATATATTTCATTTCAAAACAGATTAGACCATTCCTTCCCAAGGCCAGCTTATAGATGTAATTTTCATTTTTATGCATGAAAGTTCACACATGCATGAAGACAGACAACTCAAATTCCATCAAGTAGACAAAGCCAATCTCTTAGGTATAGATGTATAAGGAAATAATATAAAGAGAAAGAGAAGAAGAAAGGGAAACAATTTTGGAAGACACATATTTACTAGCTGGATCTCAAATTCCTTTCCCCTATAACAATTTTGAAGGAAGTGTTTTTCAAGAAGACCTGATTCTTGCCCAGTTCTTCTGGAAACAGTCCTTTCTGTGTGTGACCCAGCCCTCAGCCTCTCTTTTCCAACATTAAAAGATATTTTCTCTTGAAAAATAGTTACTGAGGACTCTGATCAGGCAGTGCTTGAGAAATATTTGAACAAAACATTTTAAATATTAGTCTGGGCTCAACCCTTCAGAGGCCAACTTGATGGCCACATGAGTTGATCATGTTCATTTTATCTGTGATGGTCTTGTGCACTTAGCAGCAATGGATACTTTTTGGGAAAAAACAAACAAACAAACAAACCGTTATTGCTTTCTCCATTATTATTTTCTATCATTTTATACAGCATAATACATTATATTATTTAATAAATTCATAGAATCATAGAGCCATAGGATGGTTTGGGCTGGAAGGGACATTTAAGATCATCTAGTTCCAACCTCTGCTATAGGCAGGGAGACCTTCCTCCATAGGCAGGGATACCTCTGTCTACATTCCTAGACACCATCAAAATTTCAATGGTATGAAAGTACGGGAAACTGAAGGCAAGCTTCTGAACACACCCAGGCAAACCTGTTTCTTTCCTTTCTAGCTTTCTCTCTGCTCTTCTTATTTATGTTCAGTACCGATAAGAGTTTCTTCTGCTAATTAACTGATAATTAAAAACTTAAGTAACATTTCTTAGTAGTGTTCCAATATACCTGAAATATTTAAAAAATGTTTACATTTGCTGTGCTGTGAAAATTCAGTATCAGTTGTAGCAGATTAATATGGCAAAAAAAAAAAAGTAGAAATAAATCTGTAGTAACATAGTTGCATGGAATTTTTTCAGTAGTGATGCTGCTTACTATGTTGAGATACAGAAGTTTATAGATTAATGGTTGCAGCTGATCTTCCAGATAACAAGCAAAATCACTGAATTTAGTTTCCAAATTTTGGTCCCTTTGGTGTAATACTTTCCATATATGGTGCTACATTTATACAGATTTCCTTTCCTTTACTTAAAAATCAAGAGTTTATCATCCTCTACCCTATGTGACATTACTATTCTTAATTTCTTAATAGAAGCAAACTTCCTTAGGTCTATTATGTGAGCCTGTGTACAAACATGCCACAAGATAACCCTGTTTAAGGTTGCTTGTCATATCCTATGTGTATAATCTGAACCAAATATACATTTAGGAAGAAGGGCAATGTCTGTTGAGGTAGGGGATATAGTTTAAAAAAATCTTAATTTATAACAGAACAATGCAGTTGAATAAATACCAAGTAGAAAAATGCTCAGATTCACGTCACAAATATCAAAATAGTAAATTTGTCTATGACCATCATCCCAGTTATTAGTGCTTTGTTTTTCTGCCTGTGTACTGAGTACTGTGCAAAAATGCAAGAACAGTAGTTAGATTTCATGCAAATTCAAGCATTAGTTATGGCAAATCCTTGTGTAAGTCATTCTAGAATATGTACAGGACACATGTCAGAACAAAAATCTTTACTGTCAGAACATTTCAAGTTGTATTTTGTATTCTCAGCTTGACCAGCTCAGTGACTTTGTTGCCATAAATCAGTGTACATACTTTGAGAGAAAGAAATACTAAAACAGACTTATGAAATATTCTTGAGGAATGACTTAAAAGCACTTTGAACACAAAAAAATTATCACTCAATTAAGTTCTGATACGTTTTAGTGTTGAGAAAATACATTATTGTAATTTTACCAAAGATTAGGATTTTTATTTTGACTGAGTTTCCATGACCCAAAATGCTGTCAGAGATCAGATTTTAAAGACCTGTTAATTCTATATACGGGAAAAACTGCTGGTCACTCTTCTTTAACACTGGCTATTGATCCTGTGGCTTGAGCAGATTACATCTCAGGGCAATCTGTTGCCACCTTGCATTAACAGCTCTAAGAAGCCAATGTGGGTTACACTGGAATGATGATACCTCAGCATGCTTATGCCTGATGGCACAGCCATGCCCCAGATTGCAGCACTGCCTTTCACAGTACCATAGAATCACAAAGTTTGGAAAAGACCTTCAAGATCATCTAGTCCAATTGTCCACCCATCACCAATATTTCCCACTAAGTCGTGTCTCTTAACATCTAAACATTTCTTGAACACCTCCAGTAACATTGACTCCACCATGTCCTTAATGTCCCTATGGGAGAGGGGCAGAACTGCACGCTGGCTCTCATGCCACATGGCTGCTCAAGGATCCAGTATAGACTCAGCACCACATTAAGGGATTGTTCTGTGGAAATCCTCTTCATCACACTCTGTGCGAAGTGAAAATCAGTCCAGCGACACCTGCTGCTTTCCCCTTTCCCACAGGCTGAGTTCATTCAATTCACCAATATAGGTAAGGATGTCTCAGCCTAGAAATTTCAAACTCTCAGACCCAAGAACAGCAAATGAATCATGCCACAAACAGCAGAATCCAACAAAATGAAACCTTGTGCCAGGATGCTACAATTTTTTGTCTGTTTTCTAAGAATGTATTTCATGCATATAGTATTTTATAGTAGCTCCATCTCTTTTTCTTTATGAGACAGCATTTTACTCCCAGGAATTTATCGTACAAATAGAAGGGAGAATTGGACAGTTAAAATTACCATAACACCAGCTGTGAGGATGGGTTCAATGTGTAAGCCTGGGGCAGCAGCTTGCCTGGCTTTATCCAAGTCCTCAGGTTCACTCATGCAAAAGTACCTTAGTTTAGACAATGCAATGAGCATGAGTACAGGTAGAGACTGCTGGAAAGGCCACACCATTGCAGCATGGGTAGCTGGAAAGATGCAGCACCAAATTGGAATGCAGCCAGGATCCTTCATTTCACAGCAACTGACCTGTGGTGCTTCTGGGTGCCTCAGTTCCCCACCTGTCAAATAGGATGATACCTATCAGGTAGGTTAGTGCTGTTAGGAGGATGTGCATTTCTCCTGAAGTTCACACAATGCCCAGAGCCTGGGAAGAACACTGGCAAGAAATAGATGCTAAATTTGCAAAAAAATTCAGCTTCCTTTGTTAATCACACCATGCATATTCCTAATGCAGGTAGCACGCGCACACACACACACACAAAGAAAAAAAGAAAAAAACCAAAGTGCACTGTTCTGCACTCAGCTTTTTACTGGTAAAGGAAGAAACTGCACCCACTCTGCCTCCCTGGCTGCTCAGGGCATTTAGATGACCAGAAACTCATAGAATGAGAGTGCTCACAAATTGAGTTCTGGCAGAACTCATCTGTAAAAAGAATCATTAAATATATCATAAATGTATCTCATTTTTATGAGATATACATAACATTTCATATATAATTGCGCAAAGAAGAAAATACTTGGCAGGAATTTGCCTTGCATGCTGTAGCCACTTCAGGAAGAAGAAAAATATGACTCCATGGAGGAATCTTCAAAATTATGAGCAGTTCAGTAAGCATCCTGGGGATGGCATATTCAGTACATTGCACATAGGTCAGCACACTGCTCCAAAACATCATAAAATTTTCAGTTTGAAGCTTCACAGTCTAATAAAAATAAAAAAAAATAAAGTATCAAGTTAATGATGCTTTAGTATTTTTCATTACCACTGGTTTTGAACCCTCAGAGTGAGAAAGAACAACTTAAACTTGTCACAATCAACTGATAAACTAAGGGGAAACAGTGAACTGTTTCAAATTTGTAGGGAGTGTTTTGATCTGGATTTGTGATTAGATGAGAGCCACTGCAGATGGGACAGTTTACCTAAACAGGAGGCAGGCTCTCAGACTCTTAGTAGGCTGGGGACAAATAGCAAAAAGCTGAATTAATACAGCATACAAAGGAATTTGCAGTGAACAAAACACTACTTTGGTTATGACTTTGTTAAAGAAAGTATACACAGAACAATCTTTAGGTTGGTAGAGTTTCTCGTATATTTCTGAAGGCAGAATCATTGCATGATGAGTATTCTCTTATGCAGAACATTAAATTTCTGTCTTTGCTTTGATGATATCTTACCCATGGGATGTACAAGGGACAGTAGCATATTTATAGATTACCCAGTATAACTTTCTATTTCTTGATAACGTGCTTATACAATAAGTTGAAATTTTCAGTTATCATCTCAGAAATAATTTATGTGCATAAACTATGAGAAATCTCTTATACTCATAAGTTTTTACATTACAAAAACATCAGGCCAATATTTTAATTTTCTTAATGAAGCTGTTCTGATAGAAGTCTCTAGCACTACAGTTCTGATTTTCAAATCACAGACCATTTCAATTAAGAAAAAATATTTTAAGTATTTTGTGGGTTTTGAGATATCTAAAAGGTATCAAAGAGCAGTTATGAAGACAGTGAACCTACTAAATATTTTTAATAACTGACTGTTCAGGAAAAATATAGTGAAAAATAAGTTCAGTAGCTCTGAATATGTGAAATTTGAGGGCTTCTTTTTTAAAGGATTTGCTGCATACAACAGGCATTCCTTCAGTGTAACCAGCTGACAGCCTGCATATGCAGGGGGAGAGCACAGATAGAGCTGGAAATGGGCTAATGCGTCACTAGCTGTGAGTAAACAAGCAGTTAGAAGCAGCTGGTAAAACAAGTTTTGAAGAAGGCCGGTTTTGAGATTAATGTGGTTCTTGTAATACGATGTGATAAGCAGGGAAGATTGAAGGAGCATGAGGAGGCACCTTCTCCTTTCTCAAACATGGGGTCTATGGGGTGACAGGCAGAGACAGAGATGAACCTAGATAATTTTTTGTTACTTCTAAAGTCAAAAAAGTCCTGCAACTCCAAGGAAAACTGAAGAAACTGCCCAAGTTGCCTAACACCTCTGTGAGAAAAATCAGTGGTCAGACCTTGAGGTTTTTGCTCAAGCGTTGAAGCACTTGTATAAGAACTATGCAAAAAATCCTCAGTACAGTTATGAACTGAATGAATAGCATAACTTGGTTATGAGGAGTTACTTCTGCCTATTATGGCCCAAAATTGGGTTTTAATTCTTCTTTTCCTTTCTCTGACTTGAATGTCATGTATCCAGTCTATCAGTCTCAAACAACACAGCCGAAACAGATCTCCCTTTCGGGTATAATGACATCTTTGAAATATCATGATTTGCTGTGATATATTCCTCTAGTGAGATTTGAGCTCAGCACAAGCAGATTTTTTGTATCTTTTATACATACTTCTGTTTTCTTCCAAACAAAGCATAAAAAGTGTGTTGCAGTTCAGCAAAAATCTGCTCATATTAATTCAATGCTTCTTATTTAAAAATATAAAATAATATAAATAAATAATAAAAAATAAAATAATATAACTTAATCACTGTTACCACTACCTTTATTTATATCACACTGCCAACAATTACTGCCTGTTCTGTTATTAGTACTAAAAATTACAGCTGGCTGCAATCTGATGTTCCTTCTGATCACCCTGAACTATTTGATCATGGCTAGCAGTTAACTGGTGGACAGGGCTGTGGGGTACACAGAGTTAACACAGGAGATGCAGAATGGATGAAAAGGAAGTCATAAATCCTCACTGCAGATTGCTTTATGCTTAGGCACTGAGCCAGGGAGGAGCATTATCTCAGAATGCTAATATGTTCCAGGTCATTTAAGGATGCCATCAATGACAGTGATGTGTTGGCCAAGACATGGATTAAATGTCCTACTAAGACTCTTTGATGTCTGGATTCTCTAAATCAACAAAAGCTCTAGTAACGTCCTAACATGGTTTAAAAATGCCCTCTGATAATGGAGTTTATTAAAAACCTTAGCAGGTTTTGGGACCTGTACTGGCCTGGACCAGGCCAGGATGACAGTTGTCTTGAGAACAAGGTAGATGTGGGCACTGAAGATGTGTGCCTGGTTGTTTCCAGCTGACAAAAGAGGCTTTCTGTTCTTCGTACTTAGTAAGAGAGATGAAGGAGTGCAACAATCTGTTGGGTGAGATGCTGTGAACACACTGCAAGGCTAAACAATGCTTCTGTTTGTTTGAACTTAGAGACCTCCAGGAGACATAGAAAAAACAGAGAACCAATCTAGCACATGCAACCAGGCCTTCTAATCGGCTTGACCAATATATAGTGTGTTGAGTATTCATGCCCAAATTTTCATATAAACTTAAACTCAACCCTGAGGCAGAAAATGGGAGATTAAATATTAATATCATTATTTAACTTTATCTGTAGTTGTAATATTAAAATCCAGTAAGGAGCAGCATGTTTTCCCATAGGTTTTGTTCACCTACAACAACTTGAAGAAATACAGCTGGAGTACTGTTACTTGTACCAGTGGAATTGTACCAGTTATACCAATGGAACTGTACCACAAAATTTATCTTCTGCAGACACTGACTCACTTTATTTCTGTTATAGCATACATTACCTATATTTACAGTCTTTCTGCCTTTGTGGATTAAACAAGATAAAAACTGATCCACAGCATTAGATTTTGTATGGAAAGATTCAGATGTAAATCCTACTGAATACCAGTTCCTTCGTGTGTTGGGAGCATAGATGAGCCACTCTCCTGGCCAAGCTTAAAAATGAAGGAATTGAAAAATAAAAAGATTGTATTTCCTTCTCATCCAAGTATATACCATGTAATTAAGAAACTATGTAAAAAGTTTTTTGCTAGATTAATAGCTATTTTAAAACACTGAGAATGTATCTGTCTCTTTTATAATAGACATTTTTCTCAATGCAGCCAAAAAGAAGCTCACATCTGCAGGGGTTGAGGTCAAGGGATTTCTTTGCAGGATGCTGCTCCCTAGTGAGTAATTAAAACTCTCAAAGAAATCTACCTAAACAAACAATAGTTCTGTTATGACAAGAGTTGCCAGATGGTGTTTGGTCATGCAGGTTTACACGTTGTTTTTGTTTTTTAGCATGTAAGCGAACTTCCTTTGAAGTAAATTTCTGTTTCTGTAAGTGGATTTATGCAGATTAAAAAAAAAAAAAAAAAGATAGAAGGCGACTTTGATTTTTCATTTATTTTCTCAGTATTTATTTAGCATGGAGGATAAGAAAGCTGCCCTTACTCCAGCTGAGAGTTTCTGGGAGCAAGTTGGGGTCAGTATCACTCCTACAGTGCTTGCTGCCCCTCACCCAGTTATACAGCTGCCCACAGACCAGTGCTGCTGCAGAACCATCTGGTGTGACACCCACGTCATTTGGGACTCTTTTGTTTTGGATAATCATTGCAGGTCCTTGTTATCTGGCTGTACTCAAGAAAGACATGCCAAGCGCATCTCCTAAGATGTTTTGAGTTCAAAAAAGGCTTTTCTTTCAAAAAGAAAATGTGTACTTAAAAACTTGGGAAGTCCCAGCCAAAACCTAGCCACTTTCTCTTTGAAATGCCTATTGGGGACAGCAAAACAACTCACTTCAGGGGATACTGCCAGTGTAGACTGCCCAATTCATCAGCACCAGCCAAGGCAGTGCAGTCTTCAGTGCACAGCTCAGCATGGGACTCTTGTAGCTCCCCATTCCTTTTCCATGGGGTCTTTCCCTCTTGCATTTTTTATTCCTTGTTTTTTGAAGAATGCCAGACCTAATCTGAATAAAAATTTTGCACTTTCATTATCCCTCTTCAAAAAAATGATGTGCTTAATACTTTCAATAAACAGATCAGTACGTCTCTGCCCTGCAGGAGGGAAAGTAAACCACAAGAAAAAAGGTTTCTCTGAGTTTGTACAGAATATAATTGCTAAATTGAGAATAGTGGCTTAGTCCCTCAACTTTCTTCAGCTGCTGCACAAGGAAACATATTCTGGTTTTATTGCAGAGATTGCAAAATCAAAAACTGTGTCAAAGTGTTTCCCAATCCAGAAAGATTAACTTAGTTCTGTGATGCTAAATCCTCATTCATCTCAAAACTTCTGCTTACAGAAAAAGTTAACAGTGCATGCTACACATTTGGGTTGTTTTAAGAAGTGTGAGATATCTAGATGTGGAGGGAAACATGGGCTGGAGATATAGTTGGTCTGCACTGTGTTAATTGCTAACCCATTGATAAGTAACATCTTTGAAGGTTGTCATTTATACTGGACTCAGATCTGTCACTGACTGTAACCAAACTATTCTATAAACACAGCCGTGGTAAAATATTTGGGTCAAATGTTTGACATGATGGTGAGGTACATGGTGATCATGTGGTATCACCTCATTAAACTACTGTTCTGTGATCAGCTCCATCTGCCTGTCACAATGGTGTTTCCTATCACAAGCAGTTCATTTTTAAGCTGTATTTTTCTGATGTGGCCATTCTAATTCAGCCCCGAGTGAATTTAAAGATCAACCCATTTAAGGTCAATGTGCAAATCTCCACTGACTTGTCATTTGCTATATATATACCAAGACGACTGTTAATTTTACTAAACACTAAAAAAAATATTTGTTCACTTTATGGGCTTAGGGAATGAGGGTGCTTGTGGAGCTCAAGGATGCCATTACATCTGAAGAAGAATATTTGTTTCCCATTGCTTTTTGGGTGCCCTAGATCACCAGATGCTGCTATACTGAAGGACAAACCCACATATGTTCACTTCTCAACTGTCATTCCAAATGTAAAACATTTATTAATATGGCTGTATGATTGAGAATTATAGAAACAAAACATATATTTCCCTTGCAACAATGGGTGAAAGGCACATGAAGAAATAATAACGGAATAAAAATGTGAAAATAACACAATGCAAAACTGTTAGGTACAATAAACGGTACATAGCAGAGGTAATTAGAGACAGGTTGACATGGCTCTGTTACCTCAGGAGGAAGGCATTCCATAGTGTCTCCCACACAGACTGTTACTATACAGTCTTTGTGGTTTCTGTTTCTTCTTGCATGGAATCACAGAATCACAGGTGTTGTAAGGGACCTCTGAATGTCATCAAGTCCAACACTCTGCTAAAACATCCTGGCAAGTTTTGGATATCTCCAGAGGTGACTCCATAACATCTCTGGGCAGCATGTTCCAGTTCTGACACTGAAGATGTTCTTCACTGCAATAATATGAAACTTCCTATGTTCCCATTTCTGCCCATTGCTCTCTGTCCTGTCACTGAACACCACTGATAAGAGCCTGAGTCTATCCGCTTGACACTTCTCTTTAGATATTTTTAAGCATTGATGAGATCTCCTCTCAGACTTCTCCAGGCTAAACAGTCCCAGGTCTCTTAGCCTCTCCTCACAAGGGGGACGCTCCAGGACCATCAACATCTTTGTCATTTTCAAATGGAGTCTCTCTGGGAGAACTCTGTCTTTTTTGAACTGAGGGGCCCAGAACTGGACACAGTATTCCAGATGTGTCCTCACCATGGCAATGTCAAGGCCAGCCTCTACCTGCTGGCCATACTCTCTTTAATGCACCCCAGAACAGCGCTGACATTCTTGGTCATAAAGGCATACTGCTGGTTCACAGTCAAGCTGTTGTTCTCCAGTACACTCAAGTCCTCAAGTCCTTTTCTGCAGAACTCCTCTCAAGCAGGTCAGCCCCTAACCTGTACAGAAGCATGCAGTTATTTCTCCCTGGATGTGCAACAGTACAGCTGTCCTTGTTGAATCTCATCATGCTCTTGTCTGCCCAGCCTCTGTCCAGATCTTTTTGAATGGCAACCCAGCTTTCTGGTGTGGCAGACACTCCTCTCATCTTTGTATCAACAGCAAACTTGCTGAGAGCGCTCTCTATCCCTTCACAGAGTTAACATGAATATATTACACAAGATCAGACTTACTTCTGACCCCTGGGGAACACTGTTAGCAGCAGGTCCCTAGCTAGACTCTGCCTCACTGATCACAACAATCTGAGCCCTTCTGGTCAGAGAGTTCTCAATCCACCTCACTGTTCACTCACCCAGCCCACACCTCCTAAGCCTACCTACAAGGATGTTATGGGAGACAATGTCAAATGTCTTGCTAAAATCAAGGTACACAACATCCTCTGTTCTCCCCACATCCACTCAATTAATAATGACATCCTAAAAGGCCACCTGATTGGTCAAACATGATTTTTTCACCTTAGTGAATCCATATTAACTACTCTTGATATCCTTATTTTCTTCCACTTGCTCGAAGGTGACATTTAGAACTAGCTGTTCTATTGCCTTCCCATGGACGGAGGTGAAGCTGACTGGCCTGCAGTTTCCTGGATTCTCCTTCTTACACTGTTTGAAGACTGGAGTGACATTTGCTTTCCTTCAGTCTTCAGGCACCTCTTCTGTTTTTTTTGGTTCAGCAACCATTTCTGTCAGCTCCCTTGGTACTCTTGGTGCATTCTGTCAGGGACCGTGGATTTGTGTGCATATCGTTTGCTTAGATGGTCTCTGAACAGATTCTCCTTCACCAAGGTGAAGTCTTCCTTTCTCCAAATTCTCTTTTACCTCAAGGGTTTGGGATTCCTTAGGGACAGTCTTAGCAGTAAAGACTGAAGTAAAGAAGGTATTCAGTAATTCTGCCTTTTCAGTGTCTTCCATTATCAGAGTATTCACCTCATTCAGCAGTGGGCCTACATTTCTCCTAGTCATCCTATTGCTATTGACATCTTAAGCCTTTTCTGTTGTCCTTGACCTCTCAATGGTAGATTTAATTCCACGTGGGCTTTAGCCTTCCTTGTTGCATCCCTGCATTTGCTGACATTGTTCCTATATCCTTTCCAAATATCCAAATTCTTTTTACCACATTCTGTAATCCATTTGAGTTTTTCCATGAGCTCCTTGCTCATGTATACAGGTTTCCTCCATCTTCACCTGATTTCTTACTCCTAGAGGTGCATTATTCTGTAGATTGAAGGAAGTGGAGCTTGAATGTCAACCAACCCTCTCTGGACCTCCTCAACTTACACCTCCAAGAAGGTTCTTGAAAAGATAAAAATTTGCTCTTTTAAAGTCCAGGGTGGCAATTCTACTTGTCCTGTTTCTTCCAGGAAGAAGTTAAGGAAGATCCTTAACTTAGCTACCTCATGGTTCCTATATACAAGGTTGTTCCCAGCCTTCACATCCCCAGGCCAGCCCTTCCTTGTTAGTAAGAACAAGGTCCAGCAGAACATCACTCCTCATTTGTTTCTCCACTACCTGCATCAGAAAATTATGTTTAGTGCAATGCAGAAACCAACAGACTATGTGTGCCTGGTGGTGTTGCTTTTGCAGCAAGTCCCCCATGAGAACCAACGTCAGTGATTACAAGGCTATTTCCAGCTGTTTGTAGAAGGCCTCATCAACTTTTTCCTCTAGATAAGAAGGTCTGTTCTGCACACCCACAATGATGTCACCAATTAGGCTATTCATTCTCATTCATCCCCAGGAAGAGCTTTCTTCATTCTAGTTGCTGTCTCACATGAACAACTCCACTGTTTTGTCTTGCAGGTCTGCCTTTGCTAAAAATACATAGCCTTTCTTATACTGGACAGTACACGAAGCTGTCCCACCATGTCTCTGTGACTGCAATAAAATCATGGATCTGTGACTGCACATAGATCTCTAATTTCTCCTGTTTATTCCCCATGCTGTATGCATTAGCATACAGGCACTTCAGGGAAGTAAAGAAAGAAGGGGATGGAGGTTTGCCTAGAGGGATGCGAGAAGATCTCCAACATCTACACACATATTTGAGGAGGCTGGCCTTTTGGCTTGTGTTAAGGGAGGCATCTAAGGAACATTAATTGCCATTCTGGTTGTCCTGGTTCATTCCCCTGTCAATTCACGTTTGACCTTGTACTCTGAGTCCTTCAGTTAAAAGCCCGCCTCACTGGGTTGATCAGCCTGCTGTCAAAGACTGGCCTTCCTCTTCTGGATAAGTGGATCCCATTCCTCCCTAGCAGGTTATATAATCTTCGTAGAAAGATTCATTGTCATAAAAACCAAAACCCTCATGCCCAGAGTTCGGCTGCCCTCCCAGCCTATAGCCAGAAGTTGATTTGTATTATACATCTATTTCTCGCTGATCTCCTTCCTCAAACAGACGACAATGAGGAAAAGATAATTTGGGCAATGTTTTTCACTTGTGCACCCAAGGCTTTGCAGTTTTCTTCTATTCTGCCCGTGTTCCAGCTTCCAGTATCATGCTCGCAGAAAAGAGCAAGAAATCTCTGCAGCATAGCTGATATGTAACTAATTAATGAATGGAGGCATAGTGCAAGGTTTAGAATTTGCAGGTAGACATTCCATGGGACTCAGGAACAGTGAGACAGATTATCCTTTGGGCCAGCTGATGTGGAGCAGAGGCTGTCCAGCAATCCTGCTGTGGTTCCACATCTCTGTCTGCCTCTGTAAGGAGTCTAGTAATGTGAAGCAGAGGTAGGCATAAATATGCTTGCAGCAGCACAGAGCTACAATAACAGTGACATATACAAGAGTAGCTGGAGCTTCACAGTCTCTGAAAGAAAACTGACAAAGGGATGGCTTTGCAGCGTGAACATAACAAAGAGATGCTGAAAATGCTGGTGTCCCTCACTAACTGGGCAAACTGTGAAAAAGGAGGTAAAGAACAGACACTCCCATGAACACTGCTGTGGCTGTGGGTAGGATTATGGGGCATGGAGAGTTGCTGTACCTCTAAACACCCTCTCAAGTCATCTGCTGTTACTGGCTTTCAGCAACAAATCTCCAGAGGACAAAATGAGCAAAAATGCAGTCACAGCATACTAGCAGCTATGGCTGTAGTGGCTTAGCAGGGAGATGAAGGGTAAAGCACAAGTGTTTCAGTCCGACCAAGGATCATGAGGAACAATGAGCAGAGAGAATCAGTCAGCAGAAAACTGAGAGAGTTCAGCTGCACAGAGATAAGAGGAGGAATCAGATCTGAGTCAGGCCTTGAAACAAAGCATTTCTCTTCATTTCTTTGACTCCTTGGCATATCTTGTCCAGCCCACATTATGGTGATTGGCAGCACACATGCAGACAACATAAAGGAAATGTAACTTGAATTCTTCCATGTATGACATCTTAATTTTCACTTATGGTCTGAGAGTCATCTCAAGATAGTTATGTGTGTGTTTTATGAACACAGTATTTGTAATGCCGAAAAATAAGCTGTGCTATTCATGAAATGAGGGAAGAATAGGTCATGCTTTGTTTGAGCTGGACATGTTACTTCATCAGTTGTTGGTTTTGCTTATTGATTTAGCAATATCAAACAATGTGTTTCCCACAATCCCTAAGGGAAGGAACTTGATGGATATATGTGAACAGTCTCCATGTTACTACTTTGAAGCAAACCTGCTAGACTTTCATCCTTTGAATCAGCTCTGTGTCTTTGTCATGATATTTCTTGACGTTTAGACAATAAATGCCAGGCTCCAGAAGTCCCAAGGAGTTCATGTTCTTTTCAAACTAAACTGTATGTTCTTAACTACATTAAAATAGTAATAATAATAACACTTCTATATATCCTCCTTTAAAAGTAAATTGCTGTTATTTCTTTTCACTCCTCATCTGCCTGTCTGAGACTTGAAACTCTTCAGTCCAAAAAGCATGTCCAGGATTACAAATGGTTGCATGAACACTATCATCCTGATTCCAGTCTATGGCACTTGCACACCATAAAGAAATACAAATTCCAATAATCATAACAGATGTATATGGGATAGATAACCTTCAGTATTGTCGGGGAAACAAAGGGGTTTGAAGTGAGCTTATCTTTGCTCTGAAGGGGATGAAGCATTTTTTCAATGCCAGCAACATGGTGCCTTTCCACAGATGCTTCTGCAGCAGCAGAAGGAGGATCCAAAAGCAGACTGGGGCTAGCTGGCTGAAAAACTGTTTCTGTCTTTCCTGCAGGAGCAATCCGAAGGAAATAATGCAGTGGCACAGAACCGACTGTCTATCAAGCAGAAGTTTTGTTTTCATAGGCTCCTAATTTTTGTTCTTTAAAAAACTGCAGAATGAAATCACACTGTTCAAGCACAGAAATAACTACATTTAATGTGCTGTAGGAGCCACTGGAGTGCTCAGACGGATGATACATTCTTTTGCATGCGGCCTTAGCTAACCTGCTTGCCAGCAGTGAACAGGAGGGAGGCATTTTTCTCTTTGCTAATGGTCTGAGTGGAGAACTTTTTCATATTTTATGTGGCACTGAGCTAAAGGCAACACTTTACCTCTCTTCCCTGGGCTGATAGCCTCAGCTGTAATTCACTTTTGTCTCAAATTTCACTTAAACTCAGCTCAATAGGATGCCTTTTCTACTATTATTGTTATTATTAGTGTTCTTTAAGCATATGTGGCTCCTTTTAGCTCAGGGCTGTAGTGTCAATGGGAATCCATTTCCCTTGGCACAAAATATTTGAATGTCAGTGCATTAAGTCTTATCCCAATCCAATAATAAAATGTACAATTAAGAAATTATGGCATTGCTTAAGCGTCCCCAGTTCTTTGATCAAAAAGTCTAATTTAATCTGAAAACATGTGGCTGTGCTAATGTCTGGGCCAGTCAGTCTAGACTTGAGCAATGTGTGTGGGCCAGATGCAAAGCTTGGCTGCTCTCTTTGCTGAAGTCACAACTCTCCTTTTAAAATTCTTGAAGTGCTGGAAGTGCATGTGTGGGAGGTGTTTTGATTTCATTTATTTGCATTAGACTGAAGACGGCAGCCAGCTTACCTCTGCTTGTGGGACTCAGTCAGCTTTTGTCTACTTTATCTGCTAGTACAATACAAGCTTTGAGAAACACTCTCCTCCTCAAAAGCAATGAGGCTTCGCCCCTCTGATGTGAGCACTTGGCACTGCAGAGGTTCTGTACAGCCTGGTGTGCCCTGAGATGTGCTGGGTGCATGGGATGGGGATTCCAGGAAGCCCTCATGAGTGCCAGTGGCTTCCCTTCCTGCCACAAGGCTGGTCCCACTACCTCACACTTGTCACGCAAACCACAGTGCAGGAACAGGAGCAGTGAAGCTGTCTCATATTTTTTTCACTTACCTGTTTTGTGTGGGTCCCAGCCTCCAGGAGTAAAACCTGGAGCCTTGCTCAGGTCACAGTGGTGTACTGGTAGGTGGCACAGGGCCTTCTGAAGACTGTGACTTCATAGAGCACATTCATCACAATGGTTTCTGATAGAGAAATGAAGCACCCTTCTCCGAGCTGTTTTCAGGAAGGCACAGGATTATTATATTCACATTCCAATAAATGAGTTACGCCCATAGATGTGCCAATAACTGGCCTGTACTCCAACTGTGTTACATGCTCTGGCCCATCCTGCTCATGGATATCCCTTTTCACTTCAGCTTTCTTTCTCCTCTGGATATGGAGAAGAAGGTATTTAAAAGAAACTCATATAGGAGAGAAAATGCAGAGTGTTTGTTTTCGGCTTATTTCTAATAATAGTAAAATTGAGTGGTAGCTGTGTCGATATGAAATATCAGAATACCAGCTTGGAATCTGCTTTATTAAATAGCTTGTGTGGGCACAGTGTGTGTAATTTTTAGTGTTTTTTAATAATTCACTTTTTATTAAATTTTTCAGGAACAACAAAATATGTCATGATGTTATCATTTTCAGATAACGATTGCTTGTTTCCACTGGGAATTTGTGGTTTACAAAGCCAAGGGATAACACTTGTTAAATTTTTGTAATTATGGGCCCTAACCCATTTTTCTTTGATATTCCCAATTTCTGTTATCATTAGGGGGACTTCTAGAAAAACAGGCAATCTGCAGCATAACCCTTAACAGCAAAAAGAAAAGAAAAAAAAAAAAGAGCTAATCTTCTCTTATCTACAGCTGTATACACAAGTGAAATCAAGTCTCCAAGATGCACTTAATATCTGATCATATGTTTAGTGAGTATAGGAGAAGACTGTTTGCTTAAGTTAAAGATAGACCAGTAAACAAACAAGAGGAATAAAAATACTTCATGAGTAGTTGAAACATCTTGCAGTATACTGCCTTAATAAATACCTCTCAGCTTGAGTGTACCAGGTGGCTGTACCAATCTCTTTTAGAGCCCATTGCATTGATTTGTGACAGAGATTTTTACCTTTTGAACCCAAGCTTTCTATCATCAACTTAACTCCTGAAAATGTACCAAGGTGCACCTTCTGTATATAATGTTCCATGTCCTTTGATTTAGAAGTTAAAATCTCAGGGTTTAAATCTCAGCACATTTATTCAAAGCCACAGTGTTATTGAGGCGAAGCCTAAATCTATTCCGATCTTAATCCACATTGGCAAGATTGGGTTTACGTTGTAACTGTGGACAAGAGGACACTTCAGCCAAACCTGTAGAGAGCAACACCATGAAATCCATCCTCACACAGAAACTGTCAGGGATAGAGCAAATTAGCCAGTAAAGACTTATCTGAAATCTCTCAAGACATTTCTGGTTCTAGAAGATAACAACATGCAGACACTGGCTGATTACTCATTCTTCTTACCACAAGACTTTGGCCTATTCCTCTTCACAGAAATTGCAAAGAGAAACAAGGCTGTACAAATTGAAATAATTCCAGCTTTTTTCTCATGTTTTCCAGAAGATGGTTGTATGATGGTTTTATTATTCCTAATATATCTTTATACAATCATGAGTGTTGTAAGCTAGAGAAGTACTATTCTTTGTATTATGTTCAGCTAACCTTTAGACATATTGAATTCCTTCTTGTCCCTTTTACAGACAGGTGTTTGAACTGCTTGAAAAGGTGATTGGCATGACAACACATAACTTGAAAAGACTCAAATACATAAAACTGTTGCAGATCACAGCTTTCATTCTGCAGTGGCAGATATTGTGATATTGTGCAAGTTTGCATTCACTAAAGTCAACAAGATTTTCCTTATGAACAGTGCGTGTTCTGTAATATAACACAGTTAGGTGAAAATACTTCTTCAGTTTGTGAGATGGAAAGTGAAACCTGAAACCAGCGCAGTGTCTTTAAACAGAACTAGAAGGACGATTTCCTTTCTGTTGCTTGGAGGTGAGCCACAGCTCCTGACCACTTTTCTGACGGGCACAGTTGCTCACACTGTGTTTACAAGTGAAGCTTCTCAGATGGTGCCTGGGGTTTTCTGAATAGTGGCAGTGATGAAAAATATCCAACAGTTGGCAACCTCTGAACTGTCTAGTTTATTTAGAACGCAGTGGTGCTGATCTTAAACTTGTGTCCAAACTGGTAATATGCTCCATCCAAAAAATCCTCTGTTGTAGCAAAACCTGTATTGGCTCATGTGACAGTGAGCCACATGAAGGAAAATTTGTAAGTCATCTTCCTAATAGAACCGGCTGTGCTGCCTGGGCTGGACAGGGATGGTGTTTCTCAGGAAATAAGATTCACAGTCCAAGGAACCTGCCTGTACAGCAGTACTTCTCCTGTGCCCATTATGTCCTTTCCCCTGTAGACTCAGCACCTCCAGTCTCTTCTAGACACAACTGTAGTTTCCTCACTGAAGCACCCTGAGCAGCTGAGGAGGTAAGGAGGAGGACAAAGACACCACTAGGACGAAAGCAAAAATTGCCAGATACAGAGAGAAGAGAGGGAACATGGTTGGCCCCAGTGCTGGGAATGACTCCTGTAGCTCTGCATACACCCAACATACATGTCTGTGTGTGAAAGAACCAGAATTACCAAAGATGACTGAGACGTCTTGGTGGTTAAGGCATTCATTTCAGTTAGGAAGTGGCCCAGAGTGAGTGCCAAGCCAATGGGAAACTTGGCATGACTGCATTGAAAACTTGAGCTTTCTCTTCCAAGGTAACTCCTAAAATTCCCCAGAAGAAAAGCTTTTTATTTCCAGTCATACTGAACACCTGTTTCAACATAAAACACATTTCTCCTTTATCTTCTCATTTGTCCAGGTGAAAAAAAATCTATGTAGATGTTGAGTTTTCCTTATTTTTCTCCTTATATTCAGTTTTTAAACAAAATCAGTGGTTTTTTCACAAATGTATAGACAAGTGTAGGAACTTTGCCATGCCCTAATGTTCCTTGTGGAGAGGACAAACTTTTTTTTTGTTCTTTTAATTCCTCTTATTATTTTATTTAACAACAGTAGTGCTCAAGATACATTTTTACAGCCAAATGAGCTGAGCAGACTCCTAAAAGACAACCTTCAATTATACGATGAACATAATGCTGATCGGTTTGAGTATTTCACTGCTGCTGAACTGAAATAAGTAATTGATTCTGAGCAACAGAGGAAGACAAAATTACAAGCAGAGGACACAGCTCTAAAAATAGTAATAAAGTTGTGATAACAAACCTATATTATCATTGACTAGGCATGTTTTACAAGAGTCTGGGAACATGCTAATGATGCTTCCAGTGTCACAGAGTTTAGATACCACTGGTTTTTAAATAAAAGTCACTAATGGCGTCTCTTCCAAAGTCAGAACAGATATGTGAAAAACATCCCTAAGAATTCATAGTTATTGGCTTATTAGAAAAAGCTGTAATTCAAGCCAGAGGCAATACTAGCTAGTATTATCAACTATGAGAGCACAATACAGGGAACTACAAAAGGTAAATCACAAGAAAGATCCCTGAGAGTGCATTTTAGTTTTTTCTTTCAGTTGAGAGCAAAGATTATTATTACTGCATCAACATTTTGAGGAAATCATAAAGCAAGGATAGAGTATTGCATGGGGAGATAAAAGAGACAATGGCTTGAAAGGTGTAGAGATGACAAATCTAGATTACAAGGAAAAAATCAAATTCTTGGACACTGATGGAAAATGAATGCACCACAGTTATTCTGCTGTTGTTTTCTCTGCAATTAAAGCTGTTACATTTTCATTCATCATTTTTAGATCATGGATCATATTTTGTTGCTGTTTATGAGAAGGCAAATCTGGACCATCCAGATGAAAAAAAAAAAAAAAAAAAAACAGCTAAAGGCAAGCATTTTGGCAGTTTCTACTGAAATCAGAATTTCACCATTTTTGCAGATTAGAGGACTGGATGCCAACTAGGAATATAAACTGGGTTCCCTGTGCTAATATAGAGACTAACTAAATCATGGATCAGCAAAAACATTAAGAGACCCATTGCACAACCCACAGACTGCCAATAGTTCATCTACCATAACATTTTAAAAGAATACTCCTTCAAATATTTTATTGGATAGTAAGATGTTGGGAGACTGTGCCTCTAACCCAATAGCTTATGTTTTCTCTAGCTGACCTTGAGCTATAGCTCCAGTTGTATATGCCAGCATGACAGAAGTACTTGAGGTAGGTGTAATTATCTCAAGTTCTGTAGTTGACCATCTAAATATGATGGATGATATTTTCCTTATCTATGCTAACATTGAGGGCATTGTTTCTTTCTCTCTTTTTCCTTCCTTCCTTCCCTAGTTTCTCTGTGTTAACTATTTCACAAGAAAAAAATGAAACATATTCACGCTACACAGTAATTGTTCTCAATATGTAGATCCTTTGAGGACAGGTTCCTCAGGTGTTAAGCTTTGGTAAATCTGATTTGTCTGTGTTTAAAGGAGTGGGTCTATTTCAAAGTGACCCATCATTAATGATGAAAATTGTTCATATTCTTAGTGCCAGTTTTTCTGCTACAAGATTACATGCATTTTCTGGCTCATTTACAACAGGATTAAAAGATCTTCTTGATAATGTATGTATACCATATACAAAGCCCTAGAGTTTCTTTTGCTCTTATTTATAAGGAGAGATGAAAGCAAATACAAAGATGAAATACAGTCTGCTCTCTCTGACATGTATCTCCCATTTGCCATGCCAGGAATTGGTGTACAAATTGCATTACTGGAATGCCCTATTATCAACTTCATATTATGCAGCCCCTTTGACATGGGTAACGATGTGCAGGGCAAGCCAAGCAGCTAGCTATCCTGGAAAGAAGAGAAGAGATTCTCCATGTGACCAGACATGGCACTTTTGGTCCTGAGATTTAAGACTATTATATTTAAATTTTCTGTATATGCATTGGAATTACAGCATTTGTAAACATAACAGACAGTTAAGTAGCCCACATTTACAGATGTTTTACTTCAGAATGTATCACAAATTCTTCTCAGTTGTCTGACACAGTAAACTGTTTCTTTACTCTCGTCTTTAAAACAGGAAGTTTATGTATGTTTATCTCACTACTGATTTTAAGAGATGCTCTGATTTGAATGCAAACCAAGAAAAGTTGAAGAATTGAGTCTCATGTCTCTAGACTGCCTTCCTAAACCTAGGCTGGCTGGACAGCAATTAAAAATTACTTCTGCTTGGTACTCCACACAGTTTTGCAGGAAACTCTTACATTTTACAGGGCAGTACACTGCCCTCTGGGCAGATGGCATAGTGGACAACTTGCATAGTGAGGCCAGGAGATGAAGGAGGAAGCATCATTTCTGCAGGTCAGAACTGAGAACCATTTGACATTTGCTGTGCCTATTCCTTGTCATTTCCAGACAGGACATGCATTTTCTTTATGGCTTTTTCAAGTGATTTCTACTCTACTCTCCTCACTCATGCCACAAAGATTATTTCTTGCCCAGGATTATTTCATACCCAGAACGCTGGGTTCTGAATTCAAAACAAAAGGAATCAGTTATGACATGAGATTTATGTCCAAACAAAAAAGATTTAATTTAAGAGCTTTACCAAACCAGATGTAATGAGGTTCCTGTTCCTGTTAGAGACCAACAGAATTAGACAACTGTCTCGCTGCAGTCAGAAGACTACTTTACTCAATTCCAAGCTACAACAACATGATCAAAGTGTGTGAGCTGGGACAGTGCAGCTAAATGCCAAGGCATCTAGACAATGTAAAATCAACTGCTTTATTGAACTAGTACTTTATAAGTGTGTCAACACTTCCTTGTTCTGCAGAGTGATGTTATAGGTTAACATGACTGGAGGATGCTGTTGGCTAGCTCAAAGTCATGGAGGAAAGATCTAGAGAAAACAGTTCAAAGGAAAAAAGATAAGTTTTAACCAGAAAGTTTTGAAGATCAGTCACCAAAGAGCATTCCAGTATTCTCCTGGGACCAGGCCTTCATCAAATTCCTCTGCTTGCCTGTTCGATTCCTCTATCTTCCTGGGACCAAATCAAACCCGTTCTGGAATGGGAGGAATGCTGTTGGCAGTTTCTTGTAGGAGAGTAACAAATGCATCACTGACTGAGGCCAATAGCTATTATTTGCATTTTCTTTCATCCACAAAAATTTTTTGGATTATGGAAGAAAATTATAACTATTTTCTAAAATACGCTTTGTGGTGGGATTATATCTTTATACAAGCATTCCAGCTGAAGATTAGTATTTCCATATGAGGTACACTTCAGATAGCACTACCAGACCATTAACATGTTGTCATGTTAAACTGAAAGCAAGTGGTTTTTTTTTTTTTTTGTTTTTTCTACTGAGTTATACCCAGTGATTTCACAAACTCCACTTAATACAGTCTGACTGTGTGAGAGGGGCAGAAAGACAAGGGACTCTTCTTTGTTCATCGCCCTGTTGACCCTTGGACAATTGCAGCTGTTCATCGTATTCAGTAGCATCAATTCAGATACTGCTGTCTATTTCAGACTGAGAATCAGAAGAATAGGTGATCAACATTTTTGAGCACTAGAGAGATGAAGGTGAAAATGATTTACATTGTTGTTGCTGACTTTTTATTACTAAAACAGATGTTGGAGTTTTACTGACTGAAATAATCAGCCACAGAACTGGTAGGTCATCAGCCCTACTTTCCCCATCCAGCGCTACAACTGTAAAACAAAATGTACATTCCAGAAATTACAAGTTTTATTGGATATGCCAAAAATAGCATCTAGAGAATAAGTGTATAAATGGGGGAGTGGAAAAAATCATGATAGCTTTGCATGATGTTGCTTAGAACACTACTTTTTGTAAATCTACTTGCTTCATCCAAAATACAGAGTCTTTCTCACTGGGGAAGAAAAATTGGAAAGGAGGGATGAGGTTTTGTAATAAAATAATGGATGTGGCACAGTGTGTAGCAGTACTTAACTGCCTTCAAAATACTTCGCAATTTTTGTCTTTTACAATGTATTAATTGACTATTCTTCCTTGTATTGCAGAAATTGAAAAGCAGAAATGTAAAAGAGATGTTAAAGATGAAGTAAGGAAATCAAAGAAAAAAATAGGATTAGCTAGCTGCTACTGTTTTCCTACTCTTAGATTATGTATTTCTCCACATGGAAAATTCTTACTTGTGAGGTACCATCAAAAAAAATTTAATCTATTGGTTCAGACCACTTGGGATTTTTTGTTTCTGTATTTCAGAAATACTGAAATGTGGTTGACAGCTAAGGAGTATGAAGGCACCTACTGAGATAAGTGGAGAGAAGTAAATGAAGGGCAGATTGCAACTGTGAAATACAAAAGTTCAGTTAGTGCAGTTGTAGCTGCCTACTTTGGAGAAACCAATGGAATTAAAATTAGTTTATCTAACAGGTGATATATAGCTTGTAAATGCAGTTGAAAGTAGGAAGTATGACAAACAAAAATGAGGTTAGGCAAAATTTTCTAATGTGAATATAGGGCCTGATGTCCTACTGACCACTAAGGGGATTTAGATGCACAAATGCTTAAAGATCCTTTTATTTTAATTGTTACTTTCTCAAGAATAGAAAAATGAGAGCTGAAATGCCCTGAAATCCTCTGTAAGTTCAGCTTCAAACCATTCACACCAAAAATTCACCCAAATACTGTATGGGCCTGCAACTGACAATTCACATGTAGTTGCAGTGCATATGTAGCATGTACAATGCAGATTGGAATGAACAGGATGATGTATGAAACTTACCCCTAATGACTGTCTTCGCTTGGAGGAAATGAGCAGGTTTTTTTGCAAGAGGCACTGAGCCAGAAGAAATAGTTTGGTAATGAAAGGTTATGAGCAGTCTTCAGAAAGGAGAGAGGTCAAACTATTTCCCAGTTATTGTTCTTCTAATTTCCTGATCATGCAAGAAACTGTGTTTGTTTGAGACAAAGAAGTTTGTGTGCAGGTTTATGGCACAGTTCATAGCCGCATTTCTCCCCCTGCGGGTTTAAGGCTACGAAAGCTTTTATGACTGTCTTGGGTAAGAAAAATCTGCACCATATTCCCTTTGGGAGTGCAAAACCCACACTGAATATCATCTTTCCTATCATCCCCTGAGGAAAACTTCAAGAGCTTCAGTTACCATCTTGCAATTAAAATCCTGGCCTTGATGTGGTCAGAGCACTTGTCGCAATTGCGAACACAATCACTTTTGAAGCAGTCAGATTGCACCTGTTGGAGCTAAGATTGAATGGAAGTTCACTGGCACCCAACAGAGTATAATTATAAACAGCTACAATATTGCTGTCTTTGCATTTAAATGGAAGGTAGCAAGTTCAAGTGGCTGATGAATTTTCTGGACTCAAGCAGCAACCATAAATTTCCATTGACAGGGTGGAAATAAACTTAAACATCACTAAGTAATACTTCCACTTCTTGTGTCCTCTCCTGTTACTTTCTGCCATCTAGATTTTATAGGATCACTAAGGTCGGAGAAGACCACCAGTCCAACCATCAACTTATCCCCACCATGTCCCTCAGTGCCACATTTTCAAGTTTATTGACTATCTCCAGGGACAGTGACTCCACTACCTCTCTGAGCAGCCTGTTCCAATGCATTATTACTCTTTCTGAGAAGGAATTTTTCTTAATATTCAACCTGAACTTGCCCTGGCACAACTTAAAGCCATTACCTCTTGTCCAATCCCTGACCAAAACCTGGGAGAAGAAGCTGATCCCCACCTTGATGCAACCTCCCTTCAGGTAGTCACGAGGAGTGGCAAGATCTCCCCTGAGCCTCCTTTTCTCCAGACTAAATAATTCCAGTTCCCTCAGCTGCTCCTCATTTGTTTGGACATCCCTACTGAACTAGTAATAGAAATGAGATGAGAGAGAAAGAAAGTTCCTGTTGTAACAAGCCCACCTTAATCACCAAACATCTAAAAGAAGACTTTATGGAATAGTGTGACACATCATAGGGTTTCCTTCACCTGTCCTCTTCCACTGTGGGTCATAAAGGCATGAAACAGCTACAGCTTATGCTCAGAGAGGTTTCCCATGATTTGAGAGTCTCATAAGGAATTGATGTTATTACCTAATCAACAGAAATATGCTCTGTCTGTTGCTACTGATGTACGTGACATCTCTCAGAGAAACACAACTTAGGGAAGTCTTTAGGAGGAAGGTAAAACATATCTTCACTGAGCAACATAGAGGTAAATCTTAGACAGGAACGTGACTTATGACTAGCATGTTAGGAGAGGGCTGACAAATTGGTTTGTTTTCTGAAATGTATGGTTACTGTGCACTGTGCATGATTCTTCACCACCTTCTTGAACTGATATGACCGTATGCTGACAGTGGTTGGCTATAACCCATAAAGGGGTTTAGGTTTCTGCAGTTAAATCTTACCTGAAGTTTAGATTATTTAAGGAAAAAGATTTAATATTTTTACTCAACAATTTAAGGAGTTTCTGTACACTATTTCTTGTTACACACTTGTGTGCTAATGCCTGTTTCAGTACAATTTGAATGTTGATCACAAACGCAGTACTAAAGTTCTTGTTAGAGGATCTTTCAGTGTGTTTCCCTGTGTCTATTCAATGTAACTTGGGCTAGTTTGTTGGTTTTTTTTTTTCCTTTCAAGAAACTTTGAGATTGTTTCCAGCAGATCCTGCAGAGGTGAAAGGGTCATGGCAGAGGAAAACATGCAGGTGAGGTCCCTGCTCTTGTGGAGTTCCTTAATGCCTACAGGGAGAGCCAGGGCTGTCAAAGCCGAGTGAGAAACAGGGCTAACCTGCCAAAGAGATCTGTAATGGAATTTACACATGTTAGTGGCAGTTTGGAGTAACTCAGCAAAGCTTAGAAAGCCTACTAATGCCTTCTTTATTTGTTTTTCTGTGAAAAAGGGAAAAAAAACCCACAACATAAATGTCTGCTGTGGGTATTCAGCAGTCTACATTTGGTAGCTGAAAATCCAGATGTTAAATTGAAGGCAGACCTATGTGTGATGATATGATTTCAGTACACTCTGAAGAAGTCTCTGTAAACAAAATGCATGCTACACCATGGCTTTATGTGGCCTACATGGCTACATTGAAAGCAGTGGGAAATACCACCTGAGGGGAATCTTCAAAGTTCTACTTTGCTTCCTGAAATAAATTTCATGCAGATTTTTACTAGTATAAAGCTACAGATACTAACATTGGGCCCAGATGAATCTCTGAGGTTCAGCAAATCCAAGTGCGAAGTCTTGCATCTGGGTCAAGGCAACCCCCATTACCAATATAAGCTGAGGCCTGAAAAGGTTGAGTGTAGCCCTGTCAAAAAGGACCTGGGGGAACATGTGGATGGCAAGCTGGACATGAACCAGTAATGTGCCCTCACAGCCCAGAATGCCAACAGTATCCTGGATCGTATCAAAAAGATGTCCAGCTGGTCAAAGGAGGTGACCCTGCCCTGGTGAGACCTCACATGGAGAACTGCATCCAGATGTGTAGGATCCTGTGTGATGGCTCTCCTGGGCTGTCTGCCACAGACAGAGGCAAGAGGAGAAGGCTGAGCTCACAACATTGCACTTCCTTCTGCGCAGTGTATTTTGCCTGATAAGCCATCGTAGGAGTACCGATTACACTAGGATGAAATTTATGTTATAAAATGTAAAAAGCAATCTCTAAACAAATAAAAGTAATTTTTTTCTTTGCGTACTGTCAAGTATGACTCCTGTGCTTAACTTTTAGAAGAATACATATTGTTATGTTCTTAATAGAGAAAAAAATATCTGAAATTGAGACCGAAATTTCAGTTATACAGGAATGTGTATTCTTGTACAAAATTGGGATTGCTTATGTTATTGTTTACAGTTGGTGATAGAACTTAAATACAGAACTAAACATTAAACTTTATTTAAACAAAACTATTTTCTTAAGGAAGACAGTAGAAACAAGAACTTTCCGTCAAAAAAACGTTCTTAGATTTGTCTCTGTTGTTTTTTCTGTGCCAAATATGGAAACTGTGGTCAGCTTAAATCAAAGATCAGAGATCAGGCTTCCCACATCTTGGCTAAGTATGTTGTCAACCTCTTTTATCTGTATGAAAGAGTGTTCTGAAGTCTGTCTGCAAGAATAATTCAGACTAAAGACAATCTTTGTTTTCATTCTTATTGGATGGTTTTCTTATAAACTCCACTTAGGATCCCAGTATGTCTAGTGATCTTCTTGCACTGATGCCCAACCATACTTTTTGTTATGAGAATTGGGCTGTAGCCTTATCATTATGAAGCATTGTAGTTCATACTGAATATCTTCTGAATACATTTAGCAAAATTTCATCTGACAAATCCTTAGAAGACTGACCTTGAGATGGAAACACTAAAAATGTGTTACTCCTTGTATTTTTAAGGATCCCAATTTTTTTTAGACTTTGATACAGAGCAATAATTTTAATCAAAAGAAAGTTCATGTAGCAGCCTATTGTTGGAGAGGTAGGAAGTAACTACTCTTGAGGAAAGATTTGTAGTTTTCCTTACCCATTTTCATCTGAAGCTCATTTACAAAGACTTGAAATCTCTACAGTGTGCACGACCTCCAAAGACAGAACTCCATTGCCTCTGACAATTCACAACTTCAAAAGATCACACTGGGCCAGCTACATTTTTTTTCTTTCTAACACTAATTCAAGTAAACTGAAGGAGAAAATAGTTGTAACGCTACACGGCCATCTACTGATGGAAAACTGTATGGCTTCTAAAAGGAATGCAGCTAGAAGGGAAGCAATGTAGATTTCAGACTTGGTTAATATGCTTCTCTAAAAATGCCATCCTTCATAGGATAAATTGCACAAATAGCTAATAATATTTAATGAAGACACCTACACTTAAAAGCAGACATAAAAAATGGATAGAAGATTCCTAGTTACAATTTGTCCTCCTAGGAAAAATTACTGGTAGAACTAAATCAGTGTAAATCATCCTGTGCATAATCACTCATTGATATATGTGTGCATGCATAAATTTCACTGCTCTTGCTTTATACAAGTAATTATACCTTCAAGTCCTCAGTGGGAACATGACCTTAGCACGTAACTAGAGTAACTATGATATTAAAATACTCCATCATTCCTTCTTCTTCTTTTCCTTATGTTAGAAGTGAAAATGTATACATGTTGTGGCTATGAAGGTAGTTACACATCCTGAGAATTAAAAACTTCTAAGTAATGTATCACTGATACTCTCAAGGAAATAAAGACCTTCATTTAAATATAGAGCATTTCTGAATTACAATTCTGTAAATACATCTGAGCATGGCGTTGGGTATTTATACTCTGCATTGGTAGAACTGATATGGGAAACATTTGAGTGAATGGATACCGTGAGAAACAAAACTGTGTCAGTTTTAATAGGGTTACCTATCAGATTTGTTTGTGACTTGTCCTGTGTGGCCCTTCTGAACCCTTCCAGCGTTGCTGTGATTTAAATTCCAACAGAGTAACTTGGAAACTTCCAAGACAATTCACTTCTGACAGCTCTGTGAGTGCACTTTTCTTTGTGAGGATGTGTAGAAACCAATTAATAGTTCTTTCATGAGCTGTTCTGCAGAATAGTCCTTGCACATAAGAATCAAGTGTGATATTGGATGCAGTCATTTCAGACAAGGTGAAGTACCATCTCAGGGGCAGATTATACCAGTTAAAGCAGGCATTTAGAGATCAATCTTCAATGCTATTAAGAGAAGGACAGGGTTCTTCAGAAAGGAATTCACCTCTACTCCCTGCTCTGTATGAATATGAAAATTATTTGAAAAGAAGGGGGGATCACAGAAGCAGAACGAATTTAAATGCTAAGCAGAAAGTAATAATAATAATAATAATAAGCAATGTATGACAGAAGTGAGAATATGCTACAACAGTCTGAGGCAAGAAAACAGTAGCTTTCAACAAGAATTAACTCATTCCCCAAAGATTGGAACAATGAAGTTTAACTTTCCCCATGGAAGTCATGTGATAAAATCAATTTGATCCCATGTAAGAACTGCGCACTAATGGGTGATTTCTTATGTGTATATTTGTTTGTTTTACTCTGTGTGCATATACCTGTCCAGGTTCCTTGCTAGTATGATCATGTGGACAGTTTCTGA